>NC_132942.1:0-338500 GCF_034638445.1 Ciconia boyciana
CCTAAAAGTGAACGCTCTTGCTGCTCTTGGAAAACGCCTCATCGCTTCCTTCCAGCACTGCTGCAGGGAGACAACCCGGTGAGGCTGCAGGACAAGGCCGGACCGTCATCAGAATCTACGCTTACGGATCCACCACAACGGCTACGGCCCTCGCGGCTGCTGCTGCTGCACGTCTTGCTGGCTCGGTCAAGAAAGCTGAAAGGGAAGTGTAAACCTTTAGAGAGTAACATGGAAAATAAAGAACACATCTCAGTAATTCACTCTACGCTAAAAAGGTGGCCGTATGTTTATATACATCCAACAACAAGACTTACACTAGAAAAGCATTTGAGTTTCCTTTTGCATTCATTTACCTTGCACAGCTGGGATACCGTTAAACCATCTCTCTCCAAAATGCACGGTTATAACGTGACTGGGGGGGGTTGTGCGCTATGTCCCTCCTAGTGACATCTGCCCAGCTGCGCTGCCCAAGAGAGACGCTACTGAAGCGCCAGGGAAACGCGCCATGGAAAGAGAGGCAGAAATAAAGCACTGCAGAGCACGCCGTCAAAATACTGGGGAAAACCCCGTAACGTTCAGTTGCCTCTCTCTTGAAACACGGAGAACAAATACCTCACTGCTGAAACACACCTCCTAAGTTGCATGCCACAGCTATTGGGCAGTTACCGTTTCAACAGTGCCAGTCACTTTGTCAATGACACCATTTTAACTTCTGTTTAAAGTTCCAGTTTGATAGAAAAGTCAGTGAGATAAGAGAATCTCCAGACGGTTTCACTGGGGGAAGGGGGGCGCAGAAATCAAATCCCCAGTGCTGCAATACATCAGGCTACCAAAAGGGACCGGCAGATTTGCTAATGCTTTTGGCTGTACCGAAGCATGCAGAGGAACGCCTTTCCATCATATCTCGGCTGTTGCAACCGAGAACCAAAGACCAGCGATGCCATCAGCTTTTGGAAGACGTGCTGGGCTTGGGTCCTTGGAAGGAAATTGACTTTTCTGGGTGTTTTTAAAGAGAGTGAAAAGTCTTGCTGCTGATGACTTCTACTGGCACGTCCAGCCGCTCCGATGGGAAGTTCATCAAATGCAACTTCTTTGAATGAGAAGGATTGCCAGTCGGGAAAATCTCTTCCCAACTGAAGTCAAAAATTACACACCGTAGCTTCAGGAAAAAGGACCTTCTCGAAGCAGTAACTCACCAAAACCACATCAGGACTCACTGGCGGTACTTACAAGGCTGCTAACGCTTCTTGGGAAAGCCTGGAAAACACGCGGAAGCGACGCCCATTTGTCCCGTTTTGGCCACGTCTCTTCTTTGACCTTGACGGCTTTTCGTACGGATGCTAGGATCGCAGTAAGGCTTTTCAAGTACTGCTACAAGATATTTTAAAACCTTACTGACTGAAAAAGCAGAAAGCTTTTCCCAGGAAAACAAAGGCTCTTTCTTCTGAACACCTGAACTCTTCCCAACAGTTTCTTTCCTCTTTTAGTACAAAATTATTTTCACAGTATCATTTCAAAGGAAGCGCACAGAAAACAGAAGATTACGCTTTCGGGAAGAGAAAAGAAACGGAGGGAAGTCAGCTTTGCGTAGGCACGCTCCAGAACACGCCTTTTTCTATCCGTAGTATTTGTGTTGAAATACTTCACAGAAAAACTACAGAAGGAGAGTTGGCACATTCTTCACCTTAACTTTCAAGTCCCCGCTACGAGTACCTTAGGAAAAACGCAGGCACACATCGTAGACATACCGTGGACTTGCAGACCACTACGGATCCTTTCCGTCCGTCTTGCACTTTCCTGGCAGAAGAAAGGGCGACCACGGCGAAATGGTGGCGGCTGACATTCTGCTGAGAGAGGAAAAAAAACCCTTTAGCATAAAGCTGGGTAGGAATCTAAAGCTTCCTTTTTTGGTGAAGCTTGGTGAAGACTACAACTGAGCAGAGGAAAAAGTGTTTTGCATCATCTTCGGTACAGTTGACGATACAGGCCGCTAGAGCTTGTGCGCTTTTTAGACAACCGTGCCTTTTTTTGACTCACGGGCAGCTTTGGTTTGCGCAGCAAAAAGCGCAGCAAGAAGACGGCATGCCCTCAGACCCAGAGCGCAACCCTCCGGATGGCCACACGCCCCTCGCTGTTTTGAGGAGGAGCCGCCGAGCATCCCTGCGAGCACAGCTGCACGCGCAACATCACTTTCACCTACGCTGATTTCAGCGGATGCAGTTTCTGAAGCTTTACACTGAAAACCGTATCTTGACACTTCGCCACAGGAGAAGCGATCCGTAACTAGAACCCCACAAAAACCTTGAAACACCACTTGCAATCCCACAGCAGCGACAGCTTCAGAACTATTTAGACCAGGAACAAGGGAGAAAAATAAAACCGCTTCATCGCACGCACGGGAAAGCGGCAGAGAAAAGGGTCAGCATTCGTAGCCCTCACAGAAAACAGGCATTCTCCTTCCCTTCCTAAAGCCCTCTCTTGGGTCTAAATACCGCAGCACTACCGTGGCAGTATCGAGAGCAGGGAACAACAGCCCCGCCGCTGGACGTTTACGTAGCGGCATACATAAACAGAGGGACACGTTTTGCCACGCACAACCCTGAACTTCCTGAAAATTCACGTTTACCAAAAAGAGCCACTTGGAGCATACTGCCCAGCAGCGTTTGGCAATAAAACTGCCATGTGGTGGACCCACGCAAATCGCTCGGTAACTTGCTATTTGCTTCCCCTTGTTTTTCTTCCTTCGGAAATTCTACTTGCGGCCAAGTTATTCACTACGGCTTCAAGCATTGACCTTCCTGGGATTACCAGCACATCTGCACAGGCAAGTAACTTACCTGCTCTTCTACCGTTGTCCAAATTCCAATTACAGTCATGAAAGAGGAGTGAAAGAGAAGAAAAGGAGAGCTCAGGCAGCAAGAGAGCTCTGCAGGCTGCCGCCACTCAGCGTCGCACTCTTCTTTTTAAACCACACACACGCGCCCCCCACAAAAAAACAGACCAAAAACCCCGTGACCTTGTACCTTTTTTCTTTCAGAGCTCATCCCTGTCTCAGCACGCCGTCTTGTCAAAGCGTGAAGTGCAGATGATCTGTAGCCCAATGACATTTGCGTGCGATGGATACGTGTTCAGAAGGAGTCCAGATCTGTAAGACAGGTGCCGTTTTGGTGGTTTTAATAATCATCACTCGAGTGCATTGACTGACACGTTTGGAAGGAAACTAACTGTTGTGGTTTAGCCCCAGTCGGCAATTAAGTGCCACCCAGCAGCTGGCTCACCCTCCCCCCCCAGGGGGATGGGGGAAAGAAGCCAAGGAGCAAAAGTCAGAAAACTCGTGGCCTCACATAAGAAGAGGTTAATCATTGGAACAAAACAAGAAGAAGAATGAATTATCATGAGAAGGAAAACAACAAGACAGCAAGAGAGGAACAAAACCCAGGAAAAAACAAGGGATGCAAGCCCTCACCACCCGCCGACCGATGCCCAGCCACTCCCCCAGCAGCGATCCCTATCCCCCGGCCAACTCCCCCCAGTCTCCATACTGGGCATGACGCCAGATGGCACGGAATAGCCCTTTGGCCAGCTTCCATCAACTCTTTTGGCCGTGTCCCCTCCCAGTTTCTCGTGCGCCCGGCAGAGCACGGGAAGCTCAAAACTCCTTGACCAGTGGAAGCATTTCTTAGCAACAACTAGAACATCACTGTGTTATCAACGTTATTCTCATCCTAAAATCCAAAACACAGCACTCTACCAGCTACTAGGAAGAAAATTAACTCTATCCCAGACGAAACCAGGACACTCATTCCCTTTTAAACGTAGCGTCTCCTTGGGGGAAAAAAAATGTGTTAGAGACAGAAAAAAAAAAAAAAGACAACTCAGGGCTCCCAACCACCACCGAGCAGTGGGGAAATTAACGAAAGTGAAGACAAAGAGCAGCAACGCTGTAATCCTGATCACGGACTTCAGAGACCCTCCAAGTCTACACCTCAAGCCTAGGAATGACTAGTCCTTTTTTGGAAGGACAAACTTTTTTTACATAAAACTCCTAGACTGAAGGCTCCACAGAAGAGAATGCGGATTGACCCACAGCACAGCATGCCATCAACACTCTAATGAAAAAAAAAAAATTGAATAAAAATCAAGTTGAAATGTCAGTTTCCATCACATTTCACTCATTCTATTTCTACTGGCGTCTAGGTGCTCCAAAATTAACTCTACTGACACCATAGGTTACTAACAATGTAGTTGTGCATATAAAAAGAAAAGGCTCTTGCCAACTTGCCCATAAAGTTAGTCTGAACAAACAGAAGAGAAACACTTGACCCTGAAGAAGGTAACAGGCAGCTCTTCATTTATCCGAGATGAAAGTTCATTCTTTTACCCGAAAGGAAAACCTTCGGAACTGCCAAGGGACCAATCCAGGAACGAGGCACGCTCTGTTACCCGCAGGTCTTCATCACCTTTTCTGCACTGGCAGCAGATTTGCCTTTTCTCTGGGTTTCAGGCGGAGCATCTGTAGCGTCCCTGAACTCGCAAAGGTTTCTCCCCGCTCCCCCGGCCCCATACGCGCGATTCCCTGAGCGGCAAGCGGGACCGACCACGCGGGATTTTCTGCACGTGACGCCGAAGGTGACACTGGGAAAAGAGGAGGCAAAAAATGATCCTGTTTGTCACACCCAGCCGACGGGGAAAACACAGGGGAGGGTTCTGCCAGAGGGGCCCTGCGGGGCCAGGCCGTGCACCCCGGCAGCTCCAACCGACCGGCCCCTCTCCCCTTTGCCAGGTACCGGGGAGACACCGCTGCCTCCCGCTGCCGCCTCGCCCGCGCCCCCTCGCAGCGGGGCTGCCCCAGGAGAGCCGGGGCACCCCCACCTCGCTCCCACCCCCAGGAACGGGACCGGGAGACGCCCTCCATGCAGGGAGGGGCGCAGGGCGTGGATTTAATCCCCGAGGGAAGAGGCCAGGCTCCCTGCTGGCAGAAGGACCGCTCGCCTCCCTGCTGCTCAGAGACGCTGGCTGGGGACAGCCCTGCCTGCGCCCGGCCGCTCTGCAGCCCCGCTGGGAGCGCAGTCCGGCCGACGGATGCTCCAGCGAATAGACGCTCCGGCTCACGGCCACCCCCGCTCAGCTAACGTTGCCTCTGGCTAACGCACGCTCCAGACAGCGGACACCCCATCTCCTTCCAGCTCCTCCTCGCTACAGCTCTGGCTAACCGAAGCTCCGGCTCCGCACCGAAGCTCCGCTGGATTTCAGCTCCTTCTCCTTACGAGCTCCAGCTATTTGCCACAGTCTGGGCTTTGGACAAGCTCGGAAAGCAGTCGCTGTCAGAACTTGAATATGACTATTAAACATCACAGCTGGACGCTGTGGAAATACCGATTCATCAGTTTGTACGATTAAGTAGTTAAGAACTATTCTCAGCAGCGTACAAAGAAGAGCTGGGCTCCAAGAGGGCGTGCGGGGTCTGAAAAGCACCCTTCCCCCCCCAGAGGCCACCTCAGACCGAGAGGCTGGCCCGGGGCACGCCGACCTCCCGAACTCTGGGCTCCGACGCGACCAGACCCCCACCCTCCAGGGAGGGTCCGTGCACCCTGCCCACCCTCTGCTTTCCCCCGCAGCCCCCAACGCCCTCCCCCCGCCCTGCGCAAACAGCCAAACTGGCTTCTGCTTTGGGCCCCCAAACCAGCTCCCATTTCTGAGCCCACAAACCCACCTGCTCAGCCTGTTCTCGAGTCCCAAAAATGCAGCACTTCACCTCTGCTCCTCAGCCCAAAAACGTACCGCTCGGTCCCCTCTGGCAGGTCCTGAAAACGCACCACTCAAGCTGTTTCTCAGCCCCAAAGTCAGCCACCTCAGCCTCTTTTCAAGCCCCGAGAACACAAGACCTGCTCTCCATTTTCAGGCCCCAAACCAGCTCACCCTCTCTGCTTTCCGACCCCTTTGCAGTCCCCATGCGTGATGCTGCGGGGTGGGGGGAGCGGAGCCACCCCACAGCCCTGCACCCCCAGGGCCACACGTGCACTTTTTGGGAGCGCTTGGGCACTGCGGAGGGCCCGGCCCCACACCTCTGCGGGGCCGCACCAGCACAGGCAGGGCATCGCTTTATTACGGCTGCTTCCGGCTCGCTTTCTCCGGCACTGGTTGGGGGTGCCGGGCCCGCACCCCAAACCCCCGCAGCCCCAAGCACCCCTGCGGGGAGCCGGGCCCAGCTGCCTCCAGGAACCCCCGCCCGCCGCAGCCGCGGCCCTTCCCCGCCACTCCGGCCACCGGCACCCGCCCGGCGCCGCAGGAGCCCCCCGGGCCGCCGCTGCCCCACCTGCGCCGGGAGCGGCAGAGGCTGCCCAGCTCCACAAGCAGAACCTGAGAGCCAGATGGGGCTGCCCCTACTCCCCCCGGCTCGCACACGGGTTCGGCCCCAAAACCCCCCGACGAACCCCAGGAGAGCGCTCGGCCCGGGGCTGCTTTTTCCCCCGCCAGTCCCAAGAGAACAGAGCCTGCACCCGCCCCTATTTCATACAGGGATGGGGAGCAGGACAGAGGACTGGAAAGAGAAAAGGAAGACAAGGGAGAAGACTGAGGTGCCGCCAGAGAATGAAAGGCCGAAAGAAAAGGTCAGAGACGTAGAGGAAATCAAACACAACAGGGACGAGAAGCCCTGCAGAGAGATGGAGCAAGAAAAGGCAGGGTCAGCGAGCAGGACAGAGGGGTAGAGAGGTGGGGGGGAAAGGAGAGGAAGAAGAACAGAGGAACGTGACGGCGACAGGGCGCAGGACATACAGACAGAGAGAGAAAAACCACAGGGAACAGGACAAAGGGACTGGGAAAGCAAGAAAGGGTCAGATTTGTACAAAGAGACCAAGAAGGAAAAAGGGGGAAAAAAGCAAGCCATGGGCTAGAGGACGGAGGCAGAGGAAAAAAGGGCCAGGGAGCAGGACAGAGAAGGAGAGAAAGGAAAAAGCGGAGACAGGGAAGAGGGTCAGGGAGAGGAAGCAAAGGGCAGGGAGCAGGAGAGAGGTGGAGAAAGAAGCGCTGGGGCAGAAGGATAGAAAGAGAAAAAAGACAGACAGGAAGAAGGATGGCGGACGATAGAGAGAGGGGAAAAAGAAGGACGAGGAGCAGGACACAGATTGTCAGACAGGGACAGGGAGCAAGACCACGCGCTGGCTGACGCATACAGACCCTGCGGTGCACGCTGGCGGCCTGGCCTGCCGCGGACTACGAGGAGGGATCCTTCCTCACCCGGAGAGGCAGGCTCTCTCTTGCCTGCAGCGGGAGGCAGCCGCCAGACGGCCTTCCATTTCTTCTTCTTTACCCTTCTCTGGCTTCTTTCTCCAGCTTCAGCCGCGGCAGCTCCTGTCCACAGCCAGCAAGCGCTCCGCCCGTCCCTTTTCGCCCCCACGCCGCGAGGAGAGCCAGGCCAGGCACAGACAATCCACGCAAGCCTGAGGCGGGTGCCGTCACCGGCAGCCCCAGGGGAGGAAGGGACGACCGTGTCCTCAGCGCAGCCTCTGGGAGAGGGAAAGAAGAAGCAGCCGCCGTTATTACCGCAGATCGCCGCCGGCTGAAGCCTCTCCTTCCGCAGGGGCTTCTCGAGACGCGCGGAAGGCCAGCTTGCCACCGGCACGACGGGGCTTGGGAGCGACCTGGGGCTACGGGACAGGCTTCAGGGGAGGGGCTGGAGCTGGGGGCAGCTGCGCGTGGGGGGGCAAGCGGGGCCGGGGGAGGCTCAGGGGGAGCTCTGGAAGCGGGGAGCCGCCCGGCGTCTGCGCCTGGGGGGGTGCCCGCCTTCTTCCCCTCTCCCCTTCTCTCAGCTCTCGGGCAACTCCCTGGGGCTGCCCTGACCCAGCTCGCCTCCGGCACACCGGCAGCCTGCCGCAGCGGGCACTTTCAGGCTTCCCGTCCCGCAGCCAGCGGGCAGAACACACCCCCGCGCCCGCCAAACGGGCTCGCTCGCCTTACCGCTGCCCCAGGACGCCCGCCGCCGCCGAGACCCGCGCCCAGCGCGCCGCCATGCCGCTCCCGGGCACCGCGCATGCGCCGGCCGCCGACGGCGCGCCGGAGGGGCCAGGGCTGGCGCCCGAACGCCGGGCGGCAGCACCGCGCTGCGGCCGTGCCGCCGCGGCAGCAGCGGAGGCGGCAGCGCCGCTGCGCCCTTGTGCGGTGTCGGCGCTGCAGTACCGCGCCGCGGCACCGGCAGCAGCGAGCACCCGGCGGGCGGCGCGGACCCAGGGGCGGCACCGGCGCTGCAGTTCCGCGCCGAGCGCCCGCCGGCAGCGTGCACGCGGGGCGGCGGCAGCGGCGGCGTTTCCTTACCGGGAGGCAGCAACGAGCGCGGCGGCGGCGCTTCGCAGGCACCGCGGCACCGCCTTGCCGTTACCGGCGGACGGCAGCCGCGCTGAGCACGGCGGCACCCCACCGCACATGCGCGGTGCCGGACCTGCAGTACCGCGTTTCCTCCGCCAGAGGGGAGCAGTGAGCGCGGGCACCGCCGCGCGCCCGCCCGCCGCCCCCCCGCGCGCGCGCGCGCCACGTGCCCGAGGCCGTTCCCCGCCGGCAGACGGCTGCCGGCCCCGGCAGGTACCCGGAGGCCAGCATGGGGCGAGGACGCACCCCGGCGTGCTGCACACACCAGCGGGGCTGTCCGGAACCTCCCTGCCGAAAGACTACATCTCCCGGCATGCCCTGCCAACAACGTGCCCGACCACAAGCTGGCTACCCCAGGACTACAGCTCCCAGCATGCTGCGGGCTGCTGCCTTCTGTGCCATTTAACCCTATGGGGACACCGGCCCCTACGCCCTCCTCCCCTCACCAGCACCCGCGGGACCCCGCCGCGCCTGCGGAGGCCGGCTCGCAGGGCCGGGATTCCCAGCACCACCACCGGCTCCGCTTCGGGTCCGATGCTTCCCCACCTGCCCCGCACCCCTCCGCACGACCTGGAAACCCCACACACACAGACACGCACCCGGGGACGGGCTTTGTGTCGGGACCACCCTTTGCAGGGCCCCGACCCGACCCAGCAGCTTCCCCAGCACTACCCCTACCCCCGGTGAGCCCCAGCGCTCAGGCAGCCCCGCGTGTCCCTGTGCGGCCTCCCCCCTGTCCCGGGGCATCAGCTTTCCCCCATCCCCTCGGCTTCTGGGCCACCCGCGACCCCGGCGCCGCACCCTCCGCTCCTTGGCCCTAGTGCGGGTCTTCCTGGACCCGGTCGCTGTTGCCCCACCCCCCCCTCCCCTTTGTGTCACCTTCCCGGGATGTTCCCGGTCGCAGGGACCGCCCCCCCGGCCCCATTCACCTGTTCTGTGCTTGCAGCCTCAGTCCCGGTCCCAGCATGTATTGCTCAGCACTGGCGTTGTTGTCCTGGACCTACCCTCATGGGGTGATGTGAGCACCACACTCATGGCAGTAGCCCAGCTCAGCAGCCCCCGGCCCACAGCTGCAGCCCGTGGGGACACGGGCACCATAGCCATCAGCCCTGCTGGCCACTCCAGAGGCTGGTCAGCCCCAGGCCCTGGGCCCAGAGCTGCATCCCACCGAGAACACAGGCTATTGCCCTCGGCCCCACTGGGGACACCTGTGGTTGCTGGGACAGCAGAGGGGTGCCCCAGCTCCTGAGGGCAGCTTGCCAAAAGCCAAAGGGAGAGTCCTGGGCTGCACAGGAAGAGAAAAGGGGACGAGAACAAAGGGAGAGCCCTGGAGTGCAATGCTGGGGTGGGAGGAAGCCATCAGCAGGTGACAAGGAAAACATAGGACTCTGGGGGCACAGGAAGGTGGGGGGGGCCTGGGCCCCACAGAGAGGAAAACAGCTGACCCTAGAGCACACCAAAAAAGCACTGGCAAAACTCTGGGATGGGAGGAAAGCTAAACAGGAAGCATTGCGGCACGCTGTATGACAAACACAGGGCCTTGGGACACACAGGACTCAGGGGGAGCCTAAAATATGAATTCAGGAGTTCAGAGGGCTCCAGGGCACGGCCGAATACAAACTGGTGCACACCAAAAGGGCTGCGCAGCACGCCACGGGGCTCAGTGTCGCTGTTTGCTTAGGGACATGGGGTAGTGGTGGTCTTGGCAGTGTCAGGCTTACGGTTGGACTCGATGATCTTAAAGGTCTTTTCCAACCTATACGATTCTGTGATTCTGTGATGGGAAGCGGCCTGCAGCCACCACCAGACCCTATGGAAACTCCCTCTCTCAGCACCGTTTGTGCTGGCCCCAGACCTTCGCCCGTACCTTGGGTACCGTAGGGGGTTGCCCCCTCAGCGACCTCGTTGGGAATGAAGAGCTCACAACCCGTATTCCTTCAGATCCTCCTCTCTGTCCCCTCTGTCCACGCTTGCCCCAGACCAAACAGCCCGGACCAGCCCTTGCCGTGCTCCGGCCTCACTCGCCCCTCACCTGCCCAACACACAGGGCTCTCCCCCCACTAACCGGCACCGCCTCAGCCGAGGGACCCTGTGCCCAAAGCCTGCTTCCAGGCGGGCTTGCGCGCCTGCCTCCCCGCAGCTCCAGCGTGTCTGCGTCTGCAAGAGCAAGGGCGCGTGCACGGGCCCAGAAGGAGGAGCAATCTTGGCTTCCCTAACCGTATTTTACTACTGTTTGTGCGCTATTCCCACCCAGACCTTCGTATGCGCATACCTAACCCAAAAATCTCTTCGCCCTTAGCACCTTCAGTCACTCGCAGCGCTGAGGTTCTTCCCCTCTCTCAAAACTTACTTGCTCTTTCCTGTCTCCTTGTCGCACCTCCTCGGCCCTTTCTGTACATTCTTCCTTCAAACAACACGCCTGAAATCAACAAAATGGGTCAAGCAGCCGTCTTCAAGTCGATGCCTCTGATAGGATTATCCTACAAACCAATCCAACTCCTAAGGTCATTGGACAATTCTAGTTTTAGAGCATTTTTCCAAAGCTTTTAAGTGCGGTTCCCTGCTAGGTTATGTGATAAAAAGCTTGTCTCCATAAACCCCAAGTCACACAGAGGCGCTGTGCCAGGTAAGGCACCCCAGCGACCCAGCCAGAGAAACGGATTCCCTGCCCTGGCTCCTCCCAGAGCTGTCCCGGCAGAGCCGCCAGCCCCACGGTACGGGGTGACACTCGTCACGACGAGTAGACGGGAGCGGCTTTCCGGATCACCATACAGACTGAGAAAGGTTGCCGACTAAGGCTGTGGGACGCACGTGGGGACCGCACAGGATGTACTATGGTCTGTTTACTGGAGGAACCAAAGGTGGGGAAGGGGAGGTAGCAGAGGAGTTTGGGGAGGAACAAGCATCGGAAAAGAGAGGGACAAGGGGATAAAAAGGGCTGGTGGCACGCAAATAGGTTGCTGGTCAGTAGGATTGTCTGGCCATGCCCTGTGCCTGATCAGCAGAGTCTCCTGTCTTCTCATTAACTCCATCCCTAGGTATTTTTGTGAGGGAAAGGTTCTCTGGTTTCGTGTGCGTGCGTGTGTGAGGGCCGAGGCCGAGCGGCCGAGGTGCAGGGCCGAGCTGTGGGGCCTAGGCTGAGTCGTGGGACCTAGGCCGAGCGGCGGCCTCGTCCCTGGAGCTCGGCAGGCATCCTAGATGGCATAGAAAAGAACAAGAACACTCTTTTTTGGGAACAGAGATCTTAGGAGAGGTGCGATGGCAACAAAGCGAGTCCAAAGGGGGCTTACGGAGCTAAAAGCGTGCTGCTCGGGAGGCATCGTGACAGTAGCAGAGGGCTTCTGAGAGGGACAGACACAAGAAGGCTCGAGGGCGTGGTGAAGAAGTCCAGAGGGGATTTGAACAGACTACGGATGTCCTCAGGGGACCAGGGACTGAACAGAGGTGTCCTAGCTAGCAGAGAGGACAACATGAGTGCTCTGGAGATGAAAGATGTCAGCGGGAATGGTTCTCGGGAGCAAGAAGGGTGCAAATTGTGCTACAGAGCCACAGAGGGCTGCGGGGCACGAGGACGGCCTCAGGAGGCACGGTGACGGCACAAGGCGGCTGCTGAGAGAGAGAGAGAGAGACAGACAGACAGACAGACAGACAGAAGGCAGCTCTGGCAGGCAATGCAAAACTCAAGAGGGTGTCCCAGCGATGTCCTCAGGGGATGAGCGACCGAACGGAGACGTCCTAGACAGCAGTGAATAAGGTAAGGGAGCTGTGGGGCACAACGACAGCCTGAGGAGGGGTTCTGTCCGAATAAGAGAGAGACACAAAGAGGGCTGCAGAGCTGGAAGGGTGCCGTGGGGCACGAGGACAGTCTCGGGCGGCGTCATGACAGGAACGAGGGGCTCCGGGGTCGGGGGAAACGTGGACAAAGAGACAAACAAAGGATTGCTGACACAATGAGGTCCTCGGGAGGGGATCTGAACGGAGTAGAGATGTCCTCAGGGGACCGGGGACCGAACAGAGGCATCCGACATGGCGGAGGGAAGGCAAGAGTGCTCTGAGGGAAAACGGAAGCCTGAGGAAGCGTTGTCTCTGAAGAAGAAAGATACAAAGCCCGCTGCAGAACTAAAGGATGGCCATGGACCACAAGGGCGCTGGCAGGAAGCGTCGCGACAGAAACAGAGGGGTGCCGAGATGGCCAGAGAGACAGAAGGCGGCTTGAGGGCACAAAGGCACTGGGGAGGGGATCTGAACAGAGTACGGAGGTGACGAGGGAGACGCCGACCCACTGGAGGCAAGCGAGATGGAGGAGAGGACAAAGAGACTGCTCTGAGGAAGAGGGAGGAGATGTTCTTACAAAGCCAGAGGGGTACAAGTTACGCTTCAGAAATAACAGCATGCCGAGGAGACCCTCTAACGCCTCAGGATGAACGGAGAGAAGAGAAAAAAATAAAAGACAGAAAGAAAATTTAAGCAGCAACAGGGTATGTGACAAGACAGAGAGAACTAAAAACACAGGGACAGACAGCTCGATAAAAGTCAATACAGAAAGAACACTGAAAAAGCAAAAGGGTACAAGGCAGAGGAGAAAAAATTTAAAAATAGGGAGAGCAAACTAGATAAAAGCAGGCATAGAGAAAAACTGAAAAACAAAGGCCTTCAAGGAAGAAAACAATAAAATAGAGGGACAGCAAACTACATAAACAAAGACACAGAAACAACATTTAAAAAGCGACAGGGTGTCGTGGTTTAGCCCCAGCCGGCAGCTAAGCACCACGCAACCGCTCGCTCACTCCCTTCGGTGGGATGGGGGAGAGAATTGGAAGAGCACAAGAAAACTGGTGGGTTGAGATAAGAACAGTTTAATAATCGGAACAAAATAGTAGGAATAATAATAATGAATTGTAATGAGGAGGAAAACCACAAGAGAGAGCGAGAGGAACAAAACCCAAGGGAGGGAAAATTAAAAAAGATACAACTGCTCACCACCCGCCGACCGACACCCAGCCAGTCCTCGAGCAGCGACCGCTACCCCCCGGCCAACTCCCCCCAGTTTCTATACCGGGCACGACATCCTATGGTATGGAATAGCCCTTTGGTCAGTTTGGATCCACTGTCCTGGCTGTGCCCCCTCCCATTTCTTGTGCACCTGCCAGAGCATGGGAAGCTGAAAAAGTCCTTGACTGGTGTAAACACCGCTTAGCAACAGCCAAAACATCAGCGTGTTATCAATCTTATTCTCATCCTAAAATCCAAAACACAGCACTATAGCAGCTACCTGGAAGAAAATTAACTCTATCCCAGCCAAAACCAGGACACAGGCTATGGCACAGGCTAGCATGAAAGAGAAAATAAAGACAGTGAACTGGATACAAGTAGATAGAGAAAAAAATTCAAAAGCAACATGATACAGGAAAGCCTGGAAATAATATAAAAATAGGGTTAGACATCTGGGTAACAGTAGGCAGAAAAAAATTTTACAAGTCACAATATACAGCACAGATAGGGAAAAAATAAACAAGAGACAGAAAAAATACATACAAGTGAACATAGAAACAAAAATTCAAAAGCTTTTTCAATTCAAAAGACATTAAGAGAGGAAAAAAAAAATAGCAAAAAACCCAAGTAGATGGAGACATAAAAAGAAAAATTTAAAGGCAACTGGGCACAGCACAGACTAGAACAAATTAAAAAATGAGGACAGCAAACCGGATGAAGATAGACGAGGAAAGACAATTTAAAAGCAACGGGGTACAGGACAGACAGGAAACAATTAAACAGGGAGAGACATCTTGACTAAAGTAGACACAGAATGAAAATTTTAAAAGCAACAGGATACAGGAAAAAATTTAAAAAAAAAAAAAAAAAAAAAGAGAGACAGAAAACAAGAGAAGAGTACACCTAGAAACAAAATTTCAAAAAGAGAAGAATTAGGAGAGTAAAAAAATGAAAAATAGGGACAGTTTCCTAGAAAAAAGTAGACGGGGTGCAGAGCAGAGGGAGCCACTGAAAAGAGAGACAGGTCACTGCGCAGAGGGAGGCCTCGAAATGCCATTTTCCCCAGCAATGCGGAAGAAGGCAGTGCAGGAAGAGTGAAATAAGAGCAGGTGGGGAGCTGGAAAGGGAGAGGCATAGAAAGGAAACGTAGAAGGCGACGGTGTGGAGGGCAGCGCTAGCAGAAGGGCAAAAAGCTTTGGGGAGCCAAACAGCCTGAAAGGGAGACAGAGGCAGGTACAGGCAAGGAGGCAGGCAGAGGTCTGGAGAAGCACGGCAGAGAGGGGCCCGGACGCACGCGAGGGATGCGCGACTCACCGCAGCTCCTGCCACCGCCGGGAGACCTTCAGCGCCCCGGGGCTTCTCTCTCGGCCCCTGCCCCTTCCTCCTCCACAGTGCCGGCTGCCTCGCCCGCCCAGGTGCCCCGATGCTCCTCTCCCAAGAGGCTTCCCAGAGACACGGCGGCTCACGTGTGCGGCCCATGGGGGCACCGAGCTCCCGGCACCACGTGCCGGTGGTGCGCTCTGCCGGGGACGGCTGGGAGGGATCCTTCCCGGCTGCGGGGACCGGCTGCTCCTTGCTGGAGGCAGCTGCCTGGGGAAGCCCCTTCCTTTCACTCCTCAGCCAGCTCCCGCAGGCAGGCATGCCTAGGCAGGCCCCTCCCCATGTAGAGCCCCTCGGCACAGCAGGACCAGCCCCCTCCTCAGCCCTTTTTAAACCCTGGGCCCAGCCCCGGCCCTTTTTAAACCCTGGGCCCAGCCCCATCCTCACCTCATGGGTCCCACCTGTGCTGCCCCGGGCCACAGCTGGAGCCCATCGGGAACAGGGGGCCCATTACCCCAACCCTCACAAGCCAGACACAGCCAGCAACCTGGCACCGGCACGGGCAGACACCACCACCGAGCTGGTGCTGCCGTGGGCAGATGCTGCCGCCAAGCTGGCACCGGCCTGGCAGACTTTATTTTACGGCCCAAAGCCAAGGTTGGCCTCTAAACAAGAAAACATGTGAAAGCACCCTTACAGGATGCCGGTCCGGTGGTGTCCATGATAGCTCTCACAGCCTCCCACGTAATAGACAGCTCCCCTGTCCGGGACCATGTTTGGCATGTCCCAGGCCCTCCCCGCACCCATGCTGAAAATCAAACAGAACAATTAAGGACTCTGCTTCATCGCCTCAGCCTCCCAAAGAAGCTTCCTTCCTCTGCTGACGGTCGACGCGGATATCCTCGTGCTGTTCCTTGAATGCGGCCTGGCCTTGGGTGCCTGTGCTGCCAAAGGAAGAGAAAATGATCATGCTCTTGTAACGTGCTCCATCATCCTCTTGTTCTTCAAGAAATCAAAAGAAAGCTACCATCCCCATTGCTACGTAACAGAAGTTTGTGCAGGAGACGGCTGAGCCCATCCCCAGAAATGGAAAACTCTGCTATGACCCTGCTTTGCCTTTTGGCGACAGCGCCTGCCATCGGTGTGCCCCAAACAGGCGAGGTCCCGTTCGGGCTGGCATCCGCCACAAACAGGCGACGTCCCATTCGGGCTGAACAGAGTCAACTGAACAGAGTCTTCAGAAGAACTTAGTTGTGCATTCAGTTTACAAGTAAATCCCACCCAAGCAATGCTAGGGGGCATGCTGGCATAGAAAGGAATTCATGAGTTCATTTAGTATTTCCAGTGGAACATTCCATAGGTTTTAAAAACAGCCTTAAAATCTTTTTCCCTGTTGCACCAACAACGCTTATTTTAGTTCTGCTTAAGGGGTCCCCCACAACTACTTACTACAGCATGTGTGGCTCCACTATCAATTAAAAAAATCTAGTCTTTCATTCCCCAGCTTGACTGGAACCAGAGGATCGTCTGGGGAAACTTTCATAGACTCCTCCGGCCCCCTTCAGTCCAACCCAATCTCCGTCATGACTGCAACCCCTTCTTCTGTCTCTCTTTCCCGAGATGACTCAGACGGCGCGGACAATCTTTTTTCCAACAGCCCTCTCGCTTACGATTGGCACGCCGATTCATTCCCAGGGGAATGTCATAACCATTTCTACTATTATTGCTACGGCCCCTTCCTCGCCCACAAAATTCACCTCGTCTATTTTCTCTCCCTTTTTCTCGGTCTTCTGTCAAGGCAGCCAACAAAGAAGCTTGCGGCGTTACTCGTCCCCGCTTCTCCTTCTTTCCTGTTTCCTCCCCACTATTACGTACCTTATACGCGACTGACAAGAACCGCGAGATTGTCATGCCATCCTCGCCCTCTACCTTTTGTCATCTCTTTCTTATATCTGCTGCCGCTTGACCAATAAACGGCGTGTTCAATAACTTTGAATTGCTATCATCTTCCGGATCGAGATCTGATTAGATAAATTCTTAGGCTTTTGCACTCCATGTTGAATCCCATACCCAATTAACTTTGGATATTCCTTTACCCTCTGTAATCCCTCACACTTGTGTTTGGATCCCACTCCGGATCCTCCTTTGGGAGGTACGTAATGGTATTAGGCACCCCCCCACGCACACACACATTGTTGGACCAGTCCCTCTCTAGCCTTCTCTAAAATTGTTCTCCTCTCCTCAGGGGGAAACAAATATTCTAGGAGAGCCTGTACATCTCCCCAGTTAGGATTATGAGTCGTGATTAACAGTACTATACATTCCCTCTGGATTGTTTCGATAGGATCCGACTGCCCGTTGCCAGTGTAACAAATCAGAAGCGGTAAAAGGTACGTGTACGGATACCGCTCTTCCTTCAGGCCCTAGAGCCTGGCTGAGGGGAGCTTGAACTATCGGTTTCTGTCCCCTTGTTCTTTTAGAGACAGCACTCACAACTCCATTATCGCTTGAGCTATCAGATTCTGGCTGTTTTGGGGGAGCTACCAACAGCTGAATATCCTCTTCCGAATGTTCCGATTCGATACAACGAGGTTTTCCCTTATTCTCTTTTAACACATATATTCCAATCTGATGTTTAGAATCCACTAAACCACATTTCTTCCTAATATCCCAATCGTGTCGTAATGAAAAACACATATCCACATAAGGCATTTCATCCCATTTTTCAGTTCTTCGACAAAATAACGTTAATTCCAATATAGTGTTATATTTCAAGGATCCATTCTCAGGCCATTTTTCACCATCTTCCAATTGATATTGTGGCCACCGTTGATTACAATATCGTTTTAGCTGATTTTTGGTCATGGGATCTCCCCCAAATTTATTGCTGTGCTTCAGGATGCATCCTAGAGGAGAGCAAAGGGGTGCCTCCTGGGAAGCAGCAGCGCCCACATCGGTACCGAAAAACCCAGCATTTCTACACAAACCGGAACGAGGGACGTCTCCCTCTGTTGAACAGGACAGCGTGTAGAAACAAACAGAACTACGCTACTGCCACCTATCTTTCCTGGTGCGTCTTATGCAGAGCCCAGAACAGAACAGAGGGTGCCTGCTTCCCGAGAGATCTTGCCCCTACCCCCCTTTTCTCCTATCCCCCAAAAATACCTCTTTTCACTAGCATTGCACCGTTGTGTCGCTTACCACCCAACTGCAGGAGAGGAGCTGAAGGAGTCCCCGGTCGACAGGTCGGTGCGCGCCGGAGTCCGCTCAGGCCTCTTCTCCCCGTCGGATGCGGCAAGACGAACCGGGCGAGGCTGTCGGCTCGGTCCCATCTGGGGTGCCAAAAACGTTATCCCACAAGCGTGAGGTCACTTGCCCGGTGTGCGAGATGCCAATATACACACAGGGCAGAGGTATGTTTATTTCATGTCTGCGCAGAGATGGGCGCTAGGCGGTAGCTCCGCAAAGCTAGCGCAAAGTTCGGTCACGCAGGTACGGTATTTATACAGTCTAGCTATGCATAGGCATAAGTAGTTACACAAAGCAGTTTTCTATTGGTCAACATTTCTCTTATTTCAACTTAAAGCTACAGTGCTACTTTAATATGCTGTGCACGCCCAGAGGTGAGGGGTCTCTGCTTGGGCCGGGCTCTCCAGCTCGAGGGGTGTGACTTTTAGGATTATAACGAGGATAGTTTGCCTGAGGGTGCTGCTTAGCACACTTCTACTAGTTGTTTCAGATGGTTCCCAAAACATCTTAATTAGCTTACATATTTCTCCAGGATGTGCTTCTCTCCCAAGGACAGTAACGCTTGTTTAGACGTTCCCCCTTCCAGTCTGAATCCTCCTTACCAGCTTCACGTAAGCCCTGGCCTTCCACCAGCTCCTGTTAGACTACACCTGCGCTGGCAGATGGCCAGGGCATCGCTGCTGTTTCTGTGCTGCTGTACCGGACAGGCTGGAACTCCAGTACGAACTCAAGTCAAAGGGGCTGTAACCTGTGGATGAGTCCACGTGGGAGCAGGACACCCCAAAGTGTCTGTGGCCGTGGCTAAGCTGATGCCAGAGCAGGTACATCTTGACACGTCTGTGGCTGTGGTTATGTCTGTGCTGCAGCAGGTATACCTCTGAAGGGATACTGGCCCAAGGATAAGTGCACGCTGGAAAAAGGTACACCTCAAAGCATCTATAGCTGTAGATAAGTCCATGCTGCAGCAGGTACCGCTTGAAGCATCAGTGGCTGTGCATGAGGTCATGCTGGAGCACCTGAAAGCATGTGGCCACGGATAGACCCACGGCAGAGCAGGGACGCCCCTGGAGGGATTGCAGCCGTGGGTAAGGGCATGCTGGAGCAGGTTTACTTCTGAAGGGACTGTGGCTGTGGGCGAGGCCGTGCTGGAGCGCGTATATATCTGAAGGCATGGCGTCCCATGGAGAAGGCCACGCTGGAACAGGGGCACCTCAAAGCGACTGTGGCTGTGCATAAGTCTATGCTGCAGCAGGTAGAGCCCTGGAGAGACTGGCTCATAGATGAGGCTCCACTTGGAGCAGGTACTCCCCTAAGGGACTGCAGTCTGTGGATAAGTCCAAGCCAGAGCAGGGGCAAGGGGAGGAGTTCATTGCAATGTTAAACCCAATGGTCCAGTCCAAAGGGACCAGGGGTGGAGATTGTAATGGAAATACCTTTAAATTGTTGTAACCCAGGATTTGAGTTGCATGTTATGGGAATGACTACAGCAGGAACCACTTGAACCAATGGAGGACAAGCCTTACAAGAAGCAGTGCAAGTGCGGCAGTGACCCAGCCTGAGCTGTCTGATGATGCATATGAGCTTGGAACACCGATCATGCAGTTGACACATGAATACCGGATGGCTTTTCCAAGACTCATTTAGCAAGGAACACAGAAAGCTGTGGGTACGAGGAGCCTCATGCATAGCTTTCCTATTGCATGTAATTTGACTACAAGCCAGCCACTTTATCTATAAAAATGACAGCCTAAGAGAGCCTTCTTTGAGCTCTCCCTGCTAGGCAGCGTGGCTGTAGGGCGGTGATGTCCCCTTGAGCTGGGACACCTCTCAAGGTTGCTCCTCGAGGCAGAGAGACCTTTTACCAACAGCAGATCTTTGGTAAGCGACCTATATCACGCATAACCTTGCAGTATGGTAACTTTGACAAACTTTGCCTATGTAATCCTTTTAGACATAAACTGTTGTCCAAGTCTGAGACTAAGATGGGACCTAGCCGCACCTAAGCTCCATCAGGAGTTTAGAGAGCAAGGGGTCTACTCTGAACCTTGTGACTCAACGGGAGGGTCCTCCGTACCCTTTTGTATCCCTGGTCTCTCTACAAATCATTCTAACCCGAGTGTAACCTAATTTTCCCTTGTGTGTTTCTTCCATGCAGTAATTAATAGAGTGAACCTTGCCATTGAACTTTAAGTTGCACTTTTACAACATCATATTAAAACCACTTTTTCCAATACCTTTGACAGTGATTTTTTTTTAAGCGATCTAAAGCACTCTTTTGTGACAAACTGGTGTAATTGGTGGGATGGCAAGTAGTATCGCTGGTTACTTACGGAAGCATGGAATGAGTCCAAGTCCCAAATTCTCAGAAGAATGGGCTCATGATAAGTGGAATGATTGGGAAGCCGTGAAAACAGCTAAAAGTGGCCAGGGGACATACAAAGGATGGAAAAGGGAAAGGAATTATTGGCAAAATGCTAGGTACCTGTTTAGAAGCTGCTTATCAAGATAGGAAAAAGAACAATAAAAAGGAGCAGGACCTAAAAGAAGAAATAGAAGGCAGAAAGGCAGCTGAATTAATACTGTCTTTGAAAATGGAGCAGCTGCAGAAACAATTACAGGAAGAAAAGATCGAGATGATGCTCATGCAGGCCCTGCATCCCCCTAATACCATGCAAATTAGGAAACTCATAGAGTCCCCAGAGGCTTGGGGTGGTGATACTGGGGTGATCTAGATGACCGTGAAAAAGAAAATGCTAACTCACTACCCCTTTTGGACTCCTCTGAATATAAGACTAGGCCCAATATTAAAGCAGAATACTCTGAAGGACCTCGAGGAGGCAGTCAGCGATATAGTATGCAAAGCACTCCATGGGATGCATTACGACTGGCAAAATTACAAGAGAAATACAGCAGAAAGCCACATGAAACTGAATATTCGTGGTGTGCCTGCCTCAGCGGTGGTGACCGAATAATGTTGAGTGGAGATGAAGCAAACTGTTATTGGGGTCCAGGAATTTTCTTAAACCCAGGACCCAACCTGACAGATGAAGCCCATTCTATCACCACTAGGGTAGCCTGCTGGGCTGGGGGAATAGATGCCTTGGATTGAGGTGAACCTTCGGTAAGTCCCATCCGTTCCCTAAGTGAACTCTCCACTGCCATCACCAAAGCCACCTGCATATGCATAAACGTGGAGAGTCTAGTGATACCCCAATATCTGCTACTGTAGATTATAACATGCTAAAGCCACTAATTAGGGGAGCCCTAGCAATTCTTAAACCTTATTTAATTGCAAAATGGGATGAGATTAAAAGAGACACAGGGCAAAATGAGGAATTTCATGGTGATGATCCCCACAGACAACTCCCTACCTGGGCAGAATTAATGCATGGTACTGTAAATTGTAGCCGTGAAATGGGGTGGGATGATCCGTCGACCGAGAAATCGGACCCATGGCGAACTAAAACAGACACATATAAAGAAAATTTTAAAAGCAAGGGCACTAAGGAAAGACAAGATATAATTAAAACATAAATATAGCAAAATAAAGACAGCGAGTGAGATAAAAGGAGACAGAAAATTTTAAAAGAAATGGTGATTAAGGAAATAAGGAAAAAATTAAAAAATAGCACCCACAAACTAATATGGAGACCTAGAAAGCAAGAGAAGAAAAAATTTTTAAAAGACAGCAAAGAGGGAAAAGTATGCATACCAAGAACATTTTAAAAGCAACAGGGATTAGGGAAAGAAAGGGAAAAATAAAAAATAGGGCAGCAAACTAAAACAGAGACGTAGAAAGTAAGTTTTTAAAGTGAAGGGATCAAGAATAGAGAGGAAAAAAAAATAGGGTCAGCAAGCTAAATAAATGAAGAGATTGAAAAAAGTGATGAAGTAGAGGACAGGCAGGAAGAAATAAAAAGCATGGACAGGGAACTGGATAAATGGAGACACAGAGAGAAAATTTAGAAAGCAACAGGGTATGGGCCATACAGGTAAGAAGTAAAGTATCGGGAGAGGGAGCTGGATAGACAGCCCCAGGGAAAGGACATTGGAAAAGTGACGGGGTGCAGAGCAGAGGGAGTCACTGAAAAGAAAGACAGGTTGCCGTGTAGAGGGAGACCTAGAAATGCCATTTTCCCCAGCAACGCAGAAGAAGGCAGTGTGGGAAGTCATGGTTAAGTAAGCATGACTAAAGGACCCCAGCTGATTGCAAGGAGGAGAAGGACAGCCCCCGCTCTGAAGATAAGGACCTTTGTTGCTCGGAATCTTAGAGACATCCATAAAGAATAAAGGATACCGAAACACCACCAGCAACCCAGTCCCTGTAACACCTCTGTGAAACCCTCCCTTTATGTGGCATCATAGATGAGTAACTGGAGCAAGACCGACTCCAGGGACATCCAGATAAAGAAAGAAGCAGATGGATGATGACACCATAGAATTATAGTTGCTTTGCAAAACAGTAGTATATGTGTGTTAATTAGTAATTGGTCAAATCGTGTTGTACCTGAATGCTGGAAAGGTATCACAACCGTGTGTAAACCAGCATTCAGGATGCCCCAATTTGAACGGGACACCTCATGTGCATGAATAAAGAATTACTCTTGTAATTCTACACTTGGTGTCCCAGCCTCTCTCCTTGGTTGGTACAGGCCAGTTGCGAATTTTTGTGACAACACCCCACTGTCCCTGACAGTCAACAGCAACTCTCGTGAGAGTGACGCATTTCCAGTAATGAATGGACATGTCAAGCCCCCGCCATGGGGCGGATGCTGCACAGGCACCAGCAACCACAGCGCCCAGTTTCCACAAAGTGCAGGATCGCCCACCCGACCTCTGCCAGCAGAAGACTACACCTCCCGGCACGCCTGGGGGCACAGCACGGCCGCCCAGAATCACGGTGCCTGCGGACAACGCCTCCCGGCATGCCCGGCAAAACAACACGGCTACTCGGCGGCCCAGTGACGGAAAACTACAACTCCCGGCCAGCCCAGCGAAACAAGCGGGCGTTATGGCCGCTCGGTGACGGAAGACTATAGGTCCCGGCATGCCTCGCGGACGAATGTGGTCGCCCGGAAGCTCGGTACCGGAAAACTATAGCTCCCGGCATGCCCCGCGGACATGTCCGCCCGGAAGCCGAGTGACGGGAGACTTCACCTCCCAGCAAGCCGCGGGCCGCAGCGTTCTCTCAGGTTTAACCCTATGGGGACGCCGTCCTTTCCCCCCGCCCCGCCCCCCCGAGGCCCGGAAGTTTCCGCCGAGCCCAGACCTCAGTCCCGGAAAGCGCAGCGCTGGCCCAGGGCTCCTCCGCGATCGGCCCCAGTCCAGCTCCGACACTGCCAGGCCGGCACACGCTCACCCGTTACGTGTCCGGCACCGGCCCGACCCGACGCCGTCCCCACCGCACACGCTCCGGAAATTCCCGAGGGCTGCCTTTCCCTAGGGATTCCCTCTCCCCGCCTATGTCCGAGCTCACGCGCGTTGCTTCGCAGCACTGCTACGGCCCCTCGGCACCTTCCACCCCCACCCAGAGCCCCTCCGGCCGGTCCCTGCGCCCGGGCAGCCCTGCACGCCCGGGAACGGCCCCCGCACTGCCTCGGTGCCTGCGCCACCTTCCCCACCGCGGCCCTGGGCCACCCGCCAACCAGGTCCAGCTCCCCTCTCCTCAAGCAGCGTCCCGGTGCGATGCCCCTGCATGTGCAGGGCCTGCAGCTCTGAACACAGACCTTTCCCAGTCCCTGCTCTCCTTCTCCGTGGTTCCTGCCCCAGTCTCAATCCTGGTCAGTGATGCTGGGCGGAGGAGACTCCATTGACCCGGGCTGCCTGCAGCACAGACCCAGCTGGCAGGCCCCCTGTGAGCAGGGTAGCCTTCCACCATCAGCCGCAACCCCTCCCACCTGCCCCATCACCCACAGCTGTAGCCCCTGGGGATCACAGGGCCACTGCCATTAGCCCCATTGGGGACAGCTGGGGCTACCACCTGGTGCGCTCCAGCTCCTGAGAGCAGCTTGCTGAAAGCAAAAGGGAGAGCCCTTGGGTGCACAAGAAGGAAAAAGAGATAGTATGAAGGTGACAAGAGAACAAATGGAGAGCTCTGCTGAGCAACAAAAGGAAAAAAGAACTACCAGGGGATGACAAGGGAACAGAGGACTCTGGGGGCACAGAAAGGTAAAGGGGGT
The DNA here is from genome assembly GCF_034638445.1 of Ciconia boyciana. Classification (NCBI taxonomy): domain Eukaryota; kingdom Metazoa; phylum Chordata; class Aves; order Ciconiiformes; family Ciconiidae; genus Ciconia; species Ciconia boyciana. The sequence continues at coordinate 24,105 of NC_132942.1, forward strand.
GGCCTGGGGCACACTGAAAGGAAAACAATGACTCTGGAGCACACCAAAAAGCACCTGGAAAAACTCTTGGGACAGGGGAGAAAGCTGAATGGAAAACTGTGGCATACCGCAAGATAAACCCATGGGCCAGGGGCATGCAGAAAGGCACGCAAAAGCCTTGGGGGCAACCCAAAATGCAAATTGAAGGTTTCAGAGGGCAAACAGAGGGCTCTGGGAAACACCACAAGGGCCGTAAGGCATGCCGTGGGGATCAATGTGGCTGATGGGAAGCTGAGTGCAGGCACAGCCTGTCCCTGTGGAAACCCCATCTCTCAGCACCACCGACATAGGCCTGAGCCCCAGGCACACTGGGGACATCTCAGGTTGCCGCAAGCAAACTGAGGAGCAGCCCGCAGACCTCACACAGGGCTGGAGAGGCCCTGGCTACCCCCACAGCAATGGGAAATGCCACCAAGAGCCCCAGGCGTTCATGGCAACACAAAGGAAATCCCCCACAACCATGTGAACAGCACTGGCATTCTCTGGGAACCCCCAGGGACCTCAAAGGGGTCCGAGAGACCAAGGCACCAGCCCTTCAGACCCAATGGATAACCTCCTTCTCTCGGGAACTGTCTTCTGGCACTTTCTATCAAGTCTAAAAGGACTGCAGGAACCACAACCAAGAGTGCAAAGAATAAAGCAATTGTTTATTATTTAATGCACATAAAAAAAACACCTGGGAGTAAGTCCACCATGGGGCTCAGTGCCAATACACCCCCTCTTGTCTTGCAACACCTTAAGAGTCATTACCGGACCAGCATTCACTAGTGCCGTGGGGAAGGATCGACTCCTGCTGCTGCTGCCTTGAAGTAGCAAGTCACTGAGCAGCTGCCAGCCTCCCTCTGCTTTTTCCTTCAGGGACAGGATTCAGATCTTATGTTTGAGAGGAAAATCCTGCTCTCGCATGTCTGCGCTTCTGCCCCACCCCTAAGGCTAGAGCCCTGCAAGAAACTTCCACAGCTCTTAGGTTGCCTGCCACCTCAGCAGTCTAACTGAAGCGGTCGCCCTTCCACTGTATCAAACCTTGGAACCCAAATGGTCATTGGGGATTTGAAGTTTATGGATGAGGTTAGATTTTAAATCCTGTGCCCTGATCGGTAAATAAGTAAACTGCAAACCCCAAATGGTAAATAATGAGCCCCACAAAATAAGGTAATAAACCACGGCTCCTGAGTGAGAAACCCTCAAGAACAAACTCCAAAAAATAAACCATAAGTGAAAAATACTGAACATTCAGGTTTTAACACAGTTTAAAGCAATATGAGTAGAATCCATTTACAGATCCAAAGCTACATCACTAATTCGGTACTAAGGCATGGTCAACACCTGCTGCAAGGTCCTGGGCTCCCCTTTCCCACCAGATCTGCGTGCATTCCTAATCCTTAACCGCACAGGGGTCTTATCCTCACCCTGATTCCCTGGTGGCCTACCCAGTGCTCCACTCCCTTACCTTGACCTACCTCCAGCACATATCCTTGCGTACATCTTTGTGTTCTGATTTTGGCCAGCAACTGAGCTTACCAGCTTCCTGGCACCTTCTCTCGCTCAAAGTCATTGATCCCTACACTGGTCCCCTGCCCTGGTAAGCAAGGTCAGACTTTTTTCTTCTGCTCGGAAGAAATGACTGTCCAGTGTTACGAGGTCCACTCATCTGTGAGAAAACACACATGCAGAGCGCATCCCAAGACACCCTGCTGTACAAAAAGAACTGCTGAAATGTTGCACCTCAGTAAGAGTGTCGTTGAAACTTTTCTAATGAGGCAATGGTTTTATATAGATATTACATATAACACATTAAACAAAAGTGACGGCCATCCCAACAGAGCACATAGAATAAAAGGTGTCCTCATCATGCCAAACTGTGTTAGCATTAAACTTACTGCCTCAGCTTTCTCTGGACTCCTATAGCAGCATTAGATGGCTCAGTAGAAGTTAATTTTTGTACACATGCATCAGGACATTCAAAACTGCTGTATTTGTCAGGGTAGCCGTTAACTTATAAACACCGTTGTGTGCATATATGTTGGATCACTAAGCATACAGAAAAAACTTCCACGTGCTCTGAAAGCAGCAAGTTAGGGACAGACCTGCTGCCAGGCACCATACATTCATTTTGTGTTATTTGTTTGGAAAAGTTGTTCACAAGTATTAATTCATTGTGTTGAACTACTTCCTGAAAGGAAATAAATTATTAAAAATTCATATGCTGATTATGCTTTGAAGAATGAAGCTGATGGAGAAATGCATAGAAAAATTCAATTTGGGGAGAATTAATACTTAGTCAATACAAAAATCATTACAAAAAGAACATCAGAAAATAATTTTTAAGTGTTCCTTTCCTTTTCTCCTCCCTGGATTCAAAGCTTCTCATTACAACCACAAGGTTTAACATTCCTGCGTCTATTTGGGAGCATATTCCTAGAAGGTCCATAACTGGCTGGGGAGCAGCATCAAGGCAAAAGAAAAGTTAAATGTTAAAATGTATATACTTCTTTGAATTTTGAAGCAGTGGCATTTATATGTTTGTTAATCAAGTTGACACAACACGTGATGACAAAAACTGGAGTAAAAAAGCTTACTTCCCTTTTGAATAAGGCGGAAGACAGAAAATGACCTTCGGGTTAAGGCAGTAATCGAGGTTTCTTTTCAAAAAATACAAATAAAAAAGACTAGCTGTTATTTCCTTTATCCTCAGCCTTAGCCCCTAGCCTTTATGACTCTCACGTATTACTATCAAGAAGTGTTTGGCTCTCCTAACTGCAATATGAGTGAGTATTTGTAATTAGGAAAAAAAAAAAAAATTTGTCTAAAATACTGCCTACAGAAAGTCTCCATAATGAAACAAGGATCCCTTGGTATCGATACAGGCTGGGGAATGAAGGGATTGAGAGCAGCCCTGTGGAGGAAGACTTGGGGATGCTGGTGGATGAAAACCTGGACATGAGCCAACAATGTGCGCTCGCAGCCCAGAAGGCCACCCGTGTCCTGGGTGCATCACCAGCAGCGTGGCCAGCAGGGCGAGGGAGGTGATTCTCCCCCTCTACTTCGCTCTGGTGAGACCCTCCCCACCTGGAGTACCGCGTCCAGCTGTGGAGTCCTCAGCACAGGAAAGACATGGACCTGTTGGAGCGGGTCCAGAGAAGAGCCACAAAAATGATCAGAGGGATGGAACACCTCTCCTATAAAGCAAGGCTGAGAGAGTTGGGGTTGTTCGGCCTGGAGAAGAGAAGGCTCCAGGGAGACCTTATTGTGGCCTTTCAATACTTAAAGGAGACTTATATGAAAGATGGGGACAGACTTTTTAGCAGGGCCTGTAGCGATAGGACAAGGAGCAATGGTTTTAAACTAAAAGAGGGTAGACTCAGACTAGGTATAAGGAAGAATTTTTTTACAATGAGGGTGGTGAAGCACTGGCACAGGTTGCCCAGAGAGGTGGTAGATGCCCCATCCCTGGAAACACTCAAGGCCAGGCGGGACGGGGCTCCGAGCAACCTGATCTAGTTGAAGATGTCCCTGCTCGTTGCAGGGGTGTTGGAATAGATGACCTGTAAAGGTCCCTTCCAACCCAAACCATTCTGCAATTCTATGATTGTAACTGACAGCATACCAAACGGTCAAGAGCCACTAAATGATGCTGATAACATCTTTTCAACAGGCATCACCCGAGTTCTTCAGCATTCGAAAAGGACACACTTAACACACAGGCTACTAGATCTCAGTCCAAAACCAAGAAATTAAAGAAAAATCTAAAGTTTTAATTCCTTTCTTTTCCGTTTTCTAGGATTAAAGTTCATAGCTTTCACCTAAAAATCAAGACTGTGAATACAATTTTTCTTCACAGAAAATGGACTTAAAATTATTTAGCATTGCCCGTGTATAGTAAGCACAGGTGTATACAGTTCACCGCAATTCTGCCTGAAACAGAACTAGTTATTAGTTTATCCATCGCAAATGTTTAAATCATGTAGCAGAAGGATTTCAGAGAAATCCAAGGTAAATTCTTAAGTACTATGAATGAAATTCATACCCTACAATGACAGCAGCACTATTTTCACTTTGTAACAGTTTAGGTGGTGCATAAGCCTTATGCAGGCTTGTCCTCTTCTACCACAAAATGGATTCCATCATTCAGGATAAGCTTTCATTACAGGACAGCTAGAACATCTGGCAATGCACCACAGGAAGTTGCAGCAAATGTGGTATGACCATACAGTGTTTCATGTCTGGAATAATTTAAAAGCAGGGGGTGGGGTGGGGTGGCCCCCATTGCAGAGAGACGATCTGCAATCATAGGTGTGTTTAACTCACTCTTTTTTCCCGTTTTGTCCTTCAAATTGCACTTAGAAACCTAGCTAAGGCTTAGATTGTCACCTTTCAGAAAACGTATAGGAATTCAGCAGTCAATGTTCCATTCTGCTTCCAAATACATAGAGAGTGTCAGGTCTGTTCACGTATCCTCACTGCTGCCAGAAGGCAGACTCTTGTTTAAAGACAGCCTTTCCGATCCAAGTTTCTTCCACTGGACTTCTTTCAGGTGTTGAAAAGACCTATATAAGGCCAAATGTTCCAAGAGGCACTGAACAATTTTGACTCTCTCAGATGCACCCAGGTGGTGCACACAAATGTGCAGATGAAGGGAGAATAAAAGCAGGTTTTTTGTCCTACCTAGCCTCACTGGAGACAGATGGGCATCCCCGATACTAACGCACAGTGAAGGTTATTTAGTGTTGCTTTGTGCCTTTCCCAGATACTGGAAGCTTCTTGGTTAGTACTCCTTAAAACAAGAATCTAGAAGTATGGAGTTTACACAGTGCTTCACAGAGCATTCTTGGCTCTTCTGGCTGTTGCCAACTGACAGCAGGAATGAACCATGAAAAGCAGGGTCAGAAAATAGAAGTTATAAACTTCTAGAGGTAAGTCATGCTCTTTATGTTATGCTCCAAAGATACGCACGCCAGCATTTGTTTTCAGGCACCCTGAACTAGGAAACAAAACAGCTTTCTACTCCTTGCAAGTTCACAGAGGAATTGGGAAGGAGGAAGAAAAACACACACAAATGGGGGGCGGGGGGGGGGGGCACAGGACCAAACCAACCAACCAACCCACCCAAAAAGCAACCAAGAACCTTAGTCTCAGATTCCTAAAGGAAAGCAAAGGAACACAAACTGCATAACTTGACATGATTGTTTTCATACTCAAGACTAGACCTACAGTTACAAGGGCACTTAAGCATTATTAACATAGGTATTTCCTAGTAAGAACATCCAAGTTGTTTTTGTTTCTAAACATAAGGTGGCAGCATACGGACACTAGAATCTAAAGCCTATTGGCGCCATCTCTGAGAAAGCCAAACAGCTCGCTTATATGAGTATGACACAAGCTGCTCCCTCTAAAGTTGAGAAATTATTAGAAATCTCTAAAGCCTGCGCAAAATAACTTTGAGCATAATTCTTTAATCTACTACCACTTGGCTATGCCTGCCCTCAAAAGCAATCATAAGCTACCACCATCCTAGAGGAAAAGTGCAAAATCCCTGTCGCTTCCTGTCCTGCCAGTCACTGCAGTCAGGTAGCCAGCCTTCCAAGCCTGTGAACAGATGGCATGCATTAGAGCGACTTTCCTTCTCCTCTCCTAGAATCACAATAGCCCCTACTAGAAAAGGCATAACAAGCAGCCCTAAAAAAACTCTGGAAGACCTTTCTTTCTGTCCAGCATTCCTGCTTCAGAAAAGGAAGCATGCTCCCTGCTTCTGAGCATTTGTCTCCTCCAGACAGAAGAGCTTTTAAAACCCAACTTGCAAGAATATTGTGTGGTTTGATAGTTCTAATGGAACCTATATGTATTTACGCCCTGTCAAATTCTGTTTAAGCAAAAGACATCCTCTGGCAGATCAAGAAACATAATAGCAAAATGTGTAGCTAGCTAATTGGAGGAGGGATTAAGTTTTGAATATCTCTTCTAGCTTACTTTACTCATTCTGCGTAGAGCCAGTTTTGTTCTCTTCTGGAGCCAATGTCTGTTTAAAAAAAAAACACAGATTTTTAAATTATTTTTATATATATTTTATAAACCCATCCACCTTCTTTGATGATTATGGGCAAAACCTTAGCTGTGCTGACAAACTTCCGTTATCATAGCTTGATCATCTAAATGACTTTGATGCAAGACAGACACCCGTGCAATGGGGAAATAAATGGTTATTACAACTCCCAGTATCGCCTCCATCACATCATATCAATCAAATGGATTCGAAATCCATTGCACCAACAGTTGTTGAATTACCAGCTCCAGGGGCACAGGACACAGGCAGTGGAGGATCCTCACGGAAAAAGTCTGGATCTTGAGGCCAAGGAACTCTGGGAGACTGTTCGATGACACCTTTGGTGACAGCAACTTAAGCTGGCAACACCTGTACTGTGAAAGAGGAAGAAAGTCCTGCAGTAAGAGAGTGCAAGTCTGATGACAGGGAACGATTCTGGGGCAGATCCTCCTCAGGAGGCAAAGGCTTTGTCCTTGAGGATACCGCCTGAGGGCAGGGATGCTATCATAAGGGAAACAGAGGTAGGCTGTAGCGACACGCAGTGTGATTATCAGCAATATGACTACCTAAGATTATGACTTGTCAGCCAAGTGCAGAAAATAGGAACTGAGGAGAAGTTTGGGCAGACTTTTTGGAAATGCTAGGGAAGCTATATTAGTCTTTATTTGTGTGGATACAAACGGGTAGGAAAAAAAAAAGGGGAGAGTTTCTGGAAAGAAAGGTTAGTCCGTTTAAAAAGAAAAAGATAAAACTGTCAGGGAGGCCTTAGTCTTCAATTTCATATTTTGGCTAAGGCCTCCCTGACAGTTTTTTTTTTTTTGGTTGGTTGGTTTGTGTTTGTTTGGGGGTTTTTTATGCCCTCACTACCAAACAGAGGACCAGAAATGCAGAGTGACCATGCATGGCTAGAAAAAAATCATGCAGGGAAGAGGGATTCAGAATCACTAGGAACTCCAGGAATCTTTAAAAACAGAAGGACCCTGTACAGCAGGCACGCCCTTCATCATAAGTCACATGCAATCAGGATGCTGACATTTACAATTTAAAAAAAAAAGGCACAGGAGAGTTTAACCTAAGAATCACAGAAAAGCCAAGTGTTAAAAAGCACATGGGTTGGGATGATACACACAAACCTTCGTATTTTCCTAAGTAAAGCATAGAACAGCATTCATCAAAACACAAGAACAGTTCAACATCCTTGCAAGAGCAACAAAATCCAGACAATCCAGACTACAATGGGGCATAGTTACAAAAAGGAAGTTAACAAACTATTTTTAAATAAAGAGAAAGTAGTGGTGCGGCTAGAAAAGTAAAAATATTTTCTAGTGACAGGAAAACTATTTAAAGGCATCACATCAGCAATTGTGCTTTATTGCCTGTCAGGAAAGGCTAAGAAGCAATCCAAAATAATTATTCTGACAAGGGGGAAGAACGACATCCCTCAAAAAGTGGAAGTTATGCTGAAATGCAGAAAACAGATGTGGTCACAAACTGCATATTAAAATATGCAGATCAGGTCAGAAATATGGCTTGAGGAAAACAACTTGCAGACAGGAAGAGAACCGATGACTCCTTTCTCAGCCGTATCAGGGACTATGAGACTATCAGAGAGTTCATAAGGCCAACTGATGGTCAAAACACAAGGAGGGCACCCAAAGTGATTTTTGCACCCATTTTGTCTCAGACAAACTTGGAAAAGTTCCTGTGCCAAAAACTTCCTTTACAGGAGTTGCGTTACAGAGTATTTTAAACTGAAGTATCTGTAGGATAGATTACAGAAAGGATTAAGCCATCAAAACTAATAACAAGTCATTACACCATATGGTATCCCTTCAAATGCCCGACTTGAGGATGAAATAACAAGCATAATAGCTGTGGCGTTCTACCTCGGTACCAGGGGACTGGATGGTACCATACAAAACATGAATTTTTATAAAGGTTTCAGAAAGCTTCAGGCTTATAAATCCTATGTCCAGTCCAGGCATGCTAGTAGAAGCATACTAGTAGAAGCTAGCTAGAACAATTAGTGGGTACATGAATAAGTAGTAAATGTAGATAAAACATCAGCACAGTTTTTGTAAAGGAAATTCAGGCCTGACAAATCCTTTAGAATTATTTGGAATAATCAATGAGCATGTGGACATGAGAAATTCACCTGATGTACTGTATTTGGATTTCCAGAAACTGTTCAGCACAGACCCTCGCCAAAGGCTCTTAATCTATGTTGCGTGGGACAACAGACACAGTTCTCCCCCAGAGAAGCAACTCGTTAAAAGGCTGAAAGAAGTGGAATAAATGGTCAGTTCCTAGTCAGGCAAAAATTGTCAGCAGACTCATGCAGAGATGTCTGCTTAGCCCTAGGAAACCATACTTACGGAAGATTTGAAGAAGTCAGGTGAATAGTGAGGGGACAGAGATTTCTAACAATGTCCTTCTGCATAGTAAAAAAAATGCCCCTATAGAGTTGCTGCAGGAGCTAACAATATTGTGGGAACAGACAGTAAAGCTGCAGATTAATTTCAGTGTGAATAATGCAAAAAAAAACCCAAACAGGCACAGGGGATGGGGGTTCAAAGTTTGAACATTATACATTGTATGATGGTCTCCGAGAGAACTGTTATGACCCAAAAAATATCTTGATAATTAAAAGGTTTAAAAGCTCATTGCTCCAAAGCCAGATAGAAGGTTTGGAAATACTTGGAAAAGAAGAGAAAACACGGGGGGGGGGGATGGGGATGTATATCACAATTAATCCACATCATTTCTCCATCTTGAATATGGTATATGGTGCAGGCCTCTACCTCTCAGAAACGTGAGAGCAGTATGACAAAAGGTACATAAAAGGCCGATATGAGATACAGATCACCTGCTGTACAAAACAGACTCTGCTTGTCCAACCAGAAAGAGAGCAAACTGGGAAAGGAGTGACAGAGTTTTGTAGCTATCCTGCAAGTGATATTATTCACCATCTTCTACAGTAAAAATCTTAAGAGGTGTCAAATGAAGTTATGAAGTAGCAAGTTGAAACACACCTCCCCCCCCCACTTCATGCAGCACCTGGATATGCTAAAATTCACTTTTCCATCAGATATTGTGAATGCTAAAACTTTGTATAGCTTAACAAATCACTTGGACAAAGTTAGATGATATGTGCAAAGACGTGGGCTCTAGCACATGACATTTATCGGCCACAGGTCACAATCACCAGAATCACAATCACCAATATTCCAGGGCTACCTCGGACAATGGACCAGAGACTGAGCTTCTTTTGATTGAGTACGACAGTTCCTTTAACAAACATCACCAATGTTTCCTTGCTTATTAACTGCTGTATTTTAATGCAGGCATGATTTTTAAAAAAGGTCATCACGTGTTCACTTTATGACCCCAGAGATCTCTGGCATATTACAACCACAGTTACAACACCTCAGATGGCCTGGTTTTATCCACAAAAGGTCCTCCTCCCTGAGGAAAAACATGAGATGTGTGGACAGCTTCTACCATTAAATTAAATGCCTCACAGCTGCTTTCCGGTTCATTTGAACACATCTGGAGTTTCTTCTAATTGTCAAGCTTATTTACACAAACAGAAGTTAAGAATCATGGCAGAGACCTTTAATCACAAGTATCTTCAAAGATCAAAATGCTGCTGCTGCACATTTCCTTCAACTTTTGTGTCAGATTTCCAACTCTATGTAAAGATATTTCCAAGTCCAGTTCTCCAGCTGACTAGGAAGAAACCTTTTAGGCAGTATTCTAAGAATCACTGTTGACATTTTGTTCTAGGAAATTTGTAATAAGATTTACTCATCAAGTCTGTCCCTTCATTTCCTTATGCTCCAGTGTTCTTTCAGGTATTCCAAAGACAAACGTAGTCAAAACTATTAAAAGTGGTAAGACTAAACTAAGTCACTCCAGAGGGTTTGTTTTCCAGGACTTAATCACACTTCTTTGACTGATGTCTAGGTTTTACTAAGGTGCATTTTCAGTATTTTGAGGGTATCCCAAGGCTGCCACGACTAGAATTGCTGTACATGCAGCCAAACCTGGAAGCATAGTTCCAGTTCACACTCTCAGCCCACAGAATGCCACATGTCGGAATGCACCAGGCAACTCAGTGACTTAGTAGACAGCTGGGCACATTCAGGTAGACAACCCGAGGGCTACCCACAGCTGTGCAGTCAAAGGAAGGCAGCAACTGGGATAAACACATTTTAGATGTTCATTATGTAACATGTTTTCAAGAACTTCTAAAGCCATCTCCAGCTAAACTTGTCAGATAGAAGAACAGCCACTGCCAGATAACAACTAACGCTCAGCCTGCTTAAAAGTTTTAACTGCATCTTTGCAAGAGGCTGAAGGCATTCACCACCTTTTAAAGGTCAAATCAAAATTCTGTCTCCCTGTCCCTCCAACTCTGATGTTCGCAAGTCTATTTGTGATCAACAGTTTTATTGTTACAGGGGAATTCCGCTATCACATTAGTTGGGATAACAGAAGTCAGGTCATATTACTCAGATCAACCTTACAAAGGACACTGGATAGCAGAACTTTTAGCTATTGACATTTTTACTGGTAGTGTCATTGTGTATCATCATCTGTGTTTGGAGATACAAAAAAGTAGTATGAAAAGCTCACAAAACAAAAAACTAAGCCTATGAAGTGTGCATGTTGAAAATACTTCTGCCTAACCATCCATCATTTTCATTATGGCAGTGCCAAAGAATGATCAGAAATTGAAGCCTGCAAAGTGCTAGACACTATGTATAAGCATCAGCCTCTGTTATTTAAGATGAGAGAGTTTCATTGATCAAGTCAAGACCATAAATCATTAAAGTATACCAGTCAAGGTTGGATTTTTAAAAACAAAGTCACTTTGATTATAGCAGAACAACTTAACTATTTTAAAAGTTCTTGTTCTTTAGCTATAGCTCCCGTTTCACCCTAGAGTCTCAGTGCACTTTAAAACATGCAACCTTCCTTCTAGGTCTAACTAGTACTTATTAGGGCTACATTCAAATAATGTACATAGGTAAAAACATGGAATGTTTAGCTCAAGAATCACACAGCCTAGCCCTGTTCATAAATACATTATCTCCACTCATAACTCTTGAGAATTCTAGAGCCTACTGGGCCACAAATAGAAAAATTTTGAAAGGAACCACCACTTATACCAAAAAGGTCAACAAATACCCTAGCCCTAGTTAACAGTTTGCTTTAGAAGAGGCCAAAGACATTCATCATGAGCCAGCCTTCAACCACTCCACTCAGCTTTAGTCAAACTCGATGATGGTAAGGGTGTGCTTGGGGACAGCTCTTCTAAGGGCATCTACTGCAGCTCAGATCACCTTCAGTCCCCGGCTACCAGTTTAGTGTCTACAGAGTTCTTTTTCTTGGGGTTACTTGAGGTCTTGCTCAGATGCACAAAATCAGTCCCTGCGGTCCAGACATGTACCAGTGAAAGCCCCAGGGGGAAGAAAGGCCCATGATCACATACCTCTTCACTCCAAAGTCTCTGCCTAGGGCTCTCTGTTCTCCTTGTTAAGTCTCATCTCTTCAGTCAGCCAGGGCCCATGACATACTTGGTAAGAGCAATTCACAGTCACAACAGAAATAGTTTTAACAAACAGTTGCATTTCACCAGTTTTATATGGATTCTCCAGTAGCATTTCCAGAACACAACAGGACACAATGCAACAGGCCACGCAGCATATCACAGGGCTCTTTAAGTACACCCGAGCTAATTTTTAATCTCCTTATTTCTAAAGGGAAAGAAAAATGAAGAGTCAGTTTTTCTAGTGTAATTAAAGCACAAAACAGCCGCCTAGGCACAGACCGTCCACACTTCCCCACGTGAACAGCAGCTTATGGAAAGGCTCTACAGAGGAAAAGCCTGAGTGGACAAGGGCACTGGCCTCGTCAGTACTCCCCAGCTTGAACTGCATCCTACCTATTTCGGAGGCGTGTGGACAGAGCGACTCAGTCCCTGTTACAGAAACCGCAACAGCGACCAGCAGCGAGGAAGCGCTCGCGGCCCGCCTGCCCTCCAGCCGTCCTCGGCAGCGCAGGCACTCACTCGGCCGGCAGCGCCCAGCCGCGGCTGCCGGGGCCGCGCCGCGAGCGGGCGTCCGCAGGCCCCAGGCCCGCCGCTCGGCCCTGGGCGGAGAGGAGGCTTCCCTTGCCCGGAGCCGCCAGCCGGGCCGCCCGTCGCTAGCGCGGGGCCCGTGCCCGGCCCCAGCGAGGGGCCCGCCGGGGCGCCCCGAGGAGGGGAGGGGAGGGGAGGGGTCAGCTCTGCGGCGGGCTCCCGACAGCTCCGCGGCGCAGCCCCGGGAATGCCTGAGCAGGAAACGCCTTTTTTGGGCCTCGGAAGTGCCATAAAAGGCGCGGAGGAAACGCCAAATATGGTCGGCACGCTTCCGGCCGCCGCGGGAGCGGCGTTTCCGCTCGGCCTTGGCGGCCCCGCGGCCGCGTGACGGGGCCCCGCCCGCCGGCGCGCTCCCGGCGCTGGCGCGGTGCCGCGCGCCCCGCGGGCGCAGCGGCGTGTCCCCGCCGAGCCCCCCGAGGCCAGCTGGGCTACAGCCAGCGGTGACGCACGGCCTTTCCTGTCGCCAGCGGTCGGGTCTGAAGCTAGGCTTCAAATCACAAACAGCTGAGGTTTAATTCAGGCGAATGGATCTTCTGCCGGTGACTGGAAAAGCAAGAGGCCTTCGCTTCCTCCCCCCGCCGCACTTCCTGCGAGGCTTCGGGCCTTCGTCCGCGAGGAAGGCTGAGGGGTTTCCCCGGCCGAGGGCAACACCTGCTGTTTCCCTGGGAACACCCTTCTTGAGACCGACTTACCCTCCCAGTTAGACTAGGAGCAAACTGAAGAATCAGAAACCCTGTCGTGTTCAGACCAGCAGCACACAAGAAGATCTTGCGGAAAGCGTACAGTCAATGCTTTCTCAGCCCTGAAACCTGCTTTGATTTTATGGGACGAAGGCCATGGAAAGAGTAGGAGCAAAAGACCCCATGCATTTTCTTTCCTTTATGTTATAAACAGGGACGGCAAATGCAAAGCACAAGTCTCTGCAATTTAGACCAAGTGCTAAAGCTTAAATTATGAGCACTTTTTAGGAAGTTACATCAAAGGATATCTGCACGAAAGTGGCCCTGGTTGGCGTATGTCAACAGTTTTTACAAATATTATTTTTGGGTTTTTTTCCAAACCAGAGGCTCCATGGTACTGAAGAGCTTCCTGCAATGAGATGCAATTCAGACAAGTGACCCCCCGGCTGGACGGGAAGTGTCATTTGCCAGCTGGCAGGCCGTTACAGGCAAGCCACAGTGCACTGGTGCTGAGCCCTCACCTCAGAACGCTGCTGGCTTGCACTCAGCTGTGCTGCTTTTTGAGTCAGGGTTAATATGGGGCCAATGGTAACCCTACGTCCCTGGTTCAGTGCCTCTGAACATCCCTGCAGTTGGACCTGCTACCTGTGGACTGCCTATGATCAATGCCCACAGCTCTGGGAGGCCGGAATTCTTCCATTTAAAAGGAGACTGCAGCACCCTCGAAAGAAGGCCTAAGGAGGTGACCGGGCAGCGGGGGAGAGGGTTAGGGTGGATTTCTGGAGGCCTCCACAACTTGAAAGGATCTATCATCCCAAAGTGGAGAAAGCATGGGGCAAGTAGGACCAGCGTTTCTTTGAGCTAGAGAGGCCTCGCAGATCCCATCGTCTCCCTTGCACTGCTGCCTTGGCACCCACAGGCCAGTCTTGTGTGCAGAGGTGGCTGGCCAGACCTCAGAGACATGCCCTGCTGCTAGAAAGGGTGCTCTGGCCTTCATTCCTGTATAGCCCTGCAACACTGCCTGACTCAGTCCACTTTGCACGTGATGCACCAAAGAGCACCTGTCTTCTTCGCTGCCTCTTTAGGTGTGGCAGTTACCATCACTGCTCATTTCTGTACAAAGTGCTCTGGAGAACCTGGGGCACCCTCAGGCTCATCAGGCATTGCTTGAGAGCCCACTTGGTCAGTGTTTAGCACAATCGCAATCCCAGAAGGCTCGACCAGGAGTTAGCGGAGACTAGCTTGTAAAGATGGCAACATCTATGGCTTCCTGAGGAGGGGAAGTGGAGAGGAGGGGGTGCTGGTCTCTTCTCCCTGGGATCCAGTGACAGGACGGGACACGTGGGAATGGTCCAAAGCTGCATCAGGGGATGTTCAGACTTTGCGTTAGGAAACATTTCTTTACGAAGAGGGTGGTCAAACCCTGGAACAGGCTTCCTAGAGAGTTGGTCGCTGTCCCAAGCCTGTCAGTGTTTAAGAGGCATTTGGACAGTGTCCTTAACACCATGCTTTAACTTTTGGTCAGCCCTGAAGTGGTCAGGCAGTTGGAGTAGGTGATCACTGTAGGCCCTAGGACCCTTCCAACTGAAATATTCTATTCTAAACATCTGAACAGAGCCGTGCCCACTGATCAGAATGGGCTTGGGCTGACTCCAGCTCTTTATTTTGCTGTTGACTTCGGGAACCGGAGGTGGGAAAAAATTTTGTAGTTAGCTTTACATAATGTTACTTGCTTCCTTCTTTGAAGCATCACATTTGAAGGCCCTTCTTCATTGTCTCGTCTCCCATAAGTGGATTTCTGTGGCTTCTGACATGGGTTACATGCTCAGACAGTGTGAAGCCACATATTCAGCTTGCCCAGTCAACCTGCCTTGGCCAGAGGCCGGAGCCCCTTGGGTTGAAAAGAGCTAGTGCTTTTCTCTGAAAAGGCCCAGCAGTGCCAGCTGCAAAGTCACTGTTAGCAGCTTGCAGACCACACCTGGCACTGCAGGCGCAAACCAGCACAGAGGCGAAGCAGCACAGGCCCTTCCCCACAGCTTGTCCCAACCCGCTGAGGACAGTCCCGCCTGAGAGACGACAGGCTGGGATTTACCAACTGCTCAGCTCTTAGGTATCTTCCAGAATTGCTGCCATTTGCCAGGGGTGGGCTGCATCCTCAAGAAGAAGGACTAGCACAGGGGCTTCAGCACGTTGCCCTTCCTAAGCCAGTGGGGTCAATTTTGGCAAGCAGTAGGGCGTGCTGTGTCCGACAGAGACTGCTTGCCAGTTTACACTGTGCCAGGTGCATTCGTCAAGGCCTATATCTGCATCGCAGCTCCTCACAACCCTAAACATTGGTGATTTGTAGAGGGCCCACCTGAAAGGACTGACACCAGAACCCTCCTCTGTGCCTGCACCACCAGTTCTCATGGATGCAAACTACTCTGAATTCTCTCTGCAGAGTTCACATACCCCCTGAGATGTATTTCAAGCCACCATGTAAGGAAGTGCTTTCCTCCTATAAATGCTGAAACATCCATACTAAAGGCTATCAGCCCCATGCACTTATATGCCCTTTGTTGTGTCAAGGAGGAACTTGTGACAGCCCTCAGCTGAGCAGGGCTACCTTCTGTCAACCAGCCATTTGGACTGAGCTTCTTGTATTTCCGGCCTAGAAACTGCTCTATTATCTTGTCATCCAGTAAGATTTCTGACTACCTATGAACACACAGTTGAGATTCTAATTTTCAAACCTCATTTTCAGCACTGGGAGAATTGTTTTTCTCCCTAAGATTAGCTCACATGCTTCTGGAGAAACCAGAAAACAGGAATGGCGGCTACTTCAAAAGAGCAGGTGATGCACCTAATGCAAGGACGTGTGTGTTCCATCCATGCCTTTGTGAGCAACTGGACTTAGGAGTGATTGATATAAGTCCTCCTTTGTTTAAGCGGGTATTTCTCCAGGAGACAAGCAGCACTTGTTACTTCCTAGCCACTCAAGGAGGCAGGGTTGCTGCAGCACAGTCTTCCTGTGTAGCAACTTAAAGGAAAAAGTGGAAGTCCACACAATTTGATATTTTATTTATTTTTTTTCTGAAGGGTATTGTACACCAAATATCCCATTGGCAGGAAAGCGCATTCGATGTGTTTAGAAGCCAAACAGTCACTTTCATTTTAACAAACACAATTACAAAGTAAAAATAAACCACAAAATAATGAACCGCATGTTCATAACATACAAAAATTGCTGCCTACTCAGTAGGTAACTACAACATTCCAACTCCTGAATATATATATATATATATAAATTTACATTTTTGTAACAAAAATAGACTTTGAGAGGTGTGGGGGGGGTTTTTTGCTTACATTCCATCCCCCAGGGCTTTCTCGTGCTCCCCTCCCCACCCGTTCCCTGCTCTCCCTTACATTCTTTGAGTAACAACCCTTTCACTTTAAGGCAAGATGCAAAGCATCCATTCACACAAATGCATGACATCAGCAAGGCTTCACAAAAAGGCACCAAGACTTGTAACTTTAAAAACAAAACTTCTGCCACATGTGAGTGTCTCATCAGGTGATATTTACATAGCATCACTCTAACATGCTCAAATACAGTAAGTGCTGTTCCCAAAGAAGTTTGAAACTCATTACAGCATTGTCACTGAAATAGAATTAACATTTACAAAATATGGCCCTGCAAACTCCAAATAATACAATATGGATAAGCAAAGATTTTTCACATCAATAGTACCTAAAGGAAAGCAAAACCATGGCACATGTACAATTTACATCAGCTACATACTTAATCAAAAGTCCTTTCTTCCTAATAAAAGACTATTGTTGACGGGGAAAATTATACTGAACTTATATCCACAGTCCATGCAAATTAAGTCATTCAACAGAGGTGGAAAACTTAAACGGCAGTTGTTCCAGGCAGCTGAAGTTTAAAGAAAAGTTAAATAGCTTTGCAACATATGGTGTTGGGGGAGTAATTGGAGACTCCATGTCTGATAGTACCAATGGAAAAGGTGAATTCTCCTGTTCCAGAAGGTAATCTCAGCAAATCTCAATTGTCCTTGGAGAAAAGGCTGACGTCATGTCTGAAAGTGCTGAGGTCACCTGTGAGCTGAAATTGTTGGTGACCCCTGGAGATGAGAAGGAGGTGGCCACTTGCGTCTGAAAAGTGGCAGTGCCAGAGGGGTAAGTGGTTGCTATAGAAGGAGATGGGAACGTGGTGTGTGCAGGGGAGGGGAAGGAAGAGGGAGCAGGGGAGGAATACACTGTGCGCACTGGCGAGGGGTAAGTGGTGGCGATGGAGGAAGGGTAGGATGTAGTCACAGAGGATGAGTAGGCAGGAACTGGGGAAGCAGTTGAGACGGGAGCTGCCTTTTCCACTTTCTTGTCCTTCTGCCTAAGGTGGATTTTAGTGTGTCTCTTCCTCTCATCACTTCTGGCAAACTTTCTGCCACAAATATCACAGGCAAATGGCTTCTCTCCTGTGTGTGTGCGGATGTGCGTAGTCAAGTGGTCGCTCCTGCTGAAGTTCCGCATGCAAATGCGGCACTGGAAAGGTTTCTGTCCCGTGTGGATGCGGATGTGCCGCGTTAGCTCATCGGACCGCGAAAACCTCCGGTCACAAGACTCCACTGGGCAGGCATAGGGTCGCTCGTGAGGAGGGGTCTTGCTGGGACGGTTTGGGTATTTCCTCATCCTGCTGGGCTTGATCAGCTGGGACTGATAGTTAGTGTTGAGGGTCTTCAACTCTTGGGAGCCAGTCTGAGTAGCAAATGCCTTAATAGTGGACAGCGGTGTGAGGGAAGGCTGCTGTGCTCTGGTCTCAAGGGCTGGGAAGGGCTTCTGATCAGCCGGAACAAGACTGAGCTCACCCTGTTGCTGAGGGAACAGGTAATCCGGGATCATTGGGACCTGAAAGTTGGTCTTAGCAGTTGGATAAGCTGGAGGTGGATACTGGATGGGGGCTCCAGAAGGGTTGGGAAAGGACTGGGTCTGCGGTTCAGGGAAAATGTCAGAGCTGGAATTGGGGAAAGTTGGTGCAGCTGAATAAATTGGACTGTTCTCGCTGGCTTGGACAGAGCAGCTCAGAGGGGGGCTCTGCGAGGAGGAGGATGGTGATGATGAAGAAGGCGTAGAGGTGGCAGGTGCATTAGCCATGCCCACCAGCCCACTGACCAGGCTGAAGAGAGGCTCTGGCCATAAGGTGTTGCTACTGTTGGGGGCCGGCTCTAGGGAGAAGCGCCCCGTGTAGGTTATCGGCGGCAGTCGCGTGGTTTGGTTGGGATAGCTGGTTTCTGGCAGGGTTTTCTCGTTGTTCAGGGAGATCTCGGGAAAAGTGTCTGAAAAGAGAGGAATAGCGATTACTTCCAGCAGCCGCTGCAGCTGCTGGCAGTGCTTCGCGAGCCATCCACACGCAGCGCAGCCCCAGATCCTTGCTTCTGGTTAATTAATAATTGAGCGTAACATATTGCAGCGCCGCTGGCAGGTCTCCAGCAGCAGCAGCTAGCCCGGAGCCGCTGACGCACGCGGGAGAATCCCCCCGCACAGCCGCCGGGACCGGGGCGCCGCTGCAGCGCGGAGCCCCCGCAGGCGCCGCCGCGCCTGCAGCGGACCGGGACTCCCCGCCCGCCCGGGCGAGGCCGGCGCGCTTACCTGCCGCCAGGTGCTCGAAGTGCTGCTCCCCGGGCTCCCCGGCGGCGCCGAAGCCCGCGCTCTCGGGCGCCCCGGGGGGGGCGAGGAACTGCGGGCCCCCGCCGCTGAGCAGCATCATCTCCTCCAGCTTGGGGTAGTGAGTGTCCATGGCGGGGGGCGAGTGCGGGAAGGCGCCGAAGGGGTCGGAGATCTGCAGCGGGGGCAGAAGCTGCATCTCTGCCTTAGCCGCGGCCATGAGGGCGCCGGGCTCGGGCTCGGACGGGTGGTGGCGCCGCCGCCGCGGGCCCGGCGGACGGGCCGGCTGCGGCGAGGCGGCCGTCGCCTGCTGCGTGCCCTGCGCCGCCGTCGCCCCGGCGCTGCCCGCTGAGAGTGCTCGCCTGCCCGCCCGCCCGCCCGGGGCTCCCCCCGGCTCTGCCCGCTGGAAGCGCTCGGCTCCCCGCCCGCCCCGGGGCCGCCTCTATATATCGGGTCCCACCGGCCGCAGCCCGCCCCGGCCCTGACGTACATGGCCATATATGGAAAGCAGGAAGCCCTTATATGGATGCGGGCCGGAGGACCCCGCCTGGCGTCAGCGCCTGGCACCGGGGAAAGCCGGGCCGTGGGGGGCCCGCCCGCCCCGGGCTCGGAGCCCCGCGCCCGTTGTGGGCCTGTCCCCTGCCATGGGCAGCGCCGCCGCAGCGCTGCCGCAGCGCCGTCGGCCGCGGGGCGCGGGGTCCCCGGCCCCCGCCCGCCCCGGCCAGCCCGCCGGAAGCCCCCGCCGCACTTTCCATATTAGGAAACACCCTTATAAGTCTCGGTTCCGGCGGAGGCTTCCCGCTCCTTATTTGGCGATTCCGGCCCCGGGTGGGGGGGCGCGGGGAGCCCGGGCGCGAGAGCCAGGTCGCCGCCGGGCCGCGCGCCCGCCCCCGGGCCGCGGGAGCGCGCGGAGCGCCGGGAGCGCCAGGCTGCTGCCCGGGCAGGCGGCAGGGGTCTGGGGGAGCGCCCGGCAGAGTCCAACGCCGCCGCCGCCGCAGCCTCGCGGACAGCGCTCCCGCCCCCCTCCCCCCCCGTTTGCTCGGCTCGCGCTCCTCGCCTCCCCCCGTCTCCGCCGAGGGGCCTCGACGCGGAGGAGTTCTCTGGGCGCTGGCAGCGCGCCCCGGGCGGGGGCTGCCTGCTCCCGGAAAAAGGGGAATCTCGGGACTCCGGAGGCCTGCCGGGAGCGCCCTGCTCCGCCCGCTCCCGCCGGCAGCGGGGGAAGCTCTGCCCGCAGCGCCAGAGCGGGGCAGACCCCGACGCCGGGCGCCTCCCTCACGCAGAACGGGGCACTGCTAAAACCAGAGCCCCGGGCACGGCAGGGCCGCAGCCGCCATTGCCTTCGGCGCGACGGAAAGCGGCAGCGCTCGGGACTCTGCTCTTGCGCCCTGAGGGCCGTCCCTTGACGCGTCCCCGGCTCCTGCCCTCCCCGCAGAGGCGGGCTGCTCTCAGCACCGGCTCCGCACGGAACCGAGGTCTGTGCACGGAGGGGCCGGGAGCCCCGGCCGGCCGCCCGAGGCAGCACGCCCAGAGCGGAGCCGCGGGAGAGCGCTTCCCGGGCCAGCGGGAGCCTCCCGCGCTATAAATAGGCGCTCGACGCGGCCGCCGCCCCGCCCCGCCCGGGCGGCCCCGCTGCCGGCGCGCCGCGGCGCGGGGCTCCCCTGGCGCCGGGCCAGACGGCACCGGCGACGCAGTGCGGCCGCAGTGCGCGTGCGCGACCGCCGCGGCGAGGGCTTCCCCGCAGTGCGCGGGGCTCCGTGGGCGGCGCCAGGAGCAGTCGCTGCAGGCCGCGCCGCGGCCGGGGCCGGCGCCCTACGCGGGCCGTGCCGGGGGCTCCGGCGGGCGCGACCCGGTGCTCCGCCGCGGCCGGCGCTGCCTGCGCTGCAGAGATGGGGGGAACGAGGAGCGCCTTTGTTCCGGTTTACGGGGCCGTCTGCTGGCCGGCCCCGCGCGCAGGCGGTCGCTCCGGGCATCGCCCGCCTGCGGGCAGTGGCACGCAGACCTCGCAGCCCCCACGCCTCGCGGCCGGCTGCCGGGCTGGCCTTCCCCGCGGGAATCCCGGCGCAAAGGTGGGCCGCACGCCGCGGCTGCCAGGCAGGCCTCTTTTGCCGTGGGCAGGCAGTTGTATAAATCGCAGGACTAGGCTCTGCCGCCTTCGTGATTTATATTCAAGTTGCAAGCAACGGCAGGGCTCTGTCTGCCCGCTGTTACAGAAGATTTAAACCTCTGTCGTATACTGTTCTGACTGAGTTGCTCTGTTCAGGGCAGTGCCTTGTCAGTAATGCTGTGCAGTGCCTCCCACACTGATGCATTTCCACCCTAAAATCGGTTACGGGTTGCAGCCACACAGCGCCTCCAGGAAAAACGTAGAAAGCTCTGGCTTATCTGCAGCCTGTACTACTCAATGGCAGCTAATACACATCTGTCCTTCGGTACTCACTCTTTACGGAAGGAAATCGTACTGGGTTTGAAATGTCGGTGCACTAGGCCAAAGCTCTGTTTTGAAAATGTGACTTGGCGCTTTTTGTCTTTCAACAAATATCTGCTACAGGTTTTGAGAAGTCCCATACATAATGATTACAGCTAATCTCTGATTTCCACCAGCCTGTCACAGCTTGGAACCACAGTTTGACTTTTTCTACAAACACCGTAGTTGTTCTGGCTCCTGAGCATCTTACAGACATTGCAAAAGCCATGGCATCCTCCTTTCCCCTCTTTTCTTTTTTCCCTTCTCTTTCAAGACCAGAAGGAACTTTATTTCAACTAGTGCCTGATTTCCAGAGAATTTCACCCATATACCCTGCGTATGTTAGGCCCGATATTTCTTTTTAGCTGAAGTACATAATTCAGAAAAGCTTCTCCCCCCCCCCAATCTGAAATCACAAAGAGACAGAAAATCTATTGCTTGCTTGCTTTTCAGTTACCTTAGTTTTTATCAACATCATTCTAATTTAACAATTCATATAAGAAAAGCAAGAGACCTGCTTCAGAGTTGCAGACACAGCAGCGTAACTAGCTTGAGCTGCACATAAATTATAGTAATAACGACTGTTTTGCAACATGTCCTCCACCATTCTGGTGAGGCTTCCTGGCTTCAGTGAAGTACTGGAGAGGCAGCGATACACACAGATGACTTACAACCTGGACACTGAGCTAGGAAATCACCTGTTGTCCTTCATGCGCTGGGACAGACAATGCCTGCTCGCGTTCTGAACGCATGTTCTGTGTTCCATTTTGTTTTTCTGAATACAGCATTAGGTCTGTAGGAACTGCATTAGAGAGTTAGATTTTTACTACTGAAAACCAAGATCTGTTTAGCTCATCCAGACAGCCATTTGTTAGACTGAAGGAAGTTGCGGTCAGACTGGAAGCTGTGAATTCAAGCTTTTGTAGTAAGTGGAATCTCTAGCTATTAGAATAAGATAATGTCTGTGTTTTGATTTCTAGGTAGCATAATTTGAATGTCCAAAGAATTTGCTACTATAGATCAGTATTTTAAAAAGAATATCTTTCCAAAATGGCAGTATTTTAATGAATTTGTAACACTTCACTTAATGCTCCTAGTGAAAGTGCAGAAGTGTAAGACTTCGCCACTGGATCAGTCGCAATTTTATTTGAAAGTTTAATAATTTTGGTTGTGATTGATGAATAAACACATGCAATACTCTGGGTCTCCTTGGAAGTCTATTGTCATCAAATGTATTTGTTGTGTCTTATTACATTTCAGTGAGAGGAATGCTATTCCAAGGACACAGAGTGAAGAATGCTATGGGGTAAGGGAAAGAGAAGAGAGAATGGGGTATTAAGCTTCATGAATAAACGACCTGTCTCAAGTCACCAGAAAATGCCAGTCTCTGCTTCAAGTTTATGGAAGAGTACAAAAAATCTACACTAGTAGATTTCTCCTTTTTTTTTTTTACTTTGATGTTGTAATACTAGTGTTCTTTTCTATTTTCTGATTCTTAGATAATTTTTTTCAGCAGCATTTCTTTTCTGCACTTAAACAAGAAATTATTGATAATATAGTTACATGAATACTGCTGTGGCAGTGGCATCAGCCAATTTGACAGATTAAAATTCCCCAGTTAATAACAAAATTTATTGACAGGCTCAATTTTTTTCTACGTATTTGTTCAGACACTTTTTCTCTCTTTTGCTGTGGAATGTATCATATCAGCATATGCATTAGCTGCATGCATGCAAGTTACCTGTGACAGTTTGCTTAAAAATACCTATTCATAATAGATGTTTTCTATCATCTTTCCTACCTCCTAATAGTCTAGAAAGCACTACATCATTCTTTGAGAAACAACTTCAACCTGCTTCTTTGCAAATCGACAGCAAACATATTCATTGGGCTTTTATGCCTTTCTGCATTGTATTTATTAGCCTCAGCTAGTGATGGACCCATACCACGATTAGGATGTATTTTGCATTGGTGTATTTAAACATCTTCCTAAGTCACTCTCCAGCCACAGAGTTGGTTTGTCTAGTTGTAACAGAAATGTGTCTTTTCTCTTTTTATTGTGATTTATTAGTGATTATTAGTGATTTCATTTCATTTCTTAAGTGGGATGAGCTTTTAGCCACAGTAGTCCTTTTATATCATTGATTACTTTTTGCTAGCTGGTAACTATTTTCTTCAGTGCCAGGAAATTATTCCTGGTTTTTGAGGCTCCAGTCATATTGCTCAATATATCTGATTTCTGCTTGCTCATACTACCTGTAATCAGGTCGTGATCCCTAAAGTAACCATGGAAGTCCAAATCCTGCAGGTAAATTACTTGTCTCCCCTTGGCACACCAAGGCCATTCACCTATGGAGTACATTATCTTAAAAAAACCCAAACCAATCCAACCCCTCCCCCAACCCCTCCCCCCCCCAACAGTTACACCTTTAAATTTTAGTAGTTTTAAGTATTAGAAGCATGAGACCTCCTGAATTTGGCACAGTGATAATACCAGATGTGGATTTAGCAGAGAGACAAAAGGAGCTGTGACCTTTGTGTCTACAAGCGCTACCTCAAGCAGAGTGCCCATTGCAATATGATGCACAGCACCTACATGACTGCACAGCCCCGTGTTCAGATCAGAGCTGTACCTCTCCATGATTACACAAATTTCCATTTGCTACAGGTATGAGATTAAAGAACAATTTATTCCTTTTTGTTTGACATAGTTGCCTGTAGTAGACCTTGCGCACTGTTGTTACCTTGCCCTAGTCTTTACTGCATACCACGCTAATCCATAGGCATTCGAGATCATTCACATCAGTTGCCAGTCATGCTACAGCGAGTAACTGGTAGCACTTATTTTCTTTGATAGGCCGAACACTTTGGGATCCAGCTCTTTTATCTACATTGCTCTTCCTGAATGAGCGGTACTTGTGAGCTTAGCATTCTTAAGATACAGGAAGAACATGTCCATTAAACGTGGTATACAGAACTGAAATTAGGAAGAAAATTACAGTTCAGCAGATAGCTGTGCTTAGTCAGTTCTATTATTAAGGAATTTCAAGATTGGTTCATCTTGTGCCTGACTGAGGGGAAAAAAGAAGAAAAAAAAAAGCTTGTTTGTTTATTGTACTAGAAGGTGAACAGAAAGTGCAGGGGGGTCACATGATCTGAGTTTATCTGGCTGAAAATTAGACATCTTGAGTAAGTCAGTATTTGAGGTTCTCACTATTGTCAATGGTTTTGTTTTGCTTGCTTTCTTAGCAGAAGCTGATACAAACTATTTTATATTCAGCTCCAGTGTAACTTTCAAGGTTTTTTTTTTTTAACTGTTTTTTCATTGAAACTACTTTGTTGTGTTATTGTGCTAGTAAAAACATCATGGTGCAAAATTTGCAAAATATGTTTCCACACGATTACAGCTTTGTCTCTCAGTTATTTTTCGTAACTGCTGCTTTCATGACTGCAGCTTCCAGGTCTTGCCAACCTGTACTGTGACTAAAAGCAAAGTGGTCGCTGTCACTGTTGGCACTGGATATAACTGAGTTCAGCTCTGAATGCAAGAAAAATTAATCAGCTTCCCTATCTTTGTAATTCATCCAGTGTTCTAATATAAATTTTGTTTTAATTAGATGCACTTTTCACTTTATCCACAAACATAGTTTCCATGTGTCTGGAATGCCCATTGACTTGTGGCAAAAGTCAGTCATTTTCTTTCAGAGATGTTAGTTTTGCCTGGATATGTAACAATAACAGCAGCAATCATCATTTCTCTAGGTCTCTCACTAGTTGTTCCAATACACATGCCTTCGATTGTCTTTATCCCAAACCTCCAATTACCTCATTCTGTTCCCTCCTCTATTTCCCCTGGGTCCTGTTTTTAATATTCCAGACTGTACAACAAGTTTACATAGATATCCCTTTAAAAAGTTTTATTATTCTCTAGTTATTGTGTTGTATTATTCTATAAGCCTGAAGAGTTAGAAACAAGAGGGAGTACTCCAGCTTTTTAAGAGTTGTTTCTTCCCTCTCACCCCCCCCAGAACCATGCCATCTGATTTAAAAAGCTGTGACATTTTTATGTATTGTACCATAGGACATTTTACGATATTTTAAACTTATTTATCATTAATTTTGCTTTCTGTGCAGTTACGTTCATTACAATAAAAGTCTATCGCTTTTAGATGGGGGCACAGAGGGAACAGATACAAATGCACCCATAATTTAAAATGAAAAAATACTTCAATTTAAGCAGCCTTTTCAGTCCTATGAGGACTAGTGAGAAACAGATTTTTGTCAGCACTTTTTGAATGCGTGGCTTTGCTCTGATGACCGAGATGGATGTCCCCGTGTTTGCTGAAAAATTCTTGCCCCACTCCGGTACGTGACTCCCTTGGCTCTGTGAACAGGCCCGACATGCGTGACACGCGTCCTTTGTAGCGGTATTGTCTAACCGCAAGAGGGAACTCTTCCCTGGGATTCCTTCAGGATCTGGGCGTGGGCGACAAAAATTAAATAGAGCATGGGTTGCGTAAGAATCAGGTTGCGTGTTTGTTTTTTTCTTGATCTCAGACATTACAGATGAGCAGAAAGGTGACATCACCGATTTTCCTCAGAAATCTAAGGCAGCTGAGGGTTTTAGCCTCAGGCTTTCATGCTCTGATTTAAACAAATCCTTTAAAAATAGTTCATTTGGGATGCGTGACTTAATAGACTTCAAAAGCCTGTAAAGGTTGTGTCATTGCAAAAAAGAGTTGCTACACACTACTTGCAGTATTCAAACATTTCCCCTAGCGCCTAGGAGAACCTCTGCTCTGGCAAACTCTCATCTCCAGTTTAGATAATTTGGTGGCGGTTGCTAAGAGCCAGTGCTTACCTTGGGTCATTGTTAGCCCTGTGACAAATGGCATTAGGTTTCCTACGGTACCAGGATGAGTAAGACGATTAACCGTATATAAGGCTGTCCTCTATTGTCCCTGCAGAATTATTACACGAGAAATATTAGAAAGGTAGAGGTAAGTAGTGGAAGAAAGGCAAAGCAGGTAACAACTGTGAGCGTTCAACAGGTGCCATTAGTGAACAAAGACAAGAGATGCCTCTACCAGTGCTGGGATCTCACCCCTGCTGTGACACAAGCACTCATTCTCCTCCTTCAGCAGTAATAATTTCACGTGTTCACATTCTTCTTCAGGACAAAAATCACTGATGCCATCTACTGTATATGTATATATCTTTAGAGATAAAGATACATAGGGTTGTTTAAGATGCCAGGCAGACTCGGTGTACTAAAGCTAAGGAAGGCTTCTGACATTAGATTAACATTTCATTTGCAGAGGGGGTGGGGGGACGGGGGTGGTGTGTGGTGAGGAAATGTAAATTTTAAGCAGATATAGTCTTGCCAAAGAAGTCTGAGGCCTAGCAAGACCATCAACATCTGTACCATAGCACTCTGGATGAACATATATATGGAATTGCTATTCACATGAAAGAAAATACCATAGGGATTTTATTACTCAGTAGGACAATAAACAACATACTTTCAGACATTACAGTTACTTTTGAACAAATCCTGGCTCTGTAGTTTGAATTAGCGAGGAAAAAACAATAAAGGAAAAAAAAACAACCAAAAAACCCAACATTGATTTCAAAGCCAGATTGGACAGATTGTTATGATTCTGTAATCAGACTCTGTGTGTACCAGTGGCCAGAGAACTTTATGTAGGACTTACATAAGAAATGTAAACTTTATACATTAATATGAGCTGCACTATAGAGATTAACTGAATGCAATGTGAGGGATGTAAAAAAAACACTGGATGTATTCTTTGGAAGCAAAGGAACGAGAAAATAAGCAAGAGCATTGGTGCCTTTTCTTGAGATTTGTTGTCTGCATCAGGATTTCAGCTGGGACAGATAATATCATGACACTTAAATGTGACAGGTGACGCTTAAATTCCTTATAGCTTTAATGGCAGAGGAGACTGATTTTCAGGGAGACCGATAGGCAGGAAGTCCTACTTGAATCTGAGCTCTTCTAGATTAGCTCGGTTAGATGGACTATCTAGGTTACTGTACCCCAGCACTTTGTCATTCACAACTACTGCCCAGATGAAACTGTCGCCTCTGTGTAGGCTTTGTATTGTGTAGGGGAAGCTGGGCTGGTGCTAGTGACAGAAACAAAAGTGTTGTGAAAGAGCAATTTCATTGTATGTTCATAGCACAGAACTAGAAAAGACCACGAAACTACGTAGACTGACCTTTTTGTGTTGTGCACAACACAAAATTTTATTGTCTTATGCCCAAAAACTTTTTTGGCAGAAACACATTCAGCATTGTGGAGCTGCCACATACACCTTTAGACACCCTACTCCTGTGACCAAGAGGCTGTCTCCAAGCTATCAAGACAGCAGATACCTGCACAGCCATGTCCCACCTCCTTTGCACCCAGGTGCTTAACATCGCACAGCTCACTATTTCATTGGCAATTAATCTTTCATATGATGCCCGTGTACTTAGAACTGGGGCCTGATGTCTGTGGCAGAGGTCACACTGATATTACCTTGGTGAACTCAAACTTGATGCAGCGTCTCTGTCCGTACATGTCTTGTTTGCCTGTATGTGCCCCAATGACCCCTTTTGACTTCAGCAGTGCAACTCTGTCTTGCTACCCTGGCTCAGGTGTGTTTGGCAGGAGATATTGATTGACTCTTGAGAGATCCTCCCATGCTCCTGAAAGATATGCTATGCTGGCACATGCTTGTAGGCAAGGGCCCAAACTATCCATAGGCCCTATAAACCCTTGGTGAATGGTAATTCTCCCTTTCCAAAATAATTTGGATACACTGTGCCACACTCCTGTGTTTACATAGGAGGTCCTCTTGTCTTTTTCTAAATTTTAAATTTACTCATAGCATCTTCACCTTGCTGAAGGCTGGCAGCCAGCAGTACTGATCAAGGCACAAGCGTCGGGAACAGCCAGGATATAGGACTCTCCCTCAGATGATGCTGTAGACTCTAAAAATAAAAATCCTAAGCAATTTAAGATCTGGCAGCATCTCAAGACATGTAACAGAATGAACTATTGGCCAGACTCAGCCTGCTAAGACATCTGGACTCTCACAGCACACTTTTATGTAGATGCATAGTCTAGATTCATTGCTTTGTAGAGCATTTCCTGCAAACAAACTATCTATGGATTGTAAAACCACAGAGTTGAGTTCAGCCAGCATTTTGAGTGCATGCTTCCCAGAGACAGAGGAGTGAGGGATGTGGGTGGAATGCAGTGTCCCTGTGACTTAGCAAATCAGTGACTTTAGCAAAAGGGATAGAATCAAGGGATACAAGACAGGGGAGAACCAGGTATGGGTTGGGACAGTGAGAGGAAGTAAAGGTTCCCTCTTGTCATGGAAGAAAAAACAATAGCAATCATGCCTAACATGTTTCTAGGACTCCACAAAATGTTTGCACTCCAAATATAAACACTGTACCCTTTTGAAAGTGCTCCCATTGCAGATGGTCTGTCTAGAGGGGCAGGAGGTATGGACTGTGTAATGAGCCATCTGCAAATGCTTGGGAAGGCGGTGATTCCTAGAAACCACGTGCATGCTCCTATGCTATGATCAGGGGGCTGCTGTTCAGCCTAAACTGCCTCACCTCATTTTCTGTGGAGTAGAGACAGACAGGCTGTAAAATATGTTAAGACAGAAAACGAGCCCCAGAAAAAGCCATTCTGCATGCCTTATGTACTTTGACAATGAGCTGAAAGTCCTCTGCCCCTCTGTGTCTGTTCTTGGTGGCTTCCCACTGCTTCTGGCAACATGTGTATGCAAGTGAAAAATAAGGGAGGACTGCTTGGCAGGGAGGACTGCTTGGCAGCCTTCCAGAGGTATTTTCTATAAGAAAAGGCTGAACACCTGTGCAGTGAAGCAAGGAGCAAGAGGCCTACCAGGATTCTTCTGGAGAACAAAGAGAGCCAAGGGTTTCTGGCAGCAGTGTAATGTCATTCACACTGATGTCGGCCACAATCACTGGCACAAGGAGTCTCTCTTACATTTTTATGGTTTTTTTTTTTAAGCCAGGCTTTGTTTATTAAAAAACTAATCTGAATAGGAGACTATTCACTCTGAGCTATTTGTTGGAACCTTGAGACCAGAGGGAAAGTCTGGAACAAGGAAGATTTACCTGTGGCGGAGGAGGACCAGGCTAGAGAGCACTTAAACTGGAAGTACATGAGACCGTGGGGCCTGATGGGCTGCACCTGTGAGGACTGAGGGAGCTGGCTGATGTCACTGTGAGGCCACTCTTGATTATCTTTCAAAGGTCATGGCAATCAGGAGAGGTTTCTGAAGAATGAAGGAGAGCAAATGTCACTTCCATCTTCAAGAAGGGCAAGAAGGAACAGCCGGGGAACTACAGGCAAGTCAGGTTCACCTCAATCTCTGAAAAAGTGATGGGGAAAATCCTCTTGGAAAGCAATTTCAAACACGTGAAGGACCAGAAGGTGATTGGGAATAGCCTGTGTGGATTTACGAAGGGGAAATCGTACTTAACCAACCTGCTAGCCTCTTATAATGAGGTAACTAGCTTGATGGATGAGGGGAGAGCAGTTGATGTTGTGTACCTTGACTTCAGTAAGGTAACCTCTTCATTAATAGACTGCACCCTCAGCAAGTTCACAGACGATGCAAAACTGGGAGGAATGGCTGATACACCAGATGGTTGTGCTGCTATTCAGAGGGACCTGGACAGGCTGGAGAATTGAACCCAGAGGAATCTCGTGATGTTCAGCAAGGGAAAATGTAAAGTCCTGCACCTCAGGAGGAATAACACCCAGCTGGGGGTGTTACATGCTGGGGGGCGGCCAGCTGGAAAGTAGCTTTGCCTGGAAGGACCTTGAGGTCCCAGTGGACAAGGAGGTGACTGTGAGCCAAGAATGCATCCTTGTGACAAAGAAGGGCAGCAGCATCCTGGGCTGCATTAGGAAGAGCGTTGTCGGCAGGTCAAGGGAAGTGATCCTTCCCCTCTACTCGGCACTGGTAGAGGCCACGCCTGGAGTCCTGTGTCCAGTTCTGGGCTCCCCGGTACAAGAGAGACATGGACTTACTGGAGCAAGTCCAGCAAAGGGCCACAAAGATGATTAAGGGACTGGAGCATCTTTCATATGAAGAGTGGCTGAGAGAGCTGGGACTGTTCAGCCCAGAGAAGAGAAGGCTCGGGGGAGTGTGGGGAGGAGATCTTATCAATGTGTATAAATACCTGATGAGAGGGAGTGAGGAAGAGGGAGCCAGACTCTTCTCAGCAGTGCCCACTGACAGGACAAGAGGCAACGGGTACAAATTGAAAAACCAGGAAGTTCAACCTGAACACAAGAAAAGACTTTTTTTAGTGTGAGGGTGGTCAAACACGAACTGGTTGCTCAGAGAGTTTGTGGGGTCTCCTCAAAGCCCAGCTGGATGTGGTCCTGGGCAACCTGCTGTGCCTGACCCTGCTTGAGCAGGGCAGGGGAGTTGGACTAGGTGACTCAAGAGGTCCCTTCCAACCTAAGCAATGTGTGATTCTGTAAATATTGACTTCTTACAACAAAATTTGCCACACAAGCAGTAGGTATGATGCTCGTATGATTAAAATAGAATCTGTGCCCAGTGATGCCAGATCTGAATGTGCTGCTACTTGTCCACAGAGTTAACAAGTGTATATCACAGTGCTTCTCTGCCTCTCTACAGGCTCAGAATAAGTACCTAAATCTCCCTAAGATTACATCTGAACTGCAACTTCTGAACATCTGCTTCTCCTTGCTACACACACACCACTAGTGCTGACCTTACAGGCTAAGAAAGCAAGGCATCTGTATTGTACAAACGAAAACCTGTTTAGCTATGTGTGTAAATGCAGCTGAGATTATTGTAATTTTTTTCTTACAGAGTTTGCTCTTTGCAACAATTTTTTTTTTTTCTATTTTGTCATGTCACTACCAAAAATAAGTTTTGTGGTTTCTTATTGTATGTCAGCCAGTATAGCACAGGAAATATTTCTGTCATATTTTCTGTAAGTTAGAAGGACATAAAGATTCAGCATGCTCAGCCCAACACACAGAACATAACATGAAAAGCATCACAATAGATTACTGTAGAAACAAGGCTTTTGTTAGCCACTTTTCTTATTTGTCATCTTGTTTGGTCCTCTTACAAGTCGTTTCAAGCCTTGTTTCCAACAGGAATCTAATAGTTCTTTCCTTCTCAGGCTGCCATATATGAAGTCAGGTACAGATGCACTGGGAACAGAAGGGCTGCAAGCACTTTCTTGGATAGCTGCGACCCTGGAGTTCCCAAACATGATATTCCTGACTACTTTGTAGTAGCATCCATGCCCCAAGTACTGCTTGGAAATAAGCAGTTATTGAAGTGTAGAAACACCTTCTGGGGAGGTGGCAAGAGATGAAGTGAAGAACTTTTAGCTGAAAGAAAAGCTTTGTGTAGGGATAAGGGGATGTGAGGGGATGTGTGTATCACCAAAGTGAGTAGAGGAGATGCCTGCTGGAACACTCAATCATAGCTGACCAGAGAAGGAGCCTGCCATCGAAGGAAGAGTGCTCTTCAAAGTATGCAAGAGTGAGCAACTAGCGGTGGTATCTCAGCCTTCAGCAGCACCAAACCACACATCAACGCACACACTGGTATGTACAGGAGATAGCTGGAAACTCTCCGACAGCCTATTTTGCTACACCACTAAACTATACTGTGGCATCACAATGACAGTACTGAAAGTCTGTTTCCCTTTTCCAGTTACTAATCAATGAGGTTGTGCCCACTGATGCACACAGCAGTCCCTGAAAGCGTGTGACTGAACAGACACAGATTTGCAAAGTTACAGTGTCATAGAACATGCTATCCAGTTCAGCGATGAACACACACCCTCAGCATACCCTCAAGTGACATCCTGGTACTGAGAGATGCGGCAACACCTACTGCTGGAGCAGCGCCTGCTAACTCTGCTGCACCGTATCCTGAATGTTTCCCAGTCTATAAATTATAGCCAGGGCAGTTGCAGTTGCTTCTGCTGTTGAGTTACCTGTTTTAGCATCTCATCTCTTTTCACAGGTTTACTTCTCTTTTTTAATCTTTTATTTTTTGGGCAAGTGGGATTTGAACAAAATCCCCCTCATACTAGGCAATTATAAGTGAACATGCATGTTTGGGAGATATTTTACTGAACTTCAATGATGAGTTGGTTTATGGCCCAAAGTAGAAGTTGGAGTGGTTTTCCAGATTAAAGGAGGGACAAAAAAACCCCTCTTAATCTCCTGATACTCATAGCTACTAATAGTTGCTTCAAAAATATTTAGAAAAGAGTGGGAAGCCCCAGAGAAAACATTAGTTGCATCTCTTCTTATCTGGCTGAGTCAGAGCATCTTAAATGATAAAGAAGTAAGTTCAATCATGTAAAGTTAAATTCTAGGCCACGCCACTGAGCTCAGAAGGATCACTCTGTGGCCGTCTTTTCTGACACTAGTCACCCCTCCCCTTTCTGCTCCTCATAACGAAAGGCAAAGAATATCACCGAACAAGGTCAGCTGTGAAGCCCACAAAGGCCATTAAAACAATAGCATATGTTTCAGAAGAATAGCAATTCCCAAGACTTCTAATGCTGGAGAATACATCCCTTCTCTAAACAAACAATCTCAATATTTAAAAATTTTCAGCGCTTCAGTAGTCTAAATTGTTCTAGAGTCAGCTTTCAGCTAATCAGTATCACAACATCTTTTGCTGGAGTAATAAACCATCTGTTCCCAAAGTACTCTTTCCTTTAGAAGTGCCTTGGAGGTGGCTTTCAAACCATCCCTTAGCTATAACTACGTAAGCATCTTACAATATAGCAGGTTATCTTGTCTTTGAATCAATCTCGCAGCTTTTCTCCATGTCCTTTCCAATTTTTCAGCAACCATTTTGAAGTCTGGAGTCTAAAACTCAACACACAATCCCACAGCAAGCTCATTAATGCTACATACAGAATTAATTCCACCTCCTTATTTCTTTTTTTTCTAGTCCCCTACTTAAAGAACTAAGAAATACATGTTTCCATAATGGCAGCATTGGCTAGTCAACTGATGCCTATTTTAAACATGTCCTTCCCCAGTAGTGCAGCTGCCACTAGCACCAAACAGGGTAAAGTTTAGACAATTTTTCCTAAGCAAGTTAGTTCAAAAATGCCATGAGGTATTTCGTTCAGTTGAGTGATTTATTCAGCCTCACTATTTGCTGCTTTGACAGGTCAGCACTGCATTATTAAGTTAAATTGCAGTCTTTATTTGTAAACTGAAAGATTTTTAAACTTGGGAAACTCACTCTTTAGTGTAAGTTTATTTACTTAAATCATACTAAGTTCCAAATCCATAAAATATTAGAAGTTTTTGAAAAATCTTATTTTTCAGTGGTCATGGTGGAGGAACATAAAGATTTTACAGTTAAACAAGTAGAATTTGTATTATGATTTGGATAAATGAAACACAGCCACATGAGCTTTTATGAAACATCAGGCACAAAAAAAACTTATTTTCTGTCAAGATGTTTTAAGTTACTGAAAATAAAGCCTAGGATATTTTCTCTGCAGACCTCTTAGTAGTATCATTAATACAGTGCCACAATGGTCACTAGAAGCTGCTGGTAATTTCTTAGTTGTATGTTTCTCAGAGCATAAACCATCTTTCAGCCACTGAAAATCACCTCGTGGTTATGTAGTTGCTGTTACTGTTGTACAACAACAAAATAAAGTGTTGGGTAGTCACAGTTTATGATAAACATATAGGGTAGGAATCTGGTCATCCTAAGACTTGCCTTTATCATTTCCCTCTCAACCCGGTTCCTTCACATTATTAGTTCCATTCAATAGCTGAATATCTTGTTTTAAGATATGCAGAAAGTGTTTCGTGTTCAATGGCTTCTAGATACTAGTCTAATACAAATAAATGAAATAACAAGGATTATTTTTACAACTCCTTTTGAATAGTCAGCTTTTGGAGCAAGTGCAGTAGACCACAGCAGAATGTTTGAAGTGAATAATAAGTATTTACATTTGCAACTTTGCTTCACAATTACTGTATTTTTCTCTCCCACCGCCACCGTCCCCTGCCCCCCCCCCCTTGAGATATCTAGCCAATGCAACTTAAAGGTCCTTCCCAGGAGTTATTCGTAGAAGGCATTGCTTTCATCTGACTTAACAGGAAGCCAACAAGCTCAATAAAGACCTGAAATGACTAAAACCAAGCAGTAAGCTAAGGCCACCCTCCAAAAAGAGCTGCAGTCAAACAGCTTTACAGATCTCTTGACTAGGTAGATGGGCAAAATGGTGGTCCTTCTTGTTAAGACTGTAAGCAAAACATAATAGTCTAACCACCTATTAAAAACGGGTTGGTGTGAAAAACATAGGCATGAATATTTCACAAAATTATTAGACAAACAAGAAAACGTGGCCTTACTTATTCATAAATTCAGCTGTTAGCAGCAAAGGTGAAGACGTAATTATTTTGCCAGCTGCTTACGACTGAACTTTTAGAAACTTCATGAATAGCTGAGTAAGAAACAAGTCTGATGTGCTGCTCGGTGCGGGCACCCCCTATTGCCAGTGGGCTGAGTTGCCCCCAGTGACACCTATCTGTCACTGTGAGCAAGGCCCTGATGAACAGTTCCGATTGCACGCCTAGATTGCATCTGTCCAAAGGTACATGAGCTTAATCCTATCCTATCTACATTGTTGTGTAGCCAAGCACTGTTATAAGCCTACCTAATTACATGTTCTTTTAAAAAATCCTGCCTTGTATTGCCACATTTGGAAAGTGGGATCCCAATACAGCAGAATCCTTGGATGTGTGTAATTTTAGGTATAAAATTAGTCATACCGCATTTTTTGCTTTCTGACATCTTCAGGGCATGGGCTAATAGTATATCAATTCACATGCTCAAACTGAAGTATGTACTCGAGTGCTTTTCTAAATTACAGCCTGTATGAGGCAAGTTTGCAGCATTTATTTTCAAATAACGTAACAGAAAGGCAAAGGGGAGTTGCATGAGGATAATTACTGTCATGCAAATATTGAAGTACTGCGATTCAGACAAGACACAAAGCTGTAAGACAGAAGACCTGACTACTTCTATTGCTTAAGAAGAGCTTAATTAACATAAGACCCTACTTTAGTTGGTGGTTTTAACTAAGTGCTATCTGTGGACTGTTTCTCTTTTGCACTAAGGCAAGTGTCTCTGGGAAATGGCAGCACGTGGGCAATAAGAATTTGTAGCCTGAAGTGAAAGGGACAACAAAAGAAGAGCAGGCCTAATCTTGTTCTTCTATGAGCTTCAGTACTCCAGTCAGCAAATTTAGTGATTTGACAATGCAGTTTTAAATGACATTTTCTACTTTCTGTAGCACAAGCAGTGCTACAAGTTGTGTTTATTTACCAGATATCACAAGAACACAGAGGCAAACCAGCCTGACAGCAGAAGGTTTGGGAGTTAGACAGCAAAACACTCAGAATTCATCATGGAAATACCTATGAGCTCTTAAATATAATGCTTTTCTGCTTAAGCTGCAATATCTATGAAGAATACTCTCCCTCTTGCTATGATGGTTCCCTAACAGAACAAAGCCAATTCACTGCTGTGTACTCAGGATGTTACAGCAAGGATGGCAGCTTATTGTTCCGATGATTTGTCTCACAATTCTCCAGCCCCATGGGTTGTTTTTTTTTCCACTCTCACCGCAGTGCTGGATAGGATGTAGCTTGAAAAAAGGATTGTGTTATTACAGCAATCTATCTCATATTCTCTCTAGCCTGTAACAAGAATTCAGGAGGTGGGAGTTTCTTCTTGGGTGACGTTGGCTGATAACCAAATCATAGTACTGAAGGGAGATTCTACCTCCTTCTGCACAGGCAATTAATTGGCTTCCACTTCACAACAGCAACCCCCCAGCCACAGCCACAGCACGCTCCCACATGCACTTGTGTTTGAAAATGGTCTCTTGCTTATACTTGTGCACAGGTATCTTTTCTGTTCCCTTAGTCAGCTTCCTATATCATGCTAGCACATGCTCAAGCGTTGTAGGTGTAACCACGCACACACATACATACTCCACAGTATATCACTAGATTTTTTTTTTTAGTTGACTAAACATAGCCAAAGCACATGAACAATTCAAAGGCAGATCTCTAACCTACTCCGTCTGTGGTGGCGAAGGGCAGCAGAAAACTGCAGGACACCATGCAGTGACCGCAATAGCCCCAGTCACTGGCAAATAAAGCAGGCCAAGGCCCCTCTTCTCTCTGGAGAGCGAGTGGCATGGCACTTGGTATGTGTACACGCTCCTTCCACTTCCACCTGTTCTCGCTCTAAAGGGAAACAGGATGGATTTGTCCAGACCGTTTCAGAGACCAGTCCCTGGGCTGCTTGACTCACCTGAACTGTGCCTGGACCCCCAAGAACACTCTGAGGAGCAAGCTAACAACGCTCAGGTGTGGACAGCCACACAGCTGTGCCAAGTGCATAACCCAGCTAATAATTGTCTTAACCATACCGGAGTACTATGTCTTTTTTGTAATATCTAAAAAGTGAAGAGGAGGAATGATTTTTTTAATCCATTTAAAGTTCCTGGATGCATTTCCTAAGAGATTAAGCCTGTCACTTAGAGAATAGTCGCTTTCAATTCCTAAAAATAGCATTTTTTTCTTCATTTTTGGCTCTTCCCAAAACAAATATGGTTTTTATTTTGCTGTGTTTGTCTATGGAGCTGGCTAGGATGTATAAATACCATTTTAAATAAGTCAGTATGAGAGGTTAATGGGAGTTTAAATTAAGATCGATAAGAATACATGTTTTACGGATTTCTTGAGTCAGAGCAACAGGTCACAGATCATGTATTGAAGACTATATTGTTCAGAAACATTCCCACTTACACTGCCTTTCTTTGTGGATATTACCAGTGTTCATCCTGTATGTGATGGACTGGTACATGGAGTAAATAAGGTGGTCAGTTTTCCCAAATTTCTATTCTACAGCAATTAAAAATACAGTGCTAGATACTACTTTGAATCAAAAGGGATTTAAAAATGCACATAATTGCCAAATAGCTTTCTTCCTCTCACTTATCTTACACATTTTCAATGAGAGTCCACCACCTATCATTATGTCTGGCAGTTAACTTCTGAGCAAGAACTGTAATTTGGCTTTTCTGTATTATATTTTTAATTGGCAGATATAACACTTTTTTTTCCAGTTTGCTTTCATGAGTCCTAATATACACATTGCTGCAATCACCTGGGTGAACAACAGCTACGTTGAAACCACCTACGGCCCTGCACTAGAATAGGTACTCTGCTCTTACTACATCCTCGGTTATAAATCTGTCCTTCCAGAGGCCTTGCTGTCATCCTCGGTGATTGTCAGAAGCTCAATAGGCTACAGCCTTTTTCCTCCCCTAGTTTTAATATACTCTGGTTTATTCCTAATTGTAGCTTAAAATTGTGCAAATCTCTTGCATTTCTTGTACGCAATTTTCTAGGTAAGGGGATAGTATTTTTTTTCCTCCACCCATTCCTCAAACGTCCATTTGAGTCTCTTCCTTTAAAAATACAGAATAGAGAGCTCGGGGTGGGGGGAGAGAGAGAACCCTCCTTAGGAAGCAAGCTGTAGCAAAACTAAGCTTGCGTTTCCTGTGAGTGTCAGTGCTGCTTCTGGCTCAGTATCCATGGAAACCTGATTTCCCATCCTGCTGCAGGAATTAATTGAAGATCCCAACCCACTGCTCAGGGAATCACTATGATATTAATTCACATCAGGCTATCAGGCTCACTTTATTATCTCACATACTCTTTTCATTACTTTTTATCAGAACAAAAGGTTGAATTAGCTTTCACCAACTACAAAAAAGGCCATTTAAATCTTTACCTCCTCAAAACTAGGGCACAGCACATAGAGGCTACATCTTGGAAAACAGTGATTTCAAATGGAGCTTGGCCAAAACGTCAACAACAGGAGACAGCGCACAGTTGGGAGTGCTCTATGCAAATCTCCTTTCCTGCGTCATATACTCAGCTCTATTTTTCACCTATACCACTAGCTGGATTATCTTCGGGGAAAAAGTCCTGTCCACCCTTCAGTATCAGAACATACCTTCCTCTTCCACAGTTCATTCTGTGCTAGGATATAAAGTGCAAAGCTTCAAAGAGGATAAGCCAAAAGGGACTTTTGCTAGGGAATATTGTTTCCAGACTTCTCTTTGAAGGTCTTTCATTAATTACAAACATAAGCATGTCAAGTTCCCATGGGGTCTGCTCCTGGATGACCCGTCTCTGGATATGTACCTTTGAACTTTCTTTCCTCTTGCTTTTATTTCCTGCTTAATTCCCTAGTTGCTGTCCCCATTCCCTTTATTTCTGCCTGACCTCCAAATCATCTTATCTACTCTGCTTGGACATTGATTTTCTCCATTTTCATCTTTCCGATACTTTGTATTTAGCAGCTGGTCCTTTTGTAACCATGACAACTACATCATGATGTCAGCAAAATATCTCACTACTATCGGAGGAACTGGATCTCATTAAATGCCAGGCATGCTGCTTGAGCTGACGTTTAGTGCCCTGTACCCAGGGGAGGAGTTTTGTTTGGAGTCTTCTATATTTTGTCTGTGAGCCAGGAAAGGCAAAGTTTTTCTGTTAGCCGTTATCATTCGGACAATTGCCCTTCTCCATCTCTAGTTTGCACTACTGAGGAATAGTCCCTCCCACAGATGTGGACTGTGCAAGGAGCATTATCGCAGGAAAGATGGCAGGGATGTTATCATAGACCGATCATACAGTCCTTGGGTTAGATCCAAGAAGTTATGCTGTGTTGCCCTGTTACATCTCAAACACTGACGCTTTATGAGAAGAAACTGATTGGTCTCAAGCCATAATCCCAGGTGCTGCAAAAGCTGCATACACTTGCTACAGAATAGTTTTGGATTCATGGACAAAGCTAAGAAGCACTGTTTTCTCTGACTGGTAAATGCAGGCAGGGGAAAAGTGGAAGTAACAGTTTGAATTGACTTAGTGGCAACTCAAGACACGTTAGACAAATACTTAGGAGGATGAAGAAATACCATGGACCAGTGAAAGACGGTACTGGAGTACAAGGACACCAGTATTCTTACGGGAAATAATTTTTTCCTTCTAGCTGCATTTACAAATTACATGTTGTGTTATATTGTTACTCACCACCAAGACTGAGAACCCCATCTGTGATTACCCACTCCTCAGTCTCAGGCTGCAATTTCCCAGCATCAGACTCTCTAGGCACCTAGGGATTCAAAGGCTGTCAGAGATAAGAGTTAGCCAAATGTAGACTTCCAGGGAGAAGATAAATTTGTAGGCAAGCACCTACTTCCCACCCATAGCAAAGCCAGACCTTCTCTGTGTTCCTCCTCTCCCACTGTAAAAACACCAACTCACTTGTACTTCCTTCCTCTTTCTCCTCACATCAATGGAGACCATCAGGTGCTGTGAATCTAAACTCCTGGGATAAAGTAACACCTCAGTGAAAACACCTGCTTTATCTTCAGCTGCAGTAAGAATACCAGCTGTTTTACTCTTAAGAAAGTGCTGACAGAAACCATAATGAAAATAATACAAATTCATTAAACAATCTCTGCTGTCTTTCTTCACTCAGTTCAGGCTACTTAGACTTCAAAAAGAACCTTAAAAAAAGGTGAAGCTAGCAACGACAATTTGATGTGAGCTTAGAATGAAAGGGTGAACACAATGAAACAATGAGGCAGCAAGTCTAGAACAAATAAGCAAAAGTACTTTTCTGTAGTAATACACAATGGAACTCAACGCTGGGTGATGCTGTACAAGCCATAAGTATGAACAATTACAGAATGGACTACATGAACTAATGAAGGATAGCTCTGTTGGTGGCTGTTAAACATAACGTCAAGAAGCAGCCTCTGGCTCAGGAATCACCTAATGGTATATCAGACAGTGGGGGGAGGAGAAAGAAAAATCACTTTGTTTGTTATATATTATCAGCACTCACTATTGGAAACTCACAGCCAAGAATTAGATGGGTTAAGGAGACCTGATCTGTCAGTTTTTCCAAAGGCAAAGCTCAATAAAGTACAGAAAAATTCTCAAAAAGCTCAAAAGTCTTGCTTTTACAAAAGGAACAATTAAGATGCAACACAACTATATAAAAAAAAAGAGGGCTAAATAGATAATCTCTCAGAATATAAGAGTAGGAACACCACAAAACAAAAAGGAGATATGTTTTTGCATAGTACCTAACCCATGGAACTGTCATGAAATACCAGAGACACATACATTCAGCAGATGCAGAAAACACTGAGCACTACATCTGGTTAACAATATGTTTCAAACTCAATTTATTTTGAAGAGAGACTCTTCCCTCTCCCACCATCACTGCTCCTTCATAGCATAATCCAAATTAAATTTTGGTAACTAGTAAACAGAAGCACCATTAACCAAGTCAAGACAGTTAACATTCCTTGCAATCACCTACCTCTGAATCACTCAGTACCATCAGAGATACGAACCTGGGTTGGCTAGACCACATATCTGAGGTAATTCAGCAGTTGTGTCCTGAGTTTTTTTGGGAAGGGTTTAAAGTTTGCCATAGGAACAAAAGGAAATGGAAATTCTGTGTATTTCAGATCAAAGGGTAATTTAATAAATCATTTTTATATGAGGACCTTAAGAAGCAGCAAAAAAGACAATCCTGTTCCATTATGCCAGAAATTTCAAACCAGTATCTTCAAATCCGAAATGCTAATGGGAAAGTCTTATTGCTACTACATACTACATATAGCATTCAGTTTGGTTTGTTTCCCACAAGCAGCTACAGTTCTTGTACGTAAGTTAGGTATTGTCAGACCCCCTCGTTTCTACATTCATTTGCCTTTCTTTGCTGTCCTTAAGAAAACAAAATTTAGTGTTTCTCAAAAAGGTACGCACTAGTTCAAATTCAGGTGCTATTCAGGTGCTCTATTTACCTGTATTTATCTAATAGGTCAGACAACGTTATCAGTGAAGTTCTTTCTGGCCTTCAGATCTTTTATAAACAATCTTCATGCTTCAACCTGCTTCCTCCTGTTTTGCCTCTTTAGGCTTTCATTTTTTGCTTCTCTATAACCTTTTAGCAGCTTCCACCACTAGCCAGACACACTGATCAATAATTTGCTTTCGCTTGGAAATGTTTTGGTGTAGCAAGGTGTAATGTAGCAGTTCTACCAAAGCTATTTAAGATTTTCTCTGTATCACTGCAGACAACTTCCCCCCTGCCCCCAGCTTCCCCCTCTCTATATCTGCAATGTTGTAAGTGAAAATGGCATTTGCTCCACCAAAGGGAGCAACATCTGAAAAGGGACAGGAGGACAGGAGAGCCAATGCAATGATTCCTCAGCCACTAATCCAGCAGCTAAAACCCAAGTCTCAATGTTATTAATTCTGATTATTTTTCCTCACTTTAGCAAATGAAATGTTATTTTGGCAGGTATTTCTTAGTCTCATATTCATCCTCCTTTTCTGAAGAATCAAACATCTACTCTTTTAGTATTTTGCATAGGTTTCAAAAAGAATCTTTGGGACCTACAGTGAAGAAAGGACCCAAGATGATTCAGAATCTCCCAAAAGCAGCAAGAAGAGTGCTACCAATCTTCTGCTTGTAAACATGTTTTCTCTACTACGCAACTCCACAAAAGTCACTGAAGTGAGAAAAATCACATTTTTCCATTCTATGAAGCACAATATATCTGTTTCTGCTTTTGTGGCTTTCCTGAAGGGCAACTTAATCAGAGTTTAATGCATTGGAGGCAGGGAAGGAGGGGAGAACTTTTGCGTGGGGAATTATTTTTGGGGAATAGAAGTTTCTGCTAATGCAGGGAATGGTGCAGCCCTTTAGAGAAGGAAATCCAGAACAGGTCAGCTCTGGTTTCTTATAATAGTTTTGTTAGGGATAATACCAGTAGTCCAATTAAGTCAAGTTTGGAGTAGGTCCTCAGATTTCCTTTATAAATAAGGCTAGGATACAATGAATGTTTCAGAATATATGTATTACTATTTTCCTTCTTTCATTAGACTGAAAAGTTGACTCCAATCCATCCTTTCACAAAGTGAACTGTGATCGTAAAAAAAAAAAACATCAGCTGAAAATTAGCAGTTTCTATTTCAGCTTTCTAATTGAGAAAAATATTTAAACTACAGTGTTTAGAGGATATAGAAGTGCATTGATAGTCTGCAACTAAACCTGTGGAAATGCAGCACATTTCTCCTCCCCTACTACAGGGAAGGAGTCAGGCCTCTGCCTCGCCCTTTCAGTTCTTTCTATACTGCTGTTATTTTTAGTTTGGCAAAGTTTTGCCTAGTGAAGATTCAGCTGATCTATATAAAAGAGAACGATGGCGTACAAGAATACAATTAACAAAAACAATGCTACAAATCCATGGGCAACAGAGATGTTTTCCTGTCTTTCAGGAAGATTTAAAAATACCGTTAGCAATGGTTTCATATATTTAATTATATGTGATCATACATTTAATTATATGTGACATTTAACTGACATTTATTTTCCAGTTTTTCTTGCACATCTTTAAAATATACCTGGCTTTGCGTATTTGCACTTGGCAATATGAACACCTGGTCAGTTAGCTCTAACTCACTTCTCAGATCCAAAAAACAGGTAACTACTTTCAAGCGCAGCTGCTTTGAGTGAGATTTGAACCTGCAGCAGTCCTAAATGTTACTGCTAGTTTCCAGAGGCAATCAGTACCTTCTGATTCTAGCATATTCTAAACTCTTCAGATATTTTACTTTATACAAAATTAACTTACTAAATATGGCCAAAAGCTGTTTCTTGCTAATCAGATATGCTTCACTTTACATTCAGTATGGTTGAATGAAATTAAATCTAAGGGATTAACATACAAGCTTTCATATGAGCTTTCTTGTCTCTTCAGATAGCAACACATTACTCTTAGATAGCCCATGACTTTTAAATTAATCTGTTAACTGCTTTGGGTAACCTTCACAGAAGAACAGATGCAACATCTATCTCCAATATATAATGATGTGGCTATTGTTGCCTACTGCTAAGTTTTTAAGATGTACAGAAGGAGTTCATGTCTATACTTCTCAGTAGTGTAGAGGATTTATTATATTACCCAGTGCTTTATTAGATTAATATGATCTTGCAGTTAAAGCTTCATATTATATACACAAATCACAGTATGGACAAATGGATTGATTATATGTGCCCTGAGAGTTCCAAATTAATTTTGTGGTTGACACACACTCAAAACACCAAATAAACAGACTTATTTTCTTAGTAGAAAGAGATTATTATATTTATTTATTTATGTTCGAAGAGCTAAAGCCTACACTTAGTGTCACTGTAAAAAGGAAATCAGATTTGAACACTTTTATGCTGTAAAAAAATAAAATAAATTACAAGACCTAATGACTAACAAAAAAGGGCCATTTTCTCAGTATGCAGGAAAAGGGATGGGGAAAAATAAATTATTCTTTCTCTTACCTTTGGGTCTTGTTCAAGCTTACATTTGACATCAGAGTTTGTCTTCTAGTAAGCCATACATAAATAAAAACAGAGTGGCTTTGCACTTTTTTCAAGTCCTACATGGCAAGTTAACTGGAAAAAAGGTAACTAGAAGGTCTCTTCTATTAATGTACGTTGTTCCTTTGACTCAGCTTCAGTTTCTTCCACAATTAAAGGACCAAGCCAAAACCAGACACTCCAGAGATCCAGATGTCAAAGCAACAATGATATTGTAGCTATGCAGCTTGGAAAGCAAGCAATAAGTAAAGAGTTTAATTTTTGACTGAAGTTAGATTTGGGCTTTTGTTTGTAAATAAGGTCCGAGTAATCCTGCCCTTGCCCATGGCAGCTGGAAAGCTGGTGAAAGGAAGATTCAAGGCATTTTGCCGTTACGGAATAATCTGCTACAGAAGTCATCTTTCTCATGCTTTTAATTAGCAAGTTGGTGTCATCTAAGGCAAGAATGGTTCATAGCATATTACACTGTAGCTGTATCTACACCGTATCAAAACCATCTTGAATATTTGCCCTGAGATTTCCCACTCGCCTCAGTTAACACTGGGATATTTCTGGTTCCTGGGTGGCCATGGGATAGAAAACATTACTCTGCAATAGTCTTCAGGAAACAGTAATTCTGCTGTTACTGGTGGTGACCTCACAATTTTACTGCAATTGCTCTTGCTTGATACCTTTGACACAGTCCCATACA
Source organism: Ciconia boyciana (assembly GCF_034638445.1). Lineage (NCBI taxonomy): Eukaryota > Metazoa > Chordata > Aves > Ciconiiformes > Ciconiidae > Ciconia > Ciconia boyciana. The sequence continues at coordinate 68,417 of NC_132942.1, forward strand.
ACATCCTTTTCTCTAAATTGGAGAGCTATGGGTTTGACAGATGGACTATTCAATGGATAAGGAACTGGCTGGATGGCCATGTCCAAAGAGTTACAGTCAATGGCTCTATGTCCAAATGGAAATCAGTAACAAGCAGTGTCCCTCAGGGGTCCATACTGGGACCAGTACTCTTCAATATCTTTATTAATACCATAGACAGCAGGATTGAGCGCACCCTCAGCAAGCCTGCAGATGACACCAAGCTGAGTTGCGTCTAGCAGTTGATATGCTAGAGGGAAGGGATGCCACCTCGCGGGACCTTGACAGGCCTAAGGAGTGGGCCCACGTGAACCTCATGAAGTTCAACAAGGCCAAGTGCAAGGTCCTGCACCTGGGTTGGAACAATCCCCAATACCAATACAGGCTGGGGAATGAGTGGCTCGAGAGCAGCCCTGCAGAAAAGGACCCAGGGACAGGGGCGGATGAAAAATTAGATATGAGACAGCAACGTGCACCTGCAGCCCAGAAAGCCGTATCATATCTTGGGCTGCATAAAAAGAAGCGTGGCCAGCAGGTCGAGAGAGGTGATTCTCCCCCTCTACTCTGCTCTACCCCACCTGGAGTCCCGTGTCCAGCTGTGGGGTGCCCAGTACAAGAAAGACATGGACCTGTTGGAGCGGGTCCAGAGGAGGGCCACAAAAATGATGAGAGGGCTGGAACACCTCTCCTATGAAGAAAGGCTGAGACAGTTGGGGTTGTTCAGCCTGGAGAAGAGAAGGCTCTGTGCAGACCTTATTGTGGCCTTTCAATCTATAAAGGGGGATCATAAGAAAGATAGAGAGGGACTTTTTACCAGGGCCTGTAGTGACAGGACGAGGGGCAATGGTTTTAAACTGAAAGAGGGTAGGTTTGGATTGGACACAAGGAAGAAGTTTTTTACAATGAGGGTGGTGAGGCACTGGAACAGGATGCCCAGAGAAGCTGTGGATGCCCCATCCCTGGAAGTGTTCAAAGTCAGGTGGGATGGGGCTTTGAGCAACCTGATCTAGTGAAAGATGTCCCTCCCCATGGCAGGGGGGTTGGACTAGATGACCTTTAAATGGCACTTCCAACCTAAAACCTTTTATGATAAGTGCTTTGGGGCAAATGTTGGGTTATGTATCTGTAGAGTACTAAATGCACATTGGGCCTGGTCTATGGCCTAGTCTGTGTAACGTTGCTTCTAGAATTCTTGCAATTTGCAGGTGGGTGGGGAAGGGAAGGAAGAGCCCTAGTTGTTGTTTTCTGGGATTTTTTTGCTTTATCGCTTACCGTAATATTTTAACTTTGAATTCACACGTATGCTATAAAACAAATCAAATATTTTAATTGATATCTGATAAACCCCTTAATTTTAGATGTGTTGCAGCAATGAATTCCACAAGTTAGCAATTATAATGTTAAAAGCTCCCATGTATTAGAGACAAACCTCAGGTTGTTGCAATGAAAGGAGCTAAATTCACTTTTTCTTATTCCCAGAGTAAGCCCAAGGAATTCATTTTCATATTATATAAGAGTTTAACAATATCTCCTCTTGCACTTTTTAAGTAGTAGAACAGGAGGAAATACAATGTGGCTGTACTGCACTCACACTGTTAACCTTCCCATTTGCATTTCCTGACTTTTATTTTTAGATATTCAACTTCACCGGTACAGGAGTTTTTTGGCATTGCATTTGGCGTTGCATTGGCATTCAATAACATTTTAGGTACTTTGAAAAATAAATGTTACAGACGTTTTAGCTAGCTAATCTCCTGTCCTACCTCTCAGCAGGTCATTGCTCCTGAATGTATATTATTTACCTTTTGTTTATTTCTCAAGGTTGATCTGTGCCAAAAATTCCAAAATAAAGCACAAGTCTTGCTTCAAAGAAAATTTGAAAGCAAAAATTACTTTAGACTATTAAAAGATAAACCAATGCTTAAGTATACAGTAAGTTACAAATCACCATCTCCTGATAGGAGAAGTCTTACAGTAGTTAGAATAGTGGTAGACTTATGGGTTTTACTAAGTCCAGCTTGTAACAGCTGAGGAAGGAAGCATGATTGTAATAAAACTAAAAGACAAGACAAACACATCACTAGAAGCAAGGTTCCCCTCCACCTCATGACTGTAATAGCCCAAGACTGGACTGTATCCTTATCTCAATCTTGGCTTTGCTTAAACTGTTCTATTACTGAATGCTAAGAGTTTTCATCCCAAGCTGAGCAAGAACTCTAAAATCAACCTGACTGAAAGCTCATTGCTGCTTCCTGATTAATATGCTAGAAGGTCTGTGTGGCATTTCTATGGAATGTCTTTGTGCTCTTGGGACTGATGATTCAGTGCAGAGCTGCCTGGAATTTCTACAGAACTTCAGCTCTCCTCACTTCTCAAATGGCTTCCTTTTACCAGCCTGTCAAGCTAAACTGAAAATAATGGCTTTGTGTGCAGTAACAAGGGGAAGGATGGAAATTTCACAGCACAACGTATTAGGCAGCTCACTAGCAAAAGGAAGCTGCATTTTCAAGAGCAGAGTGAAACGTATCTCCCATGTTTAACTCTTTCTTTTTTCTGCAGTTAGAAAAAAAACAATGCCAAATTTTAAGGTGCACAGTGAGTAACACTCAAGCTAAAGGAGTAGGCAATTAAGATCTCTGTAAGGTCAATTCGATGAAATTTGTTCCTAGTTTCATGAAAGAGATCAAGGAGAAAGCTGTGTTTAGAATAGGGCTAGTAACTGGCAAAACAGACACGTGAAAGAACTGGAAGTCTCAAAACAAGTATAGAACACACTAATTTTGGTTTTCACAACACTGCAGAGCTTAGAGACTAGCCTCACCACAAATTAAACGGTAGTCAATGGAAAGGACCCATTTCAAGAAAATGAACTCCTCATCACACCTCTCAAAGCCCAGCAACTGTCCCCACAGGCCTACAGGCAGGAAGGTCCCGGGCTGTCCCCTGTGCGTGAGTGATGCTGCTACCGGTCATCCTGCAATCCACAGTAAAACAGAACTGGGACGAAGACAAAAGAAATCATCGGATCTGCTGGTAAGCAGCAGTCAAGGACCTTACAAACATTCTTCCCACATGAGCTATTTCTTTGTAAACATATTTTAAACATATTTATGAAAGTAACTAGAGTGGGGGAGTCAAAGCCCTCTGCGTTCAATACAGGCAAATAAGAACAAATTGACAGAATTTACTGCATGAGAGAGGCCAGCAGTATACTCACAGGCACCGAGGAAGACATGGTATTGACTTTCAAGCTTTAATCACATACTAAGCACCCACTGCATCAAAGAAAATGATTTCTGGGAATGCTGGGATAAGTGCATTGTATGCAATATTATATATGACATGAAATTATATACTTTAAGCTCCCTCACAGGCAATTTCAGAATCGATTTTATTAAGAACTTTTACCACATTTAATTATATATCCAGATTTTTAATTTTCCGAGATAACAATTATGTTGAGAAAGACCTACAAAGATAAGATAACAGAAGTGCTGTTGAAAAGGAACTCAGTAGAATAGTTTAAAACCTGGATACACTGCAGAGTCATTAGTGAATCATATATTAAAACCATTCATTTAGAAAACAAATAATGCAAGTTAAGATGGATTGTAAAAGCTGTTGAACATAGATATGAAAACCAAAGGAATCTACAATATCTAACAGCTAAATTCCTTTTGATTTCAGGGGTACAGGATGACATCATCAGAGGGTTAAAGAAAAATCATGGCAATAAATGAATTGGGGGGGGGGAGGGGGAGGGAAAGCAACTTGAAAGGACTCTCTTCCAAGAAGAAATAATGTCTTTAATCACCTGGAAAGAACTCTAGAAAACAAGATGTACTGATCAGTAAGAAATCGTTGGATCAATATTTGGTATATATTATGGAAGAAAGAAAAGATCACTGTATGGAATTTTCGTTTGCATAACCTCACATGCGGGGAGAAGGTCATTCTACTTTTAAGGAATCTACGTTCATTACCGAACACTTCTGCACAAAAAAGGATTCAGGCAAAATGCACAAAATTCAAATCAGAGTGTATTTTATAAGATGACATTTAAAGGTTTAGGTATGTAAAGTTTAGTAAAATACCATCTTCTATGCCCGCAAAATCCATCTGAGATGCATGCACTATAGGAATGACTGTGTCAAATTAGGATTAAATGAATAATTTAAACTAAACAACGTATTCAATTACTTCTTTCTTCTTCTATTTTGAGTGGTTCTAAACAGGCCAGGATTTTCCAGACTTCATAGTTCTAATTGTTTAACATCTTCCTTGAGTCACTTCTCAGGGTGGGTGTTTTCTTCTACCACAGCTATGTACATCTGCGTACAGTGACTTCATTCAATGGATGTATGCTCCTCTTGGTCACTGGCTTTGTTGTACCTACATGCTGATTGATAAGGTCTTCTGTCCCTGCTTCTGGCTTTTGCTTTCTTGTTGCATGGAAATTTACCATAAATCGTGGCACATGAGTTAGCTCACTTTCTGAAAAGAATCCAAATGACTTTGGTGGGCCTGTTTCTCCTATTTCACTGCTAGAACATATAATTAATGAATTCTGTAAAAATCAATTAAGGTTATGACTGCTTGTTCTGCAGGCTGAGTACGGCAGCATTTGCAGTGTCTTTTACTATGATGATGGCAGATGACAGCTCCATAGCAACAGCATGTTTGCATTCCTACCAGAACCACATTGCTCCTGTACTGTCTATCAGGAAAACTGTTTTGATATGTATAATCACAGTTATTTAGTTTGTGTGCTGAAGAATTTATTCTGATTAAGAGAACAAAGTTTTAACTAAAAAGCTGTGTTTATTTGTCCATAGTCAGCACAGGTTTCACTCTTCCAGCTTTCTTGGAGTTTAGAGTGACAATATTTCTTTGGTGCTAAGGAATTGGAAGTTTTGGCTTCCTTCACCTGTAATTCACCAATATACAAACATGTGCAAAAGCTGTTTGGAGGGTTTAAACAGACATTCCCTGAAATAATTCTTCATTTCTCTCGTAGAATCTCTGATCCTTTTCTTTACATGTACCCATTTCAAAAGGGTCTTCACCCACTTAACACCATCCAAGAAAAGCTTTTCATAAAGTAAACACAAGCCAACCAAAACAGATTAGATAAAAAGCAGCGAAATGGCTGGGCACAATTATATGAAGTGTAACAATTCAGACACATTTTTAAGGCTAAAAACAGAACACCATGGATATACTGTTGTATCCCGATACTACCACTTATAGCCAGTAGAGTAAGAGGCTCTAAAATGAAACTTAGTGTTTCACTGATCATCGCCGGCAGCATGGTCCATTAGAAAGAACATGAGGCCTGGTTTTGCATGTCAAATCAAAGGCAGAAGCACAAATACATCATGCTCAAGACACTTCACTGCTTTGTATCCTTGTTTTCCATTTTGATCCCTGTCTTATGTAGCCAAATGGCATTTATGATTTAGAAACAATTCTAATGGTTTCTATATGCTAGGAAGAAACACAAATCATCTCCCCTCCAACCGGCAGAAAAAAAAGCACACCGGCTCAGGACAGGTAATTGTACTCTCATTCCACGGGAAGTCAGGCTGATGAGAATTGCACAGATCTCCTACTGAATGTGCAGAATGGTTCCAAAGCCTCATGGTTATCCACATTATTAAATAATGACAGCTCTAGTGAGTCAACATCATAAACCAGGACGAATGCTCCTGACCAGATAATAATCTCTGGGATCCAAAAGGATTATCTCCATCGCTGTACTAGCAGACTAAGCTGCTTGCCAATCACCTCTAAGCTATTACCTACAACTCACAAATTCAGTGGTACTTTACACTTGAGCCTGCTAGCCCGGGAGGAGAAGAGGTTGAAATTCAAGAGTTGCCAGTGTTCTAACAAACAGGCAAACTCGAAGTCCAAACCTGTGCAACTCATTAACTGCTCCTGTAATCATTCTGCACAGGTCAAGTGCTGTTGTACTGTATTTGAGTGTACAACGAATACATGAATATACACTTGTCCTCTGGGAAAAATGGGGATATGAAATGTCACAGACATATACACAGAGCAAAATAACCACACAATATTTTTTGCATATGCCCAGAAATACAGACAAACACCTTCTATTTACCACATAAACATTTCATCTCCTGACTGCTGGAGTTGGGAATGTCAACTCTGAGCTGGCTGAAACAGAAGCAGCAGCAAATCTGCTGCCTTCATGAGGACATCCACGGAGGCGGAAGGCTGGCAGGGTTGACATTCATAGCATTGGCAGGAAAAACTGACAGCAAGGGGGGAAAAGAGAAAGGCTCCACCTACACCAGAGTCCCAAAGGAAAACTATACTTGGGGAAAAAAAAGAAAAAAAAAAAAAAGCTAGGCTGAATTTCAAAGTCAAAAAGGATTTCAACTCAATCAAAGAGACTCAGTCCATTACTGCTGTTATTAAGTTCCAGCTGGACACCACAGTCCATCAGCTCAAGACCTCAGTACTATCCAGAACACCAAGTAGAAAGATGCCAGGAGAACCCTGCTAGCTGAATTCCTCTCTTATCCCAGTCACTACAACTACTAGCCCTGACTATCCACTTCACTCCCTAGCAGGGCCTGTGGAGGACCAACTGTTGATGATAACCCCAGAAAATTCTTATCATAGACCATTTTTTTCTCGTAATTTCACGTGTCTTGAAATTTTGAAATTTCACACAGAAATTTCAAAATTCTGTGTCTGCTGTCTGCACCACAGGCTTTTCAGTAAGTAAGCTGAGTTCTTGCTACCTGCCCTGCAAGACTGCAATTACTTCCTCACCAATCTAATATTTCATGCCTAGGTATAGTAGCTATGTAGTATTGACTAAACATTCATGCTTCTGCACTTGCACCCAGAAACAGATATTCACCATCCTCTTAACTTTGCACATATAAATTCTTTCCACCCTCTGTCCTCCCCAGAAGTTATTTGCAGCTGCAATTTAGGTAGGTCTCCTAGATGCGTAACAGTAATAATATTTGATTCTACAGGGATCTATACCTGCAGGAGCGAAAAGGCCACTTAACAAATACACTTGTGATATGAATCCAAGTCCTCAGTTAACAGCTGGGAAGTGGAGACAACCTAATTGAGAGGCAACATCTAAGTGAGGAAACAAAGCCAGGACAAACCAGATTCTCAAAACTTGCCTTGATTTTTACATGGCAGAAATAGCAGGACTCTGTATTCATTTTCATATCTTTATTCAACAATGGAGAGGGGGAAAGGCAGAAGACTAAACACATAAGAAAGACATGGAGATAAATTAAAACAATTTAGGAGCACAGTTTGAGAAGATAACAAAACAGCAGCCTTTTACAGAAAAATATTCACAGGCATCAATTATAAGAAACTGGGGCAGGGGTGGGAGGAAACTATGTAAACTCAATAGCAAAGAACAAAAAGCCATACCTGTAACTCATAAACCTATAAACCTATTGTAATGACACACAGAGATTTCAATTCAAATTATCCGAGACATTTATCTGTCAAAATAAACTGGAAGTAAAAAGTGAATAACTAACTTCCTGAACCTTTCTCCCCCACCCACATCAATAACTAAGCCTCTATCAAAGCAACTTTTGTCTAGAGGTGCCACCATATACTTGTGTTCTGTTATGCTTGGAGCACCATGTACAAGAGAGACCCACATAAAACAGAAGCAATATGTAATATGCAAAATTTAGTCCTTGGATGATGCTTTTTTTTGTCTTGCCAGTTACTACAATCTTCAGCAAGTTGATACAGCCTGAACAGACACAATATAATAAGCTTTTCCAAATACTCTTTCAACCCCAACAGAAGGGCTGTATTTACAGGTTCATGACCCTCACACCTCGGTGGGGAATTTGGCCAGGAAAGCTGCTTCTAGCAGAAATGTCAAAATAACTGAGAAGGGGAATAAGGATTAGCTGCCACCTTGTGGAATGAAAGCACATCTGCATCGATAAAACCTTTTGTATCATACTCTGGGGAGAAATGGAAGAAAAACAACCGGTCCTTTGAAATAGGAGAAAATAAATGAGAGCAAAAAAGCAAGATATCGAAGAGATAACCCACGATTTTCTTTAACGGTCTTCACAAAAGAGAACGTAAAAAGATACCTAGAAAGACTCTGGGTGACAAAGCAAGCATAATATGAGATTAGAGTGCCTCAAGGTTTCTACATTTAAGTCATTATACTGCGGCAAGTGACCAAACTTTAACGACTCTACAAAAAACTAGTGAAAGAATTCAAACAACTCCCTCTCCCCCCAAAAAACAGTAACCCAGTCATTTAACATCACTGTGCTTCAAAGCATGGGTAACAAGGTGACAGTGTCAGGAAGAGGCTTTTCCGATGTGTGTGTTAATTCCAGACTGCCCACTGGTCATCAAATAGACTGAGCAGTATCAGAGACAGGAGACTGGACTAGCTGAACCAGTTCAGGTTGGGCTGGCCTGTTCTCTGTCTTCCCCTTTCTGAGGTTACAGCCTTAGAGCACCACAGTGGCTCCACTGATCAGTTACTGTATTCCTGTGGCAAGTACAGAATGGTCACAACAGCTGGCTTTCACAAGAATTGGCTTTTAAATGCAGTTTAGGTTCTATTTAACTGAAGATATTCATTGCCCCGAATTAGCAAGTGATAGCAGCAATGCTGTAATTTCCATTCAGTTGCTAGATTCCCCCCCAAGAGGGCCTAGGAAAAAGAGAAAGCTTGGAAAATTCTGTGATTTGGCTTTGGTTAAACTTATATCCAGCACACTTCCTTATAAAACTGACATTGAGTGTTGCTAGTAGAGAGCCTTTACATTAGCTCTATGCTGGCAGAGATAGCCATTCACTAAATACAAGGCTTAGTCATGAGAGCCTATTCCTACCTCTCTCAATAATATATTAATTTCTTATAAATATAACTCTTTAAATCATTATTAAGTATTTACTATAATGCGATATATGCTCTTGTGGTCTCAACTACGTCAGGGCAATCCACAACTTTTAGCTGAAATTTAGCACTTGCCTGAAAGCACTATGTTGTTTATTTAACTCTGATCATATGATGGAAAAATAGAACAGAAACATATCGGTTTGTTTGTTTGTTTTTTACAAAGTCTGACAATAAACAATCCCCAGCCCTATTCTAAATTCTATTTCTCTTCCCTACAGCAACCTCCTGGTATGTCCTGGACCTTTCTTCAGTCTGTAAGTCTCCATCTACAATGTTGCATATAAAAAATCTCCTCTTTCTCAACATCAGAAAGAATCTCAGACCGTCTCATTACGTTCCTATTAGGATTCCCATATGTTTTGAGATGCAAGGTCAGATACTCTATATACCTCTTGCTGCTTCCTGCACAACCTTCTGGCATACCAGCCACTCCTCCCAGTTTTGTGTTATCAGCAAACTTGCTGAGGGTACACTCTGCCCCGTCATCCAGGTCATTAATGAAGATGTTAAACAGGACTAGACCCTGTACTGAGTCCTGGGGTATGCTGCTGGCCTCCAATTAGACTTCCTGGGACTGACCACCACCCTCTGGGCCTGGCCATTCGGCCAATTTTTTTATCCACCTCACTGTCTGCTCATCCAGCCCGTACTTCATCAGCTTTTCTATAAAAATCTTATGTGAGACAATGTCAAAATCCCTTGTACCCATGTGATCTTGTATGGTTAAGAAATAAAAGTCAGTGTGTTTTTTCCTGAAATGCTTGCACTGTTAATTAGGTTGTTGACTAAAAATCCCAAAAAACAAAAAACCATCTGTTCTTCAGAATGCTAACTCTGTTGCCATGGTCACAAATCACCATAGTAACCATTAGATACATCTGTATTTTTAGATTAAAATTGCTTCTATTTTCACAGAATATAGATCCAATTGAAAGAAACTACTCATTCTTACCAGGAAATACAAAATTCAGAGTATAAATTAGGACAACACTACTGAACTACACAAACACACAGAAAGTGGTTAATTGCAAGGGCGGGGGGGGGGGGGGGGGGGGGAATAAATCACAAACATTGCCATTTACAGAGCTGCTTCCTGCAGCTAGAAAATGGTTTGAATGAACAAGAAGAAGATTTGAGGACAGTTATTCTCTAACACTATTGTCTCAGCAAGCCTCATTGGAAAGTAGCTCAATTAGAAAGCTCAGCAAGCTTAAATAGCCTTTTCAGTCAGGGATTAACTGCAGTATTACTTCGTATTTTTCCATTAGAGCCCCAGTTTGTTCCCCCCCCTTCTAAGTAGGGCCGTCACTCTCATACATAGGAAATATTGATGTTCAACCTATCATAATTCAACTGTTATCAGACAAGTCTCTGTTCTCGCCTTTTCAGTGACTGTATGTTATGCTTATACCCTCTGGTGGCCAAAAGGCAATTCACAACCCTCCCTGTGCCTTACTGCCTTTAGATCAGCTCTGTGCTAACAGGAACTTTGTCATGAAAATGTTGAATCAAAACCAAGCATCACTATGTAGTCTCTAATTTCTGCGCTTCAAGGAAGGTCCTTCAGTCATCTTTACCTGGCTAGATCTGTCTCAGCTTCTGAATTTTCTTATTGGGCTTTCATTCAACCAATGCTGTCTCATACATAGCTCAGCATGCCTGAATTTAGACATGAATTCATGGTCATATGTCAAAATAAAAATTTAATTTATCTCTATGTGACATTGACAACATTTGAGAAATAATCTAACAGAGGAGTCAAAAGTGAGGAGTCCATCAACTCAAAAAGGCAGCAGCATGAATACAAAAGGTTTTTATTCAATACTAGGTTTGACGATCAGGATAATTTACCTCCTAATTTTATGAAGTCACCAAAAATTTTCAACTTGCTTTCTTTTTGGCAACTTACTAAGCATTACTTATGATAAAAACTTAGTTCCCTTGTATGTAAAGATTTTATATGCTTGCCATCCAGCCTGACTCTCCTCCCTGACCTGCTGCAAAGAACATGACTGAATTCCCCATCTTTGATAAGTCAGTATAGCAATGCATTTCCACTGCTGCTACAAATCTTTTAGATAGTCTCAGACAGTTATATATTACAGAAGACTTGAACTCCTGCTCCTTTAGAGTTCACTCACTTTTGCAGCCTTCCCACAAACATTACTTCTAACATTATTTGGCTAAATGCAGACAGAACGCTCTTGTCTAAAGGGTCTGCAGTAAGCATATTGGCACCAGAACCCACTGCAAGGAAAGGGAACTACATCAAACTATGCTATTGGCAATACATGCTCAGATTCCACCTGGGAATCCAGCCTTAGGCCTTGTTGTACAAGTCGATGTATGATTAATGACTAATCATAGGATTAAATAATGGAAAAATGCTAAATTTCAGCTCTAAAAGACAGTATTGTTCATGTCTCCATAGTCAGCAAAATGGAAGTAGTCCCTTGCTTAATAGGAGAAAACGTAAGAAACATAACCAGGTCATGAAAGGATAGGAGCTGAGAAACAGAGCAAGGAAGTAATGGTTTGCTTGTAAGGGGTTTACGGAAAGGTTTTAGGCAAAGCTGCAGCAAAGACCTAAAATAACCTGCGAAATTGCAGAAAAAACCCACCAATTTGCCACTGTTGCTTTTCACTTCATGTTATTTTCATTCCAGTTCTCATCAGAAATAGAGCACTGGCAATTCTGACATTGAATTTTGGGATTCTACAGATAGCTATGTATATGAGCGTAGCGAAGTCCAGCATTTGGTTCATCCAGAAACACAGGCTTTGTGTGTGAGGGGGTAATTTCGCAGATGAATGTATCCTCTGGAGCTCCCTGCTGGTGCTTCCCCAGCACAACACATCTACTACAAACTGATGCAAGATACTCGATATTCACCTGATCCTCCCTGCAGATCAGCTGCCTGCTGAAGTAAAATTCAAACTTTATTGTTCTGAAGCAATGAAGGGTTCAAGAATCTCAACGCATGTAGCTCAAGCCCAGCTTAGAAAGGTAAGACACATAGAGAGAGAGAGGTGCTGTAAGAAAGAAATCAGGCTCTAATCTGTAGAGCGTAGAGTTTAAGTATTGCTTGAGGATCAGAAAGTCAGCAGTGTTTCCTGGACAAGTCCGTACAGCCCATTTTCCACTCTAACTCTATCTCACAAGACAGGTTCTTAGCTGCTATACAGGTTTATTGTCTTCATTTTCTGTTCAAACCAATTGTTCTCAAAAGTTACTCTGCACACCTCTTAAGATCTCTTCTAGAGCCTCTAGGCTTCTTAACAATACCTATAAATAACATAAGACCAGGTTATGTTTATAGCGTCTTGTAATAGTGCCAAATTCCAGATGAAAGGTGAAAGGGAATCCTTTCTCCTCAGTAACACTAAAGCACATGCCCATACAGCATAGACATTTCTGTACATACCAGCTCTTAAACGTTAAATTCAGTAGGCTCCAGACTACAAATAGCACACAGGAACTCTGGGACAACTAGCTCTAGGTGGCTCTGCTTGAGCAGGGACCCCTCCAGAGGTCCCTTCAAACTCTAACAACTCTATGATTCTATAAGATCATATAGCTTCAGAATACTTTGCTGGTTTTCCACATATCTGACTTTACAGGGCAACTCAGAAAGCAACACCACAAGATGCTTCAGCCAGGTGACACATTACAAATTCTTAGTGGGTAAAGCAAGAAAAGCTATAGTACTGACCAGTTACATAGAGAGATGTGATTCAGCATCTCCCAAGCAAGTAGCAGAGTAATGTGACAATACAGTGTCCCCATCAGAAAGAAGGATATTCCCCCCCCCCCGCCCCCGATTTATCTCTTAGGCAATAAGCCACACTTTCCAGCATTATATGCGAGTTTGGAAGACAGATAGGAAAACTCCGCTCAATTCAACTCTCAAGCATACAATGACACTCCACAGTTAACATGCAAGCCTCCTTGATACAATGCTATGTGCAGATCAGAGAACCAGCAGAGTACTCCATAGCTATCCCACTTTCCTCCTAAGGCACTATATTTCCTGCTGATTAAGATGGCAAAGAATAAATAACAATTTCTGGAAAGTCAGGGTTCTCTAGAAATCTTGCTTTTCAAGGCAGAAATGACTTGGCCGTATATTGTGAGGGAGTCATACTTCCAAGAGGGATGTATAAAAAAGAAAGCCCAGCACTGCAAAAGGACAATGAATGGAACTCAATTCACTACAATGGGGGAAGGTGTAGCTTCCCCAAAACAAGTTTTGCCGTTTTAAGAACACCAGCATCCCTCTCTCTAATGCACCCTCCACCTACCAAGGAAGTTAATCTAGTCTAAAAGAAATCAGTCCCCCAGACTCGGAAACATAAGGCTGGAGAAACAGAAATGCGATAAAGAACAGTAAGAAATTAAGACATTTAGTTGAAGTGTAGAGTTTAAAACCTGACAGTAGTCTCCCCTGTATTTTCCTATTTCTTACCCACCATGGAGGATACTGCCAAGCAAGAAAACATTTTTCCCTTTTATGCAGCAAATCATTAAGTTTCTCAGAAGGGAAACCACATTTCACTATTTTCTTTTCCAACAGCAGAACACTGACTCATAGTATTATAAAGTACGGAGGTACAACATTTCTTTCCAAAAGGCAGTCATGACTTCACTTTCTATCTCATGGTACAGGTATTTTAGGATAATTTTTAGGCACACAAAGTTTGACACACAGGTACCACCCCCCTACGTCCGTCCGTCCCCACTTCAGGTATCATTTTCTCTTACTGCATTTCTCTCTGTGCCCAGGCATATTAGGAAAGGGGTATAAACACTTACTGAACACAATGGGTTCTACTGCTAGGTGAAGATTTAACCATTTGCTTAATTGCACAATGAAGCCCACAGATGATACTGAAGAGAAACTACATTCCAGCATTTCCTGCTGAAAACACTGAACAACAGCCGATAAAAGCATTTTATCAAAACAGCACATTCAGCATTCTCATTAACAAGAGAATTTCTATGCAAGACCATGCCATCCAATGCAGAACTACATCTAGAAACTCACTAAGAGGTCACGTGGGTGGTGGCAGATCTGCAGAGGCTTTGATCAAGCAGAGCACAATCTCGAGTCACATTTGTACTGGAAGAAGAAAATAGTGTCCGTGCTAAGACATTGCTCTTGCTCTGGGTAAGTTCTGCTGCTTGACATCATCAGCTTCGTACCACACACTAGCTAACAGTCCCTGACTCTACTCCAGACTCTCTCTTACAACCAGAAGTCATTTAATTCCCTTGTACAACAACAGTCAGACTGGCCCGTACTTACCCACAGGCTAATGACATCAAGCATCAATGCTAAGTAAAAGATACTTAGCACAGGACCTAGCTCAGAAAGACAAAGGTAAATCCAAATGCCAAAACCGAGTCTTCAGAAATTCCTCCTGTGCTTCAAAGCAGGAAGAGTTACTACAAATGAACTGATTCTAGAAAACATTCTGGAAAGTCACTGTATGAAAACCAAGTAATCCGAGACTATCACAATGCATGCACAAGGAAAGGGCATGAAGATCAGCATAAGGGGAGACTAACCAATCCTTGGCTTCCAAATCAAGTCCCTCACAATGATTTACATAAATAATTTGCTATGGAAATTTCCAGTTAAAAAATTTTTTGTCAAGAAATGTGGTCATAGAGATACTTGGTATATAGAGAATAATGGTTCTATCTTGTTCAGTACAGTACAACCTAGGATAGCAATTCCTCACAACTGAATCTTCCACATAATCAGTAAAGATTGTTATCCCTCTTACAGAGAGAGGAATTTCCTTTGGAAACAGAAAGAATTCCTGCTTCAGGACATGCCTTTGCACATGCTAGTGAGACACATACACAATGTTTGCTAACAAACTAAAAAGGACAAAATACTTGGATTTTTTTGTGAAACTCAAAACTCAAAGCCAAATCAAGGATTTTCTGCTGGCTTCTGGATACGGCCTTGTGGATAATTTAGGACAACTATTTCTGACATGGTCTGTCAAGTCTTAAATTTTTAAAAGCTACAAATAAAAGTAAAACCAACTTAATTGGTTTCCTAAAATAACTAGTCAATTCATAACAATTTGCCACCAAGACAACGGGAAACAAGAAAAAAATTCAGTCCTAATCTTCAACTTTACAAACTTTTGAAGGGCTATTCTTTAGGACAGTAATACTTGTGGAACGTTACTTGCAGAAGTGCTTCTATACACTGTCAACAGCATACTAGGCTCTGTGAAGAATCCACCAGTAATTTCAGAAATGTGACAGCAAAAGACATGGGCAAACACAAATGCCTGCACCTTGAGCTAAGAATGGTCTTCAGTAGGGAAGGAGGAGCCAGGTTCCTTTGATAACTAGTTTCAGGAAAGATTAAGACCACCAAATATTCATTCAGACAACCATGTCTATAATGGTGCTTCCCCGATATAGATCTCAACAATAGGAACCCTACTCATCTCATAAATTCCCACTGACTCTGTTGGCATGTGTACAGGGGATCTCCCCTTAGCAATGTTCCATAGATTAGAATCCAGTATGGCTTGGCATAATGCAAATTTTCTCTGCAGCACTGCAACTTCACTTCCACGATACGCATTCTACATTCAGTGTAGTTCCGTCCCAAGTGTTACATATTGCTCAAGTCTCAGGACGTTGATAAACATGGCACACAGTCAGACAGAAAATCTGTGCAAGGGCTGCAGCAGGATAAAGCAAGAGGACTGATTAATCACAGTATTGTGCCCTACTCCCCACTTTTTATCCCCCATAAATGGAATCCTGAATTAGCAAAATTCATACATCAGCTATTTATCAGTTCTCATGCCCTGAGGATTGGATCTCCTAAATCTGAGAGATAAGAGCTTCTGAAATTCTGAAGTATGCCTGCAGACTATATTGAGCCAGATTTTCCCCAGTCATCTGCTAGAATGAAAGAATTTGTCAGCAATAACAAGCATCAGGATGACATGGAGTTCAACCACTAAATGGCAAAGCAACAGTCTCCCTGCCAACTTTTCCCACTGCATGGGACTCACCTCACTCTGATGCTCTCACAGGAATCAAAGTGAACAACAGAACCTGAAATAAAATTCAAGTAGCTTCAAAAAGAGCCAAACTCTCACAGAAGCCCAACTTTCCTTCTCAATAGTTAACTCTTACAGATACCTGTATCCAACTTCACCACACGTGCATGTAACAGCACATTTTCTTCATTACTCAGTTTTTCAATTATCTCCCTTCACCTTGCAGAAAAAATAAAACAAAACCCAATCTCTTCATCTTCCAGTACTAGTAACGGGAATCTAGCATACTCCTCCCATGAGCTAGTCCTTTATGTTGAAAAGCACTCAGTATACATCATTTTAGTCACCTTCTCAAAGGGGATGGACATGACAGGTACAGTCCATTCTTAAGGAGGATGAATCATGGTGGGCACTTCTTAACAACACACAGCTGCAGAAGAATACCCAGAGCAAGATAAGACATTTTAGGGAGCCACCCACCCCTGTGGAACTCCAGTGTCTAATATTTTTCCAGCTTCTGTGCAATGGATGTCTCTAACCCTAGTCAGTTCTTCCAGCAAAGATTCTCCCCAACTAGGGTTATACAGTGGGAATTCCAAAGCAACAGGCTATGTACAGACGTATCAGCATTCCCTCCAACAGAGGGATGAAAAGGAGAAAATTCCTGAGGATGTGTATCCTCTACTCCATTTTCTGAATCCCAGCCTCCCCCTTGCCTTGGAATGAGCTCTACAAAGCAGTATCTGTTATGTACATGAATCTCAGCTCCCTTCCGCTGGGGAGTTTCCCCTCAAAAGCGACAGGCAAATCCCGGGACAGAGACAGGTGCTGGGGAGGGGGAGGTCTCCTTAGGACGACTCGCCAGAAGCAAGAGAGCCTGCAGCTTTCTTCTTAGGGCGGGCTTTCACACTTCTTACTGGAAGCTGAGGAGAAAGAAGAAGAGGCATCTTAGGTTAGTTTAACACCTAAATGTCTAACAGAAAGATACACGAACGCAGAGTGAAAACAGGACAAAACAACAACAACACGATGACCCTACTCATATCACCCGTTGTTTCAAAAAGGCTATTTAACTCGAGAAGACATATAAGCTCGAGGAGTGGGTTCAACAAGGAGGTTCAACAAGGCCAAGTGCAGGGTCCTGCACCTGGGCCGGGGCAACTCCCAGTATCAGTACAGGCTGGGGGATGAAGGGATTGAGAGCAGCCCTGTGGAGGAAGACTTGGGGATGCTGGTGGATGAAAACCTGGACATGAGCCAACAATGTGCGCTCGCAGCCCAGAAGGCCACCCGTGTCCTGGGTGCATCACCAGCAGCGTGGCCAGCAGGGCGAGGGAGGTGATTCTCCCCCTCTACTTCGCTCTGGTGAGACCCTCCCCACCTGGAGTACCGCGTCCAGCTGTGGAGTCCTCAGCACAGGAAAGACATGGACCTGTTGGAGCGGGTCCAGAGAAGAGCCACAAAAATGATCAGAGGGATGGAACACCTCTCCTATAAAGCAAGGCTGAGAGAGTTGGGGTTGTTCGGCCTGGAGAAGAGAAGGCTCCAGGGAGACCTTATTGTGGCCTTTCAATACTTAAAGGGGACTTATATGAAAGATGGGGACAGACTTTTTAGCAGGGCCTGTAGTGATAGGACAAGGAGCAATGGTTTTAAACTAAAAGAGGGTAGACTCGGACTAGGTATAAGGAAGAAATTTTTTACAATGAGGGTGGTGAGGCACTGGCACAGGTTGCCCAGAGAGGTGGTAGATGCCCCATCCCTGGAAACACTCAAGGCCAGGTGGGACGGGGCTCTGAGCAACCTGATCTAGTTGAAGATGTCCCTGCTCATTGCAGGGGGGCTGGACCTTTAAAGGTTCCTTCCAACCCAAACTGTTCTATGATTCTAACCATTCCATTTGGTTTTGGTTAGTAAAAAAAATCACTCTGAGCATAGCCATCAAATAGCAACCATGAGAGGAAGACATTCTAAACCAGGACAAGTGTGATAATAAAATCAAAGTCAGCTGTCTTGACAAAAGATTAGACATAGTGATATTTCTAACTGGTAAAATTCACATAACAGTTCACTGCTGTAACTTTTCTGCATCTTGAATGCCATCCCAAATGCCGTTCTCTGAAAGACGTAGAAACATCTTGAACTAGTTTGCACGCTTTACTCCAGTGTCTTTCATTCTAGATATTGGCAAGAAGAGTGCGTTTATGATCTACGATGCATTCAGCCCTTCCAGGCAATCTCGGAGATCTCAGTCAGAGACCTCCTACAATTCCTACATCTGAACCGAAGATCCAAACAGACTGAGCATAAAAGCCAATATGCCTGCAAAGGGCTTTATCGGAATTTCTGTAATCACAATAAACAGCATAGAATAGTTACTGTCTTTTCATAATTTCAATTTCGCTTTAAAAATTCCTCACTATGAAGCTTGGAATCAAATTTTGTTCCCCTTGTTTCCCTGCTCCTGTCTAATATGCTGGAGAAGAAAGCAGAGGGGTCAACTCAGAAGTAAGCCTTGGGAATTTAAGAAAGATCCAGGCTGATTTAAAATGCATCTTTAGATATACATGTCCATCCTCGGAGATATTCAAAAGCCATCTGGACATGGTCCTGGGAAACCGTCTCTAGATGGCATTGCTTGAGCAGTGGGGTTGGACCAGATGATCTCCAGAGGTCCCCTCCAACCTCAACTATTCTGTGATTCTGTTACAAAGAGTACTTAATCACATGCAAAGGTGTCCTGTACGCTGTAAAATCAGGTTAACAGTACAACTTAAAATGATGCTCTAAGCAATTACTTTCCTCCAAATTATTTAATAGTTAGCCTGAAAAGCTCAACAATGTGAGCCAGTCATATAGCCCTCTATCTTAAATAAAAATAAAAAAACAAAATTAGGAGTCCGAGTTGAATCAACTTCATAAAACATTCATAGGACCCCAACTTCATAAAAAGGGAGAAGCATTTTATCACATATAAATCAAACCACACGAAATGTTCAAGCAAGAGTCAAAACGTGGAAAGCAGCACCTCAAAAAGCATATTCTACAAAACACACCAGCAGCTGAAAAAAAAAGACTGTTAAGCTAAAATGGCTCTTGGACACAATTGCATTTATTTTCATAGTTTGTTTTAATAATAAGAATACAGGCAACTCATGTCCCATCTTAATGGCTGTAAATATCTTGAATCATCACATGGTCATATGGCGGGGACAGCTCAACAATGACTAGTTATCCCAACTTCAAGACAAAACCCGCTAGGTGAGGGGGACGGGGAGTGGTGTGGAGGGGGAAATTACATTTTTCTCATATCTAATATGCAGAAGTCCAGGAAGGCCTAAGAGGATACAGAACCATTGCATTTTAGATGAGGAGAAAGTGGCTGTCCCAGGGATGAAGTGGCTGTCATGGTAGTATTATATGTTCAGACGGTAACAGACAGGAGAGAGGATATAGTCAACAAAACAAAATACCTAATGCCCCACCCTTCAACACAAAACCTGCATGAAAGCAAAGGTGGGTCCTGGCTTTTGACAGAGGCTTACAAGCACGATAAAAATACAAAAGCTAGAGACTAGTATAGCAAGTAGACGGCAAATCCTCCGATGTAGGACTCAACTAGCAAAGACTTAGTCCAACAAAGTTTATATAAACAGCTTTTAAATGCACCGAGACTATGAAGCCAGGGCCTTCCAACAAAGCTCACAAGTTAACGTCTGTGCTGGAAATAATTTACACACCAGCTCACCTCAGTTTTCGTCACCTTCTTAGGAGTTTTGAGACTCTGGGTACGTTTAGGAAGTTTGTCTCCTGCATCTTCATCTGATGGGTCTGTTCTAGTCTCCGACGGGGTTCCATTAGACCTCTGTGCTACACTGCTCTCCTCTCCTGAGGAGTAACAGGAAGCTAAGGAATAAGAGAGAAAGTTTTAGCAAATACTTTTGAAAAATCACATGAAGTCTAAAATGGCCCATCTTGAAGGACCACATGAAAGGGAGATGTCAACAATTCTTAAGAAAGATAATCCAAAAAGTACAGAGATGTGTTAGCAGATGGGAAGGGACTAGGGAAGACAATGTAATTTCTCCCAGATAATTTGGAATCTTGTAGTCCCTCTGAGACCCAATGCATGAAAAGTCCAAGGAACCCCTCCTCCCCTCCTGGCTCACCATATGAGGCCTCATACAATGGCCCAGCAGTGGTGTTCTGTACCTGAATCCTCAATGGTTTCAAGAAGACTCCCACCAGAGGGGTGCAGCTGTGGCTCACGGCTTCGCATATGCACAGTATCTTCATCTCGGATCAGAGTGAGATCCTGCATGCTGAAACTTCGCAGCTTCTCAGACAAAACTCCCTGGCCCTAAGAGGACATAAAAATTAGGGTCAAGGGCACTTCACCTTCACCAAGATCGTCTCACATGGGATCATTCAGAAGAGGAGGAAAGGTGCCCTATTCCCCACTACGGTACCCTGAAATAACAGAGAAGGGAAAAAGAAAAGTACGCTCCCAAGACCAACAGGGAAGAGGTTAAAGCAAAATCCATTCCACTCTCCCTCCACTTTTCCTAAGTCAAAGGATGGGATTAACTGCAAGGCAAACTGGAGGAATGGAAAAGTAGATTGGTGCCAACATCCCTAACAGACCCATAGCACTAATTGCTGGCACACAAAACTAAACTGCTGGGGAATTCCTGAATGTTACAGAAGGTGTTGCATTACCTTTGCAGCTGCAGTAACTGCTGCATTGGCAGCAAGGTTTAACCCTCTCTTGCCAACTCGCATCATGGTTTCATAGCTCTTGTCACGAGCCTGAGTAATGTATTCATCAATTTCCTAGGAAGGCAATGTGGAACATGGCATTTAGCTCCTTGTTACAAACATGACCAAAGTCTCCCCACCATCACCCTTAAAAACCCAAAGCTCATCTGGACACTTTTTTCCAAGCTACCAGCATCAGCTGTCATTGATCGGGTAACTGCAGTTTCTCTGCTACTTACAGAAAGCTTGCAAATGCAACTTTTACTTAAAATATGCTATGTCCAAATTGTAACAACTGAAACAAAGCAGTTGCTTCTACTGATAACGTGAAAAAACAGCATGGCTACAGAACATCCTGCTCCTATCGTGATTCAAAGAGCTTAACTACTGACAGTGACTGTAAGGGCTCATGACACTGCGTTAGCCAAACATGCTTTCTAAGCATTAGGCAAACTACTGGCTACATTACGATCTTCAGTAAGCTGCACTATGACATTGTTGTCAGACACAGGATCATTCTACATCCACTAATGTCAGCACAAGCACGATTCACGCATTTCAGTTTTTGTTGTGGCATAACTGAATCAGAAGGCAGTCAGCTCCCAGACAGGTCAGTATCTTCTAACAACAAGCGAGTACCTTCTCCTTATTGGAGAGCGTTGGGTGCACAAACTTCCTGTAGAGGACACTGGAGCCCTTGGTGTAAGGGGAGAGCAGCCAAATCACAAATGCGATTTTCAGCTCGAAATAAAAGGGAAACCTGAGAGAAAGAGGGGAAGGGGGGGGGCGGGGGGGGAGAAAGATGGAGAACTGGAATCAAGATCAGCACAGAGACAGATGGAGATAACTGGTAGAGAGCAGCACAGGCAGAAAGAGCAAAGGCAAGATAAAGGCTCAGAAACAAAAGAATCGATATATCGGGTCAGAATAGCAGAACCCTCTTTGGAATCCTAGGACATACCTTCTTCGAGTCTCATTTAGTCTTTCATCCATAGCCATGAAAACTCCATAAACAGGGCATCTCTCAGCCCTGCAAACACACCAAATTACAATCTGATAGCTACTCTCATCATTCTGAAGTGTGTTCAGAGAGTATCCACTGGGTTAATATTACATTCGTTTCCCTCTCATTTTCCAAAGTTTTCAACTATGTATCTCAATAAAGCTCAAGTTCCTGCTAAGGCTGATGGCTCAGTTTCTGAAACTTCCAGTAGGTACTCCTCAGATAAGACACAAAAGGAGGATCAGTGTAAACAAAAAACAGCAGGCAGCATGTAAGTCTCTCATCTCTAACCTTTACCCAATTAAGTTTCTGGGAAGATACAGTAGCAGAGATCAAAACAAGTGAACGCAAACTTCCTGCTGTCTCTATTAGTAGTAAGAAACTTCTGTTTTCAGTGGTCCGTTTTAAGTACGTGAACAAGTCAAAGCTCTTGCACTTTTCAGATCTTTGTCTGCTTTTCAAAGTTTATGCAGGAAGAGGCAAAACTGCTGAGCACTTTTGTAAGGCATGTGTAGCCATTTTCATGTTTCTTTAAAAGATGCAACTCTTGGCTAGTATTCTTTCAGAGATGTGTGCAAGGCTCAAACTCTAACGCAATGAAGAAACTGAAGATATCCTGTTCCAAAGGTTCGGCTGAAGACATGTAATGATGATTCGTCATTTTTGGAGGCCTCCATATTGCCAAGCATGACACACAGCACTGAAAGGATTCAGAACCTGCTTCCCCTGACTCCGCTCCACCCCACCCCTGATAGTGGAAAGAATTTCATCAAGCAAAACACCGCGCAGAGCACAGACATGCATCGGATCTGCTCCTCCACACAACAGGCTCGCAAAGCAGAACAGGTCCCTTCCTTCCACCATCTTTTTTTTTTTTGTAAGTGTCTTTTAGACCACCATTTCTCAAACTTCACCAGTTCACATTAACAGCTTCTCAAAAATATTTTATGTTATGAATGAATGAAGAGCTTCTTACAGATACCGTGTATTTATCCTAACTGTTTGCAAGTATAGGAGATGAAACAGCTAAGACAGCAGCTGCTGCCCACAATATATCTACAGACCTGCAGACTCTTCATAGGGATTGAAAACTCCTAATGGAGAGACAGTTTATCCTTAGCATCCTAACACTACTCCTCTCTTCTTTAAAAAACAAAACAAAACAACAAAAAACCCCATGCCACCAAGGACTCACCAAGAAAGAACAATGTCTGTGAGTGTTTCTGCAGTGGTGAAAAACGCAAACACAATCCAGTACATCATCCACTTCACCTGCAAAAGAGCAGTCACTCAATAGACAGCCATCAGAACCCAGAAAAAAGCAAAATGTCTTCTCAGTAAAAATGACTCATCATCTCCACACATTAAGATGAATTCAACAACAAGAAGCCATATATAATCAGTAATGGAGAGGGTCACATACCAAATGGCACATTATAGTTTGGGAAAGCACGTAGGATTAATGTGCTCTAAATAAATGCATACAGATACACTGATGAATGCATGCCCTGAAGCAATATCGTGATGCAACAGTGTTAAAGTCCCAAATAAGCTATCTAAAAAGAGTAAGCAGTTCACTTTAAGAAGTTAGTCTTTCATATATCATGATTCCTGTGATAAATATACACACATATGCAAAAGTTTAGTTTCAACTGTAGCCCTATATTTTCTTGATTTAAACTTTTTTCCAACCAACAGATACAGTATTTTGCTCTAGCTCATTCATAAGCATTCTCTGCCTTAATCATTACTCCCAGAAATTACACGAGCATTTCTCTGTTCTTTTGAAATAAAGGCTCAGCAAGGCAGGTAAGAAAGCAAAGAATATGCTGCATCAACCTCATCTTCTTGTTTAAGGTCTTGAGTATAATTTACAAAGCGTCCTTTGTGCTATCTGTACAAAGGACATCTGTATGCCTATCGTCTATCTCCCTACTTCCTCACACCTTTCTCTGGAGCAGTAGGTATTTCTTTCAAAGCAAACATAAAATAATTCCCCCTTAACTCACACACACTCACACTCTGCTGTTTCAGTAACAAGTCTCTCTCAGCTACAGGCCAATTATTCCTAAAGAGGGATCAGCTGAATTATAAAAACCTGCTACCCAAGAATTCTGAATAGTGGAAGAGTCGATATAAGGGAAATTGCCAGTTTTCTATGCTGTTAAGAAGTAAAAATAAATGTAAGTAGCAGATAAATGGAAAGAAGAGGTCACCTTTGCTAAAAGCAACTTAACACTCTTGGTGTCATCAAGAATGGGAAAGGAGAACTAAACTGAATCAAGGAAATTCCACATATTAAGTCCACACGTTAATCCATACACCAAAATTACATGGACAGTTTAGTGACGGTCTTTGTTACAGCAAATTAAGTTATAAAACCAGATATTTCCCCAAACTTGCATGCGTTGGAAAACTTTGTGATCTGTTCCTGAAAGACCCTCCAAAACTTTCTAAAACACCAATAAAATTATGCTGCCTCCAACCCCTCTAACACAGTGGATAGTTTTGAAGATAGTGGTTAGTAGCCCAAATTATTTCCATTTTATTGTGCAAGTTTTTCACAACAGAACGTAGCAAAGCTTTTATTGTATGGCGCTCTCCTGCCCTTTTTTTTTTCCCCCTTATATCATCAGTTTGGGCAGGACCAGGGGTCATTCACTTGACTTCTAAAGCAACTCTGTGAAATAAATGCTTAACTCTTCAGTGCAGCAACATAAATCAGCTCTTGTATGAAAAAGTGTGTGAATAATGACAAAGCAAAGGTGGCAAAAAGGGATCCCAATGGGCGAGAGATTTCAGAGAAGCTACATACCAGTAAATCTTACTTCAGTATTAGGCAAAATGAAGGCAATAAAAGCAATTAGCAGATACACATATATATATATATATATAACAAAATGAGGAATATGTTTTTTGCAGAAAAAAATTCATCTCACAAATGTGGCAGAATTCTTAGAAGGTTTCCATAAGCTCTTGCTATAACACTTCCCCTACAGGCAGGGTTTATGGAGTTTCTACAAAGTTTCCAACAGGCCTAAATAAACACCCAAAGAAACTAAATTGTCAAGGATTATTGAGGGTTAACAATTGGTTAAAAGAGAGGAAACAAAGGATAAAAATAAATGGCCATTTTTCACAACAAGGAAAGTTACCAGTGGAATCCCACAGGAATCAGTGTTGAGATCTGTGCTGCTCATCTTCATGAAAGATCTGGAAAAGGTTGCAAATAATAAGATGACAAAATGTGCAAAAGATACCTTTCTATCCAGGGGATTAGGTATGAGTTGGTTAAAGAATTCAGAAAGAGACCTATACTGATTGATCTCCAGTTGACGTTTTGTCATTAAATACAACGTAATGAACTTACGGTATCTGCTTTTTCTTAGTGAAAACTATTGTGGTTACATAAATTAGCTCACGCCACTCAGGAGCAGTCACTGTAGAGAGTCTGATGAAACCATAAGCTCAGTGCTCATTAGACTTTTTCATTGTGCTAACAGAATGTTCAGGAGTATTAGACAAGGAAATGAGAAGAACAGAAAACATTGCTTTGTTACTGTTTAAATAAACTGCGTGTTCACATCTTTGATACTGGACACAGGTCTCTTGCCCTCTGTCTCCTCCTACCACCCTTCACCCTATGCTCTACAGCCAAAGACAAAAAGAAATATAGCTCTTAAATAAACTAGAAGGATCCAACTTCTAGCTCTAGAAGCCCCTGAAGTGCAGATGACCAGAAAGTAGAAGAGCAGAAAGCAGAGAGGAAGAATCACTAATTTTTTTTCTTATGATGTTTGCAATCCACAATTACAAACACCTTCAAAAACTGAGGGTCAAACCTAATAGCTTTTTTTTCAATCCATGAAAAAGGAGTCAGGTCTTTGCTGCTCAAGCTGACGACCGCCAACTTCAGCTAACTGCATATACATAGTCTCCCCAACTTGCACCAAGAACCTAAATAAATTCAGTAAATGCAAAAGCATAATTGGAATGTAGATTTGACCAAAGCTGAAGATGACACATAAAAAGAAATAAATTATTTTTAAAACGGTCTGAGCTACTAGCAGCAGTTTGTCACAGCTGCTCAAGGACTTATCATAAATTTATATCATGGTGGGGAAGAAGAGTAAGTTTGCACTGTACTCTGATGCCACTTAACGACTGCTTGTGGTAGCTTGGTCTGTGTCAACTCAATCTTCAATACACCACACTCTCTAGCATAGACAGGCCTGTAAGATCTTTCTCCCCCACCAGCGCTGGTTCTTAAGCTCCATGTGCAAGTAGTAGTACATAGACGCAGCTGGCTTTGAAAATGTGCAGCAGAGCCTTCAAGTTTTCCACTGACTTTTCACATGAAGAACTGTTTGAACAGATATTGGCCTCCTTTCCTGTGTTTAACAAAATTGTTTCTTCCCTGTCTTCCCACTTATGTTGAGAAGGAAGAAGCCCTCCAAAGATAAGTGAATTAGGCAGATGGCAGTTCAACATCTAAATGTTTATTTCTGATGTAGTCCTCCCAAGGAGAAATTATTTATATATAAAGATCAGTTTTAGCAGTTCAAATACATTTTCTTGAACCAACTCCAGTATTTTCACTGAAAATAAAAACAAGAGAAAATTTTCCGCTGCAGCAATCCAGAACTATCTTACTTCAAGAAAACTGTATCAATGAAGCATTAAACAAAACCCAAAAATGAATGCCATACTTTTCCACATCAGCCCTAGGGGGGCTTACAACCAGGTGATTAGTTGATATTATTGTTAAGACAACTTTATGATACTCAAGTACTATGTCTCATTTCTTTTTCACTATCAGATTAGGGAAGTCTTACAGCTACTTAGGTAACATCTACCAAAAGAAAATCAGATCAATACAATGTTTACATTCTGCAAGGAAACACAGTGTTTACGTACCTCAACAGCTAATCTACCTACAGAAAATAAGCAGGTTTTTACTGTAAAGAATGCCTGCAAATTCAAAGGCTCCATATTTACTGGGTCTTTGAGCTCCAGAACAAGCATGCTATAGGCTGTTTTAAAAAATGAGGTTGGTTCCCCTCCCTCCCCCCCACCTTCTCAACATAACAATTTAAAACTCTGAAATCTGAGTCTGTCTTAAAGTTAACACAGATTCTGTAACTGGAACACAATCATTCCATGACAGACAGTCATGAGCCAGAATAAAATTCCAGGTAAAAAAAATGCATTTCATGCAACAAATGAAGGTCATCGGCAACTGGAAGGAAAGAGAAGAGGAAGGCCAGAGAAGACAACAGTAATACGATACTACTTCATACGTGACTTCAAAGATAACTATGCAGTCACAGTATTATTCAGACAGTTTATTTCGTGCTTTCTTCTCAGTTTCTAATGTTATTATTAATAACCTTCGAAGTTTAGTAAGGCTCATAATATTTCTAACTATATCTCTAATACTCACTCAACACGCTGTATCAGTTATTGATGCCTCCTGAACATTCACATCTCGACTTCTCTGCTGAGACCGGTATTAAAAAAAAAAAAACAAACAACCCAAAACCAAAACACCTCAGCCAGTTGTTGTGGTTTGTAAAGCTGTCCACTATGAGCGAGACTCTCACCTCAGCTGGGATCTCCTTCAAAAACCAGTGGGCTGAATTTTAAGTCAACACATAGGAAAGGTCTAGGCAATTCTAGAGGACTGAAGCAGCATGAGACAAAAAGGACTGTATCCTGCAATATTTATTGTTGACACGTCATTTTGCAAGGAGCAAACAGAGGCAGCTGGATGAAGAGTCTCAGACTGCACCACAAAGCAGTACTGGCAAATTATATCCTATTCACCCATATTACCTCTCCGTCTGGTTATTCCTCACTCTAGATAAACAGAAACTCATCCCACCCATTAGCCAAATAGCTTTTGTCTCCACTGATCAACTCAGAACACCCCTTCTGTAAGAAGATGACACATTGCATCGCTATAAAGCGTTTGGTGTTTTAAATACAGTAATTGTAACAACGGTGTAGACAGAGACAGAGAAGGGGAAAAGATTCCAGAAAGGAAGGAGGATGAAGGCTTGACCAACATAAAACAATGACCACAAGCAAGGCTGATAGGAAAACACAAACCAAGCAAAGTGACCCAGCCCTTTGGAAGAAAACAAAAGGAGCACTGAAAAAGCAGTAAAAGGACACAGAGTAAGGATAAAGTTAGCGGAAAGAACTTGTCCTGGACTTTCAGATGCTTCCAGACTGCAGTGTTTCCCCCGCTTTCCCTCCCTCACGCAGCATCATCTCCTGAGAAAAAACAGCCCACGTCCAGGGCTTGAAGCCTCCCCTTTTAGCAGGCGCCCTTCCTCGGCGACTTCTCCAGAGGCCGTCGGGGCCGCTGCGCCGCCGGGAGCCCTCGCCCCGGGGCCAGGCCAGCGGCTTGCGGGGCAGCCGCGAGGGACAGGGCGGGGGCCGCGCCGGCACGGCGAGCCCGTACTCACGTATTCCTTCACGTTTTTCGTCTTCACGGCCTTGTAGGAGGAGTACGCGGGGTAGAGGGTGCCGAAGATCAGCCTGCCAGAAGAACAGACCCTCAGCGCTTCGCGGCGTCCCGCACCGCCCGCCGCCTCTGCGGGGAGCTCCCCGGCGGGACGCCGGTCCCCCGCGACCGCCCCAGGCGGGGCTCGGCCGCCCCCACCGCGGCACCGCCCTTGGGCCGCGGCAGCCTGCGCAGAGCCGCCGGTACACGGCCGCAGCCGCCTGCGAGACAGCACCCGCCCCGCAGCCGCCCCCCCCGAGGAGCGGGGTCCCGCGGGGCACAACCGGCGGCCCCGCTGCGGCCCCGCTCCGGGCGGCGGCCGCGTCCCCCCGGGGTGGCCCCGGCGGGGAAGGGCCCTGCACGGCGGCCTGCACCTCCCTCCGCCCCGGCCGCCCGCACTCACACCACGAGGCGGGAGATGATCCAGGAGACCATGGCGGCGCCGGGCGGGCTCGGGCGGCGGCTCAGGGCTCGGCGGCGGCGGTAGGCGGCTCTTAAAGGGCAGGCTCCTGCAGCAGCGCAGCCCCGCCCCGGGCGCTTGAAGGGAGGAGCCGGCGCGCCGGGGAGGAAGGGCCGCAGCGCGCCCGAGCATCCCGCCCCGCGCCGGGGAAGCGCCCGGTAGCGGCGCTGGGGCGGCTCCCGCGCCCGCCCGCACCGAGGCGGGGCTCCCGCCGGAGCCCGCGGAGCGGTACGGCCCGGGGGAGGGAGCCCCGGCAGCGGGCCCCGCCGCCCCCGGGAGAGAGGAGGGCGACAGCAGGGCAGCAGGAAGGGGAGCGACGGGAAAGATGGCAGGAGAGTAAGAACATGGCAGAAGAGGGAGTGCTGAGTTAAGATCACGGATACTTCGGGAGGCAGCGTAATGGAGACCCCAGGAGAAGCCATCTTCCGCACAGTTGCCTCCTCGAGGTAGTTCAAGACAACAGCGATTAAATGCTGCAAAGAGACAGTTAAGTTTAAAAGCGTTTCAAAGTCCCACGGCTCCCAGTTTCACCCCAAACTGGATGTAAAACAAAGCTAACTCGCTGATACTGAGGTCGGGGTTATCAAACCAAAGGGGTGAAGGCTGTTCCTTGTCTTTTCCAGGATAATTCAGGGTCGCCTCATGCTATGGTTCTTAGAAACTTCAGCTGAGAGGCCAAGGATTGCTGAACTACATGGACCTGGGGGGGGAGGGACGGAGGGAAATATCATTGTTGTAGGGTAGGAATGTGTATGCTTAAACATACCAGAATGCCAAAAATTGTTAGATTTCTAACAGCTCACCAAGGAATACTGTTAAGAGAATCCTCCAGAGTTCATGAGTAGGCCCCTTTTGCCTGCCCACCCGCCCCCCAGGTAGCCTGTAGCTACAACATTACAGTCAAGGATTGATCAGGCCCAGCACACAGATCTCTGAATCACGCTAAGATGACCGTTACATAAGCCGTTTTTCAATTAAAAAAAAACCCCAACTGATCTGCCAGAAAACTATTGTTGTTCTTCAGCTAACCAAAAAAAAACCCTGAAGGAAGGCGCTTTGGCAAAGCCTCATTACTTGCCAAACAGCCTTTATGAAAAAGAAGGAGACCAAAGAAAGAGTCAGAGCAAAGACAAAGAGCTGCTAGGGAAGAATTTTCTCATGAATGCATGAACTTCAGTATAATGAGCAATGATGAAAAATACAAAACATTAGCAACTTTCCATTGCATGTAAGGGTTGAAAACACAAATGTCTCTACAGACAGTGACAACATTTTGTCATAGTCTGCTTTTGGATATGAATGGCCACAAAATGATTGCATAAGAGACTGCACAATTTACACCATTGATGGCATAACTGACCTACAGATAGGATAAAAGGAATCTGCTCTCACACATCCAAGTAATGCAAACACGCACAACCTTCACCAAAAAAAAATAATTCTATTTCTAACTGCACCAGTTTCGTATCAGGGCCCAGTGTGGCAACAGCTCTGGTACTTGAATAATGTGTTCAGACTCAGGTGAGTGGAAAATGCAAACAGAAGAGAGAAAATTCAGAGACCTGGCAAGTACAATGTATGAAGAGTGTGGGAGTGCTAAATAACTGCAGGATGGGTAAGTGGCACCTAAATAAAATGTGCCTTAGTGTTTTAAACTGTTTAATGTGCCGAGGCACAATATGAAGATTTACAGTGCATTAGAAATAAATAGTGGTAAGAACAACAGAATATGGACATCAGCATTAGTAGAGCAGGTGGTCTTGTGGATGTCTTAAGTGGCAGCTCATTGTTAAGCAGCGCATTGAACTTTACAGCAACGTCAGGAAAGGTATTTTAAGCTAGCAATTTACCATTAGCAGTAAGTAGCTCAATTTCTTTCCATAACATGAAGAAGAATGAGAAATTAATTCATTAACTTACCTTTCCACAAGGAGAAACTACTGGCACTGAAGGGCTATTTTTGGAACAAAAGCCAGCTGCAGGTCAAATTAAAATGGAATGATTTATTAGTAGCATTCTTTTTATTAGGTTATTAGTAATATTGTATCGTGCTGTGTAATTAAGATCTTAAGACCTACCCAGGAAAGCAATGTGTCGATTGTTTTCAAATTAAGGCTGTATATTTTTCTAGCAGATATGCTACTGCTGAAATAACTCATGACAAATTTGTGTTCTACAAATGGTTAAAATAGGTGACCAAATATCTATCAATCTATTACGGCCTAAACAATAAGGCATAGGAATCAAACTAAAGGCTCCTTGAGTAAAGCAGCTTAAGCAAAGCTACATTTAGAACAATGCCAGGTCAGATCCAGAGGTCCCGCTGAAGCTGAGGTTCAGGCAGAAGCTGCTGTAACGAAGAGGAACGGCAATTAGTCAGGGCTCAAGAACACAAGAGTGCCTTTGGAAAAGTTTACCAGAATAAATAAGGGTCTTAAGAAGAAAGGGGAAGTGGAAGAACACAGTGAGAACCCTCTCTCTCTGAAGCTTAAAGGTGCAGATTGTAATGGAAGAGTATCAAACACTGAAAGGGATAAGGAAAACACAGAAAAAGTGTGAGCTGACAGTATGAATGGACATTGTGGGAGGTAAGGCCCTAGAATAGAAATTATGCTGAGAACATTTCCCTTCTTTACCTGTTTTGCTTTGTGATTGAAAGCTGTTTAGTTAGAAGAGACCTTCCTAGGGGAAGCAGCTGTATTTTGTTATATCTAGCTCTCAAAACTCACTTTACCATTTTCATATTAGCCTATATAAAGGCAGAGAGATAAAATAAAAAGTTCTTGTAAGGCAGGGGGATGAGGGAGATAAGAGAGAAAAGTAAGATGAGTTCTGCCTGGTTATATTTCAAATGCCTGGTGGGAGCATGCAACTCTTTTTCAGAGGTTGAGAATAGGGATCTTAAAGACACTGCCAGTTTAGATGAAAGGAAGCTGTGGGCTGATTTCAGATTCTGAGATGAACTGGGGAGACAGTGACCACAAGCAGGTCCACACATCCCAGATAGACAGGGGATAAGTTTGGGAAAACACTGATGTTGACAATCAGAAGATAAGATTACTTACCAGTAACCAGAGCCTGTAAGATGCATTGTCCACAGGTGCTTCCATGCTATGCTTCACTCGCACGCTGTGTAGTTTCACACTCCTTTTCCACCAAAGCAATACTTACAAGATATGCTTGATGCATGAATAAGTCACTAGCACATGTCATACAGCTCTACCAATACCTCTTAACTGCAGAAGCTCAGAACGCTATGAAAGGACTATCAGAAGTGAGGAAGAAGGAGGTCATATGTACATAGGAGCAATAATTTTAAAGAATATCCATGCCTGGTAACTTCTTTAGTCTTATTTGTATTGCAGGTAAATTCAAGTTACTGCTTGACATCTAACTCCTCTGCTCCAATTCTGATTCCACATCCTCAGGTTCTACAAGAGGCTGGCTCTGGATCTTTCCAAGGAACAACAAATGGATCACCACCTTTGATGTATTAAGTACTTAACTTTTTCCATATTTATGTTGCCTGGTTCAGTTGCCTCAGAGTACAGTTTATAAACAGAGAAAAGATTAAGTGTTGTAAAATTAACCCTTACAGACTGTTATATTTTTAATCATTATCCAGAAAAGGAAGGTGGTGTTGGGTTGACAAGAAGTGAAATCTTTAGACCAGGGACATTATTTCTTCCTCTTCATCTGAGACTGAGCGAAAAAGATGAATGTGTCCTGGGTAACATTTTGAAGGCTCTGTGAAACTGTTGAATGACAGTGCTGAGTATGCCCTTGCATGGTTGAGCACACACCAAGCTGCAGTATTGTGAATGCAATCCAAATTCACTTGGGCAGGCCAACAGCCATATAATCCTGCATTCCTGCTTCCACTTGTCTGCAGTTCCACAGGACATTGGCTAAAAGATAGCCAAAGCTTAAAGCCGATATTCAAAAATGGTGCCTGCCCACTATCTTGTGCAGCTCCACTGAGTAACGGCAAGACAGCATTCAGTAGAACAAATGTCATTACTGCAGTGAACTAAATTTTAAGACATGCAACTGAAGCTGTTATTTTCCCTCTGCTCAAAAATTTCTGATTTATAATGTCTCCTTTAATCTGCTTACATTCCAGGTAATGTATCAGCTGCCCCTTAAAATTTGTAACCAGAAAATACTGTGATAAAAACTACTGATTGTACATCTTAAAATTGTTTTATTATCACTTCGGCTGGCTACTTTCTCTATAAGCTCTGTATGAAGTATGATAGAACTAGTGGTGCGTACTGGAGGCTGAGTGCTTATACTGACCCTTCACACAAACCCTCTTAAGAGAGAATCCTAACACATGCCCTTGAGAGCACCCTAACCATACACGTATAGTGTGCATGTGACAGACTCCAGTTAGCTGTCACTACGCAGGAAAGATAGTACAGTCATCACTACTGGAAATCTCAATGCTTAGCATTAGTAAGAAATGCAGCAACAGGAACATTTCAGAAATGAATAACAGACACCATTGTCTCACCACAGAAATGCATGGTGAACAAACTTTAAAACACTGCACGTAGCTTCAATCGTCTTCCCTCAAAAATGGGGTTGCTGAACAAAAAGGAGGCACAAGAAAATCAACAAGAACAAATCAGAGGCACCGAGCAGGTTCTGTGCAAAGATTCTAAAGTCCAAAACTGTTCATCTTGGAAGACAGATGCATTGGGGGAGTGAAATGGCACATAAAAGAACTATGATGCTACGAAAACGGTCAAAGGGGTAAACAGAGGACAAACGCTTCTTGGGGAAAAAAGGCTCTGGAGCCCAGTTAAATTACTAAGCTAACAAAGGTACATGCTTTCACACAAAGCATAATTAAATCTTGCAACTCTGTCAAAGGATGTAGTAGAAGCTCTAAATACAATTACTTCCAGCACGAACATGACAGACTTGCAGTGAGCTTCACAGGCTAATTACAACTACCATAAAATATTCCTGACCGTGTAAGGCTACAGCAGAGAGCAGAAGCTAAGCATGTTTGAAAGAAAACAAAACCAAAACAAACCCCTGCAGTTGTCTGGGTTTTATACGTATATAAAATGTAGTATGTATGTCATGTATAATATATACATCCATAAATATATGTGATATGATCTATATATATTTATATATCTGATTTGTATTAATAAATAAAAGCCTACGTGTTTGCAGATACACAATACATGAAAATTCTATTTTAGAAATTCTGAAATTGCTGTACAGTAACAGCTAAATTTTGTTTAGTTGAACAGAATTCTAAGAGCTGACAATTACAGCTTTAATCAACTGAAGACCTTCTCTTGGTGGAAAACAAGCAAGAATTGGTAATGGATTCTGAATAAATGCAAATTTGTGCCCCATATAAAAAAATTACCTACTTGGAAAAACTTGCCAAAAGAAGTGGTAGCCTCCATCTCCTGATGCATACAGTCCAGATAAAGGATAAAAGTTTTCAAATGTAAGTTACTGGAATTGATTTGCCAGATCAATTTACAAATTCTTCCTGTCCTCTTCTGGTCTAAAATCTGGATGACTACATATTTCTTAATTTTAATCTGTAATTTTTGTGCAAATCATTCCTCTGATTGTGGCTGAATATTGCTTTAGGTTGACTGTACTCTATATGATTAATAAAAGAGGAAATTCAAGAGACAGAAACAATGTTTGATAGACTCAAACCAAACAAAGGTTCAGCATGAGATGCAGAACTCTCAGTGTAGATCACTGCATTGGAGATGACCGAAGCTATTGCATTACACATAGCCAAGTCTTTGTCTTGTTGATCTTTATCTAATTCTGATTGCAGATACATAAACACACACACACACACACGCGCAAATGAGGGAAACATCTCAGCTATAATTAACCACTCAAAATGGGTTGTATGCACAGAGTACAACAGAAGCGCACAAGAAATTCTGCTCAATAGGAATACAGTGAAGTTGAATGGTTCATGGGTCCGGGATAATCCTTTTCATCTCTAGCAGACTGAACTAGCCCATATTCACAGGATAGCTGCAAGGGTATGAAGGCAGCAAAAGCCCAGGAGTGAACTACTTGCACCCAGTAACCAACCTGAGAAGCTGCCAGCATGCCACATGCCAGCGAACCGAAGTGCTCCTGCCATCACAGCCTCCAAGGTCAGAAACCAGGGAACATTTACCACCCCATCCATATCTCCAGTGGAGAGGGCAGCTCTGAACCCCAGCCTGTTGGGAAGATAGTGAGAGGTGGGGAGCACAGCACAAGAGATGCTGTTTATGACAAGACAGATCCTCTACCCAAACTATCTCTGAGAATCAAGGCTCTGCAGGTAGCTTGGTACGCTCCCAGCACGTAATTGGGACGCCAGGCGTAAAACACCCAAGCCTTCTGGTCAGACACAGGGCAAGAAATTAACATGTAGCCCACGCTACCAGAGGCAGAAGCTGAGACAAACTCAAAGCAGGAAGATCAGTGTACAAGTCTGAAAGAAACTGCCCAGGCTGTTACAGTAAATGACTTTTATTTTTTAAAAAATGAAATAACCGTGAACATATTAACAGGCCTGCAGGTGGCACTACAGTACAGCTGGATATAAGGTAGATACATTTCCCCATGTACCCGGACAATGAAATCCATTGCATCAATGCTGACATTAGTAAATTCTGAATACAGTTCTATCAAGCAGGAACATTTTACTTAAAATAGTTCTGGACAAAGTTGACACTGAAAGTTAACTTTTCCTTCACTTTGGAAAGGATAGATGTTTTCAGCTAGCACTGGTATTGGGTGAACTATTGCCTGCAGTCACCAGTGCAGGGGGAGATGTACAACATCTCCACATGAGAACAGAGTTTATACTCCTTTTTACTTCTCATTCTGAGGAAGCAGGGCGGTGTAGGGAGAGGGGGGAAGATGGGTGAGGAATATGGGCAAGGGAGGCAGGGTGTCGATTTCTATTCACTCTCCTTTGGCTGTTTTTGTGCTATTTTGGACTGCTTTCTAAAAATCACTTCTTGATTTTATTGAAAGGAAGACTAAATGTAATGCGCCTTTCCTTGAAAATCCAGGAACAGTTGTGGTACTTCAAAAATACTAAAAATATCTACTTTCATGAAATATTAACTGTTTCACTACAAACCTAGTTTTTCACTAAATACACAATTCTCCTATTTCTGGAGTCTCCTGGGGAAAAAAAGTGGGTTCTCCCTTTATTTCTGCAACTCTACAGTGTATAGAGAAACGGCTACAAGAAGGAGAGTGCAGAGAATAGCTTTATTCTTTTCCTTGGCCTGTATCTCACATGGGAAGTTTGCTTAAATTTCTGCAGTTGGGCTACTGTTGGTCACGCTCCTTCAGCAGCTATCAACTAAGTCTGCAGTAGGACAACCCACCTCCGGCACATTCCTTCTAACTTTGTGGAGACTAACTAGGCATGAGGAAAAAAAAACATCCACACTCTTTATACCATTTCTAATCATAATATTCAGGAACACCAAGTGGTTTCCATGTTCTTCCAATTTGCAAAAGGCCACAGGAAAGGGACATGGCACCTTTCGTTAGAATCTGGAATTCTGCATTTAACAGTGCGACCTTCCATTAGACCTTCAGTGTTGAGGCAGCGTAGAAAACAGTGGCTGAAGAGTGTGTGTAATACTGACCACACCAGCTCTTAGTGAGAAGCCTCTGCTCCTGCAGAGGCAGTCATGTGCAGTCCCTGTATATATTGTGAGCAAAAGGCTTACTTCACAGGGCATTTGGAATTAGCAATTCCTACGATCTAGCTAGTTTGGATTCATGAGCTTTCAGTGTGCCAACAGCATCTTTCACTGCATGGTAGATAATGTTCTTCACCTGTAACAGGAAAAACAAAAAATCAACTTCTAGAGACTACAAGGAGAGTCTTACATACCTATGCAATCAACTCTTGACAGCTAAATTTGTAGTAGTTGGCAAGTATACACAAAACATATACTATCACTGCTTCAGGATATCAACAGCGCAAATTTTAACTGTCACGGTTAGACAACAAATGTGTTAGACACCTGCACTGATTTACTAACTCATTTTCTGGTCACCCAGCAACATATATTCACTTATGTTATTTTGTGATAAAGTCTCTCTTTCATGAGAGCTAGGAGGAAGTCACTATGAAGTCACGCATATGAGTTTATTTTGAAAAAGTCCTTGTGATCCGAGTCACTTACAGATTCTCATGAATCAAACCCAGAAAGAGCAAGAAAATCACATGGTTTAATCCTACGTAAATTAAGACGATGCAATAAATCATCCTGTTGTCTTTGTATGGAGGCTAGAAATTCTTCCAATTTGTGCATCTTCCAGAAAGGCAAGCAAGATCAGAGATGAAAAATCCACTAGTACTCACAGCAATCTGTTCCACGCTTAGCTATTTAACAATCAAAGCTCTATCTTGTTTCTGATTTTTCTGATCTAAGTTTATT
Source organism: Ciconia boyciana (assembly GCF_034638445.1). Classification (NCBI taxonomy): domain Eukaryota; kingdom Metazoa; phylum Chordata; class Aves; order Ciconiiformes; family Ciconiidae; genus Ciconia; species Ciconia boyciana. Next base: position 105,629 of record NC_132942.1, read on the forward strand.
TGAATTCAGTTTCTAGCTATTAAATGGAACAGTTTAACCTCTAAGTGAGTAGCTTAATTGCACTTGCTCAACTAACTGCCAAGCACCATCATTTTTTCCTGATGTACATATGATCTCAGTCTTTTATATCATTTATATGACAGTTATTGTCTGTGTATTTTTAATATATATACATATTTTAATATATATACACATATATAAAAATACAGATGTTTATATAAAAATACTATTAAAATATACATGAAAAATGTCAATAAAAATTGTAAAGTTTGGCTGTGAGGCACAAATACAACGAGTATTCTTTTTCACAGCAGTACTGAGTTCCACTTTGCCAGCAGTTACTTTTTTTTTTTTTTAAATAATAAGCATTATTCATTTGCAACCTATTCATTTACAGAAACATTTCTACACCTGTATCACTACAGCTGAAGAGGTACAGTGTTAGAAGCTGGATCCCCACAATGAAAGTTGATCCTACTTCTGCTTTCCTTTAAAATTCTGTGCAAATCCAGATATAAATTTATAGCAATTTTTCACTGAGTTGTTTGAGAGAATTAACATGGTAAGTTCTGATTTTCTTAGGTGACATACTGGAGAATGGCTATATACTGAGTACTCACTTTTGCAAGAACAGCCATTCTGCAGATCTCCACCCTCCTTCATTTTATATGCATGAGATTACTAATACACAAAAAATGCTGACAACAAAATTTGCAAACTAAACAGATACTAACTCTTCAGAAGCATACATAGGTGAAATCAAAAAAGTCTCCTATGGTCTTCTCTCCGTAGAACTTACTGTCTTATACGCAATGTACTACAGTGCATAATATGTTCTGTGCATAATTATTAGCTTAAGCAGTCATAGTTCTTCAAACCAAAACACATTTAATTTTCCTGTTTGGGACTAATTTAGAAACATAGAATCATAGAATCATTTAGGTTGGAAAAGACCTTTGAGATCATTGAGTCCAACCATAATCCTAACACCGCCAAGTCCACCACTAAACCGCATCCCTGATTTAAATAAGCAAGCCTTCACTTTCAGAGCGATTTTCCTTTAGGCAATAAAGAAACAAATACAAGTGTCCTTGGTCAAATAAACATATCTCTTCAAAACAAAGCACTGCTCTTTCCTTTTTAATAGTTTTTCTTGTCTGCTATGCTTCACTGTCATTCAGGATTCAGCCATTTAAAAACTTAATACCAACACATGCACTAGTCCAATAGTGGGAAATCCAAAATTTTATTACTAATTTTTGTTTACATAATGCTGTAGACATAGGTGCATTAATTCTTTTTTAAATACTTATCAAATGGGAACCTCCAAAGCTGTTGAAAGTTGTTATTTTTTTCTTAAATTGTTAGCCACACGTTTCTACTACTGAACAAAGCTGGCAAGACACAGGATATATTTAGCGATATTTAGTCATAAAATGGTTACCTGCAGTTTATCCTCATGGTTTGTATGAGTATTAGACAGGTGCCTGAACTCCTGGGTCAGACGGAAGCAGTGCTTCACATGTTCTGGAGATACAAAATCTTCTGCCACTTTAATGCAGCTGTACAAATTATGGACCTAAGAAAACCCATATCAAATGACAGATACATCAAGATTGAGTGAACCATGCAAAACAAAAGAACACACACACACCCCCCCCCGTATGTTAGGTTCTTCCACATTTACTTATCAGAAACAGGAACTGAAGCCTATTTGATCTCACACATAATTGTGTCTAATGGTAAAAACAGAACAAAATACATGACATCTCACATGTTCCCTGTTCTCCCACATATGCTAGTGTTCCCTAAAGCAAGGTCTCTACTATTCTCCACACTTTTTTGGAATTCTGTTCCCTTGGCTGAAGTTTCACTACACAGAAATGTTTTCCCACCTTCACCCTATTTTATTTGTTTTTCCTTAATTCCATCACAGTACTGTACACATCATTCAGGTATTTATATAATTTTTACTAATACAATGACTAAGAACCAATTCAAATAGTTCCTGTAAGAACTGCATACGTAGAAAAAGGAACCTAAGTCAGCAACATTAACTGACAGTTATTTTGAAGTCACAGTTCTGTTGTGCCTCAAATTCAATCCTATTTGTAAATATGGCCTAGAGTTGGTATACTTACCTGATGGGGAGCACCTGCAGGAATGAACACAGCATCTCCAAGGAACTGCACTATTGCCCAGCCTTGTACACCATACTCATCATAGAGTCGCTTACGTAAGGTCTGGTCCAAGTACCAACTTTGGTCATGAATGGGGTCATGATCTGGGGGATTTTCTTGACCTTGCTCTTCTCCAACCTAGGGCCAAGATATGGGGTGGGGGGGGAAACCATGACAGAGCACCTTGATATTGCTGGCTCACAAAAAGCTCTGTACCAAAAAACATAACAAACTATTTCAAGGTAGGACATTACTTTCATTAAGCTCATTTAGGTCTTAACTAGTCACATGTGCATTAGTATGAAGATTCTAGACCGGGCTGAAAACCTGGGAACATAGTAACTATTAATGTCCTTAAAGACAGCATTAGAATACCTATGCGCTTGATGTTGATAGCAATTTGTATCATTCAGCTGCCGTAAGCAAGCGAGTCAAGGGATCCTGTAGGCTCAAGCCTCCTTTGTAACCAACATACCTTCCGGAGAAGTTCCCGTATCTTTTCAGCATCCTTGGCAGCATAGATGTGCCACAATGCTCCAGGTTTCTCTCTTCCTTCATGGATTCGCTGCTTTGTTACATCATCAGCATCTCCCTCATCAATGGTTTTCAGCACCTCTGAAAGGGGAATTCGCATAAAAGCGGTATGATTACGAAGCTTCTAAGAGGAAGGAGAATTTTGAGCCACTAAATCCAGTCACACTGCTACTGCAACTGCTGCATCATACAGCGCCCTTTCTAAGAACAGCACGCTTCATCTTAACAAAATTCAGGAAATGTGCCAATTGGCAGCTAATCACAAAGCTCAGGTCATGAATTCAAACTGAACTAACTACAATTATTCAAATAAAAGGAGAAAAAAGAGTAACTTATCACCCTTCCTCCTCCTTTCTTCAGGGAAATACCTAACTTCTAGCAAAACTTTGCTGCTTCCACAGTTGGGAACCAATGAAGCATTACTGCACTTTTAAATATGTGCTGCAGACATAGCAAACTGCCTTGTATATTTGGGTTATATCTCATAGATATGAACCTTCAACAATAAAAGGTACAGTCTTTTCTCACACACACAATTGATTTTTAATGGACAGAAAACAGCTTTCCTCAAACATTACCATCATCATGGGTCCCTTCCCCAATGGGAATCCCAACGTACACCATGACATTAACAGCATCAGACACATCCAAGTGCAGGTTTGTGGTACCAACTCGTCTGTCTTCTGCAGTAATTAAGCCTGTAAGAGAGTGTAAAATACAATTAAATTATATTTAAGCTCTTATAGAAATAACCTGCCTGGAAGATCTTTCTAGAATGCTAACTTTACACAGCAATGAGAGCAGAAACCAATGTCAAAGGGCAGATGAAGTAGTTATTTTCATGTCATGTGTGGCATAAGTAAGAAGTTTACTGATAACTAGTATTTTTATTTTACAGGAAATACAAGTAGCAAATATAGTTCACCCAAGCCATGAGAAAACAAGCATTTTGGAAACAAAGCCTGAACTTGTACTTTACAATTTTGTCTCTCTGAGGGTCATTTATACAGTCTGTAATAGGGAACTTAGCTTTCATAATACAAAGTTAGTAGGCATTCTTTGCTGCTGTTTTCCTTTGCTTGGAGGTACAAAGAGAAACCCTGACTGCTGTAAGTGGCATTAGCATCATACTGTGTGCAGCAAGTCACTGAACTGTTACAAGTATAAGCCTCCAGCAGTTCATTGTTTTCTCATACTCAGCTGTAAAATCCATGTGATCAGTTGAATTCACAGCAGTTATTGTCCAACTCATCATTAACAATTCAGATTACGACTGAGTAAGGAAAAACACCTGCAGACTCTCAAGTGCTTATACCTTTATACATTGGATGATCTTACCCCTCTCAAGTGGCTATGAGTAATGGAGAAAGAGATTTCAAATGTTTGCCGCTTAATTCTTTCACCTTCTCACATAACACATTCTTCTCTCTTCCTCTGACCCTTCAATAGCACTCTCTCTCTCTACTTTTGCTTTACCATCTCCTCTAGCAAGTAACATGGGGGGAGAAATTAAAAGATTAAAAAAAAAAATCTTTGTATCAGCAAACACTAACGTAAGTATGACCACAAGACTACTGGTTATGTTTTAGGATCACCATCGTATTTATCTCTTTTCTATTTAAAATACAAGCTTCTGTGGACAGGAACTCAACTCACTGTACAGTACCTATCATAACAGACCAGAAACAGGAGCTAATTTAGTGAGTTTGTAACGTGAACTTTAAGAAAGCACAACTGAAATACAAACATGGAAAAACATAATATATAGGTTCAAAAAACAGGCCAGACAATTTCACAAAAGATAGGTTAATTATTGACCTCAAGTAAGGGCCCTTACAACCTCCACCCCAAAACTGTGCTTTGCCAGATGCAGCAGGGTATAATTTAAGAAGTGTCATTCTTTCTATAATTATTTGCTAGTGGTCTAAGACATACAGACTATGCTGGGAAATACAAATACAACATCAATAGCAAGTCTTATGTTAAACAGTTCAGGTATTGATATATAAAGATTGGTCAATATTTAAGGGTCCTTTACACACAAAACCTGTTGAAGGGAATAAGATTTCTTCACTGTTAACTTCCGTAAACAGTCCTTTTATTTAGGTAACTGAGTATCACTTTAAGAATCATAGAATACTTTGGATTGGAAGGGACCTTTAAAGGTCATCTAGTCCAACCCCCCTGCAAGAGCAAGGACATCTTTAACTAGATCAGGTTGCTCAGAGCCCCATCCAACTTGACCTTGAGTGTTTCCAGGGATGGGGCATCTACCACCTCTCTGGGCCACCTGTGCCAGTGCCTCACCACCCTCATTGTAAAAAATTTATTTCTTAAATCCAGTCTAAATCTGCCCTCCCTTAGTTTAAAACCATTGCTCCTTGTCCTGTCACAACAGGCCTTGCTAAAAAGTTTGTCCTCATCTTTCCTATAGGCTCCCTTTAAGTACTGGGAGGCTGCTATAAGGATCAAGCTTCAGTCCCAATTTTTCTATCTTAATGCTTTAAAATGCTAAGCACATGAAAGACTCTACCTCACTATTGAGAACTTTTTTCCACCACATACTCAGAAAACAAAGCCATATATTTACAACCAAAATACATTTAATACGCTAGAAGTTACGCTTATTCATCACAGACGGAATTACTGTTTTTATATCTAGGTCCACCCTTTAATTTGTCTGTAAAGCAGCTAAGAGCAAAAAGATACAAAACTGTTTTTGAAGACAGACCTAGCTAATTTTTTTCTTTTAACTTGAAAGTAAACAAAGTGTAATACTTTCTCTCTTCAGACCAAGACCTATACGTCTAAGAAGGATCAAACAGTAGAGGGTTACATTCTATGCTAAAAAAATACCATCAACACTCCCTCCACAAACTCTGATACAAAGGAAAACTTTGACATTTAAAATAAATTCAACAAAATGAATCCACTCCTTCCATCGCTAGCAACTAGCAATACACAAAGACAACTTAGCCATCCCTGATTACCTTGCTTCTTGCCGTACTCATATATATATATATACACACACATATATATACATATATATATATATATATAGCGCTTGATTACATTATAAGCTCTTTGGTGTACAGCCTTCATCACTCAGCTGACATGTCAAGTAATACATAAACTAAAACATTGAACACTGTTAAATCCTGAAGAAGCTCAATTTGCCCAAGTTCACAAACCCCTATTCTTTTTAACTCTTATTTGTGATGTTATACTGCTAAAAAAAGCAAAATAACCCCACAAACACTTTCTCAGAACTGCAATATGTTGGTTTACAGCTTAAGTCTAATCCACACTTGGTTACTGAGCTAAAACATTTTTTTTTAAAAAGATGAAACACTGAAAAATCTTTCATGTCCTCAGGTGAGTTGTTACTGTAGGTGTATAATTGGAATGCAAAACCTTAAAAAACCCCGCACCCCCATCTCATAAATATTCAAAGAGAAAGACAGAAGTTACATTTGGGTAAGTTTGCTTCCACATACTTGCTTTGCAAGACAGCTGCAACTTTTTCCTTATCAGTATCACTTGACATTTTTCAGTATATACAAAGAGCAACTACTTTATTTATCTTACTCTAAAGTACTCAAAAGTACGTACTTCCAAATTGATCGGCTATTTAAAAGTATCCTGGAACTTTAACAATCATTTGTTTTAAATTAAAAGTCTCCAAAACCTGCTTTTGGCCATGACCTTAAAGTCAGTACATTCAGGAACTGAAATAATTCAAGTTGATACGACATGCATTAATTGTTCATATATCCTCCATGCTCTGCTATATTGACAATCATTTGAAAATTTAATGCTTCACAGTCCCATGCAGAGTATGTGCTCAGACAAAGGTTTCCTCCATTGTATACTATTTACCTACTATATAATTACATAATTACAGTCTTAAGAGGACAAAACCATCCAATTTAGGTAGCTGAACATGATGACAGTTTTGTCTTGCATGTTGTCTGTGGTCTGCGTTGTTAGACATGGATGAAGAAAATTACAACCCTGGTCGGAAACATGAACACACAGATTGAAGTGCCCAGAAGCTGGCTGATTTTCCTCTCAAATGTATCCACTGGTCTCAAAGAGATATTAACTTCTCCTTGAACCCTGTATCGGTATTATGCTTATTATATGTATTAAATAATAAATGTTTGCAAACTTATAATATGTACGTCTCTTGGAAACCACAAGGCAAAAAAGGGCACATCTGACAGAGAGAGGACTAGCATAGGAATAGACCGCAGGACCAATTAAAAAAATGACAGCATGCTCTAGGATAAGCACTGAGTTTGGATTAATGCCACAGCCTTGCATATGCCCTAAGTATAATAAAGAGTGTAATAAAGAGTCACAAAAATCAACATCTGCAGAACTATTCTCACATACCATAGGCATTGTACATTTTGGGACCCAAGTCAGGACGGACAAAGTAGCTTGGCAGCCTAGAAGCCAAATTCAGTCTGCCATCCCTCTTGGTATATTCAGGAAGAGGAAGATTTTCCATCAAGTCCTCAAACCTAGAGAGCAAAAAGAGAACAAAGGCATGTTTTCCTCCTGTAGTGCCTACAGCAGTCCTGAAGGCATCGATACTAAGGTTTACTTACCTTGTAGGCATCATATCTCTAAAGTCCTCCCCTGGAGGCCAATCCTTTAACTTTAGTACCATTGGCTGACCATCATCTGACCTGAGCCGTTCTGCAAGAAACAAATTAAGATTTCTTCATGTAGTATCTTTTTACCACAGCCCATTACCTTGTTTAAGCTGTAAGTCTTTTGTACCAAGACCTCTTACATTGCACAGCAAAATGGATCCTGATTTTTCTTTGGGCTTCCAAGCATTATCGTAGTATGACCAAACAACAGTTTAACAATTACAGATACATATATATCATTACCTACAGCAGAAGTTTGACAGATCTTGCACAGCTACTAAGTTTTAGAATAGTTTTTATTCAACTTTGAAAACAAGCCTTTCCAAAGCATTCTACCTTACTACTTTTACCAAAGTCTAAAGAAGTTTTGTTTAATTTCAAGAGGAGTGGTGCTTCTGTAAAATTAAAGTTATTGGTTCATGCTCTGAAATCAATCCTAACCTCAGTATAAAGCAAGAAACCATGGTACACCACACTCAAAAAAGCTAAATGGCAGGTGGTTACTGAGGAAGACAGCCTTTACTTTTTTCAGTTCTTCTTTGCTGGAGGCACTCAAATTAGCAGGGTGCCAAATTCCAACATTTGTTCTTCACTTCAAGAGTTGTACGTGAATCCTGGCTGGTAACAGAGAAAGCTGGTAGCACAGAAAGATGACATTACATACGCAACAGTGGATGTACGATACGACAGCGCTGACCACATCAACTGCTGTTTTACCTCAGATGTTACAGTGGCTAAGAGAGTGTATCTGGAAGTGGTACGTGCAGCAGCTTAGAAGACTCAGCATAACATTTAGAGAGAAAAAAAGTTCACTCTTCTACCAGCTTCTTCAAAACTCTACAGGAAGCCATCAGTTGGAAAACAGGATGTACTGCAGTCTGACACCTTCACATCCCCTTTTCCTCAGAAAGTAATGTCCTTCACCACTTCCTACCTTACCAAGGATTGTCAGCCAAACAAAAAGCAACTGATCTTACCCAGACCTAGCAAAGCTGCTGACAGCACCAAAAGTGAATGCATATCTAAGAAACTAGGACCTGGAGACCTGTGAATCACATCTACGTTCTATATCAACAGGCTACAGAAGACAGCCTTAGTTTGCAATATAAAAAATTATTTTACTGAAATTAAAAGGAATTAAAAACTGCAGATATGTAAACCAAAGTGACTGATTTAAAGAAAATGAATTTTGATGAGCTACAGATTTTAGAGAGGTAAGTGAACTGAAAAGCTCAAGGACTTGAATTTAAAGATGTTTCAGAACTTCCCATATTCAAGATTTTGAACTCATCAAGGATCTTTGTTCCAAACAAGGAAAAGAAACTTGTAGCAAGGCTATTCAGAAAGGACAGAGTGAAGAGCTACCCAGAGGAAAACATACGGATCTGACAAATTACACGAAACTGGACAAAACCCAGAAAACATCTGATCAGCAAAGAAAAGCAGGTCTAAGAAGTATCAAAACAAAAAGTTAGACCTGCCAAAAGTCCACTTAGAACTCAAAGGTATTAAAAGTAAACAGCACAAGATTAAAATTAACTAAAATAAAGTATCAAATAGAATACTTAAGCGATTATCTCAATACCACCCCCAAATTCAGTGGCTGTTCTACATCTCTTCAATAACTTAAGGGGGGGGGGGGGGGGGGGGAAGAACCAGCCACATATTTGAGAAATCTAAAATTCATGTAATGCAGAGAAGTCAGAGTCATTATATAATTTGCAAACAGTTTTCATATGAATTAGTCTGTGAAATCTCTGGACTAGTAGCAGATAATACTCTTGTAAATTGAGGATTGCACATGGCTGAAAAACACTAAATAAAATGTTTTTAAAAGAAACTAGCAAAAGTGGTCAGGTTTTCCAACCTAAATCACTAACATTTCTCATATAAAGTGTGGTAATGGCATTGTCTAAAAGAAAGGCAGCAGCTGATTTTGCTGAAAGGAGCAAATCTGTCTGGAGACAAACTACAAAAAATATTTCTCAAAGATAACTTGACCCATACAAATTTACTGTTTTCATGAATGACCCTAGCACAAGAGTGAAGAGTTTGTGAAGTTTCGCAACTACCATTAATACACAGAAAGACCGCACCGTTATATCCTTCTAGGCCATTTATTTCTGAGTAATAACAGAAATAGTATGAAATTTAACAGTACAACATACAAGACTCTGTACTTGGAACCATATAAAAACAAGTCAAAAGTTGGGAGCTCTTTGATTGGAAAATGACTAGGGAAGGGAATATTCTTGGTCTACAAATCTATAATTTTGTTCGCTGTTGAACAAACATTCCATTAAGTCATCCAATAGTTCACCGTTTCTGCTATGTGCACATAGCAATAAATACAGAAAACATTTTATACACACCACTAAAATCAGCAACATTGCAATGAACCGCTGCAACTCTAACATCTGTAAATGTAAGAACACTCTGATCTAGGTATATACAATCTAAAATAGAGCACTCTGCTTTTCAGAAGCTCTTTAATCTGACCAGTTATATCCACGGGAATTTTAACTGGTTAGCTTCCACATCCACCCTTGACAGAAGGTTTTCTCAAAGAAGAACTCAAGCATTAAGTAATGTGTTATCACATGAGGTATGCATACAGCATTGCTATTCATAATACATATAAACATGTATTTGTACTCGCAGATGATCTACTATAAAAATAATTTGCAATGTCAACTTTACTTAGTTGATATGTTCCACCAAGTCTGAGTTTTAGCATCAAAAGCCTCAGTCTGTTTCAGCTCTGCAGGTTCCCTTTAGTTTTACAATAAACGTTGAGGTTGGAAGGAGAGTAAGGGTAGTCAAGTCACTTACTGTCTTAATAATGGTAACTGATTATTAATTTCACTGAGGAAAGTTAAAAAAAAAAGTAGCTTCCCATGAAATGGATCATCTTTTAACACATGAAAGTAACACACACCAACACGCTGTAGTATAGACAAAGTTTTCTTGGGCAGCCCTGCCCTAATCTTCACCAATAAGTTATTTTCTAGGGTGCGCTACATCTAAGGAGCAATGGCTTCTTTGGATGAGACTGATCGCTATTCGGATTTTTTTTTTTTTTTTTTGAGAAAATAGGTGGAAAAGGAGGAGTTGAAGGTAGCAAGACAGACTGCTCAGTCAAACTAGTCAGCCATAGATATTACTTACTAGATATTATCTCAAAGCCATCCCAGAAGTCACGCACTTTCACGTCTGAAATTATGGCACAGTTCCTGCAGTTCACCAAATCTACATCTTGATCTCCAAATTCCAGGCTGAAAGCTTCTGGTTTCCAAAGCTCTGACTTCAACTTCTTATGGACACCAGATACCAGCACGGGCTGAGAATACAAAGATGAATGCTTACTCCACCGTAACCAAGTTTCTTACACATGCAGCCAAACTTTCTTAAGAGCTGAGACTCCTGGCTACCATCATAAAAAAGACACCACAAATCTATTTTCATCTACGTCTGGTTTTTGTGCATCAAACAAATAACCAGAGTCAAAGCAAATTTCAGTTCCAGGCCATGTGCAGTTGCCTTAGAAGTAGTATTGTATTAGACTTACTAAGGCAAGTGTATCAGGTCTACATGGCAAGGTGTTGGCAGCAGGGGTGGGCTCTGTGAGATGAGGCTGGGAGCTGCCCCATGCTGGAGACAGATGGTTCCACCTGGCTCCAACAGCGCCGACACTGGCCAAAGCTGAGCCCATAATTGATGCTGGTGGTGCCTCTGTGATAATAAGAAAGGGTAAAAAATGCTCTGCAACTGCTGGGGGGGGCCGGGGGGGGAGGAAGTGAGACACACAACTCTGCAGACGCCAAGGTCAGTGAAGGAGGGGGAGGAGGTGCTCCCGAGATTCCCTTGCAGCCCGTGGAAGAGCCCATGGTGAAAGCAGGTTGCCCCCCTGCAGCCTGTGGAGGACCACAGTGGAGCAGATATCCACAATGCAGCCCGTGGAGGACCCCACACTGCAGCAGAGGGAGATGCCTGAAGGAAGCTGCAGCCCATGGAGATCCCACTCTGGAGCAAGTTTTCTGGCAGAAACTGTGGGCTGTTGGGGATCCATGCTGGAGCAGTCTATTCCTGAAGGACTGCAGCCCACGGAGAGGGCCCACGCTGGAGCAGTTCATGAAGGATGGTATCCTGTGAGAGGGACTCCACACTGGAGCAGGGGAAAAGTGTGAGGAGGAAGGAGCAGCAGAGACAAAGTGTTATGAACTGACCGCAACCCCCATTATTCTCCATCCCCCCATGCTGCTCCAGGGGGTGAGGAGGTGTAAGAGTCAGGGATGAAGGAGTAAAGTTGAGCCTTTAGGAAGAAGGAGGGGTGGGTGGGGGTAAGCTGTTTTTAGCTTTGCCTTTCCTCCCCACCATCCTACTCTATTTTTAATTGTCAATAAATTAAATTATTTTTTCACAAGTTGAATCTGTTTTGTCCATGACAGCAACCGCTAAATGATCTCCCTGTCTTTATCATGACCCACAAACTTTTCCACCTTATTTTCTCCCCCTCTCCTGTTGAGAGGGGGGAGTGAGAGAGCGGCTGGGTAGGGGTCTGGCAGCCAGTCAAGGTCAATCCACCTGTGGAAGTACAGTGGGTGTTGAGTCCCACCACCTCTCCTTTTTTTAAGCACAAATGCAACTACCACTAGAAAGAGCATTTGTAGTAAAGCCTTCTCATATGAAATTTTCATATTGTGATATGAATTTTTTAACTATTTCACTCATTCTTTATGTATAATCATGGATCATCATTAATTCCCTGGTACAAAACCAAGTAGCGGAAAAGTGGCTGTTCGCTTGCAAAAGGGGTTTTAAGATATTTAGGCTAACCACGTATATACATTCCACACCAAGATTTGAGTGGCCTCTCCCCATAAACGCCCAAGGCATTTGCTAAACTAACAATACTAGGAAAAGGTATACCAGACAATCCAACCAACACTGGCCAAGACCTTGTCAGTTCCTCTCACCCCGCAATCTCTAGAGACAGTTACAAGACTTGAGAGAAAAGGAAAAGAGGGTATGAAGTGAACTTGCACATGCACTATCCCACCTGAAGAACTCTAGGTTTAGTAACTGCTACCTATGTTCAAATGACAGTTCACATCTATGCAAGTTTGAATCAATTCCAAGCTGTGCCCTATCCATTAACAATGATCGGAAGGTGGATCTTGCGTTTAGTCACATGAAGAGCTCAGTGCAACCCTGGGGAGCACAGATGCCCCTGGATGTTCTAGCAGTATCAGCACATTAGGCAACGATACCTACAGAGCTATAGACAAGCAACTCCAAAGTTACGTTGCTTAAAAACACTCCAGTAACTAACCACTGCTTCACCTGGATTGCCCGATGGCCTCTAACAGGACTAGTATCCATTTTAGTCCCTAAGTGAGGGCAACTATTCATTCAGAAATGAATGGAGGAAAAGAAAAAAACAACAACTTTGGGGATAACAGAAATGGCCTTGGTTTTCAAACATAACGCAACATAGCCCTTAAGCTCTAGAAGGCAGCAATGAAACCTCAACTCCAGAAGAATGAGGTTTAAGAAAACAAAAAGAGGTTGTTACTTTACTCCTGTCGAGTTCGGGAAAAAGAAAAAAAAGGCAAAAAACCCCCACAGAACCACAGAAACATTTAGCTTGGAAGGGACCACCCTCACACTAGTCTTTTCTTGTGTTCAGGTTGAACTTCCTGGTTTTTCAATTTGTACCCGTTGCCTCTTGTCCTGTCAGTGGGCACTGCTGAGAAGAGTCTGGCTCCCTCTTCCTCACTCCCTCTCATCAGGTATTTATACACATTGATAAGATCTCCTCCCCACACTCCCCCGAGCCTTCTCTTCTCTGGGCTGAACAGTCCCAGCTCTCTCAGCCACTCTTCATATGAAAGATGCTCCAGTCCCTTAATCATCTTTGTGGCCCTTTGCTGGACTTGCTCCAGTAAGTCCATGTCTCTCTTGTACCGGGGAGCCCAGAACTGGACACAGGACTCCAGGCGTGGCCTCTACCAGTGCCGAGTAGAGGGGAAGGATCACTTCCCTTGACCTGCCGACAACGCTCTTCCTAATGCAGCCCAGGATGCTGCTGCCCTTCTTTGTCACAAGGATGCATTCTTGGCTCACAGTCACCTCCTTGTCCACTGGGACCTCAAGGTCCTTCCAGGCAAAGCTACTTTCCAGCTGGCCGCCCCCCAGCATGTAACACCCCCAGCTGGGTGTTATTCCTCCTGAGGTGCAGGACTTTACATTTTCCCTTGCTGAACATCACGAGATTCCTCTGGGTTCAATTCTCCAGCCTGTCCAGGTCCCTCTGAATAGCAGCACAACCATCTGGTGTATCAGCCATTCCTCCCAGTTTTGCATCGTCTGTGAACTTGCTGAGCGTGTATGAACTTATCTCATCTAGGTCATTAATGAGGCTGTTAAATAGTTCTCAACCCAATACTAACCCCCTAGGGTACACCACTAGTGACTGGCCTCCAGCTGGACTTCGTGCTAGTGATCACAACCCTCGGAGCACAGCACTTCAGTCAGTTTTAAATCAACCATGCTGTCCAGTTATCTAGTCCATACTTCATGAGTTTCTCTGATGACATTATGGCAGTGTCAAAAGCCTTATTAAAGTTAAGATAAAAAACATCCACCAGTGCCCTCCCCTCACCCACCAAGCCAGTCATCTCATCACAGAAGGCTACGACACAGGTTAAGCATGACTCAACCAACATTCCCGAGTCCCTCTTCTCTTCAGGACCATATCCCATGGGATTCTTCCAAGCACATATCTGAAAAGGTGAAAGTCTGCTCTCCTGAAGTCCAGGATTGTGATCTTGCTTTTTTGCTTTGCTCTCTCCTCTCAGGATCTTGAACCGAACCCCACCATCTGATAACCACCCTTACCTTCACATCAACAACCAGTTCTTCCTCATGTGTAAGCATGAGGTCCAGCAGAGCACCCTTCCCTAGCTGGTTCCTTGATCAGCTGTGTCAGGACATTGTCATCAATGCACTACAGAAAACTTCAGGAGTGCTTGTGACCGGTTGTGTTGTTCCTCCAGCAGATAACAGGATGGCCCCATGAGGCCCAGGAAATGTGAACGTAGGGCTTCCCCCAGTTGTCTGAAGAAGGCCGTATCACTTCTTCTTGATCAGGTGGTCTGAAGCAGATACTTGCCACAAAGTTGCCCACTTTAGTCTGCTCGCTAATCCTGCCCCATAAGCTCATCATCCGTTCCTACACAGTTTCATGCATTCCAGCTGCTCCCTCACATAAACAGCAATGCTCCCTCCTCACCTTCCTGGCCTGTACCTATCACCTATCCCTTGCCGTACTACAGTTGCATGAGCTATCCCACCACTTCTCTGTCATACCAATGAGATTGTGGCCGTGCAACTGCACACTAATTCCTCCTGCTTGTTCCTTGTGCTGTATACATTAGTGTACAGGCACTTCAGAAAGGCACCTAGTCATCCTGATTTCCCAGAAATGGTATGAGAGCTTTCCTCACAATGCTGTGATGTACACAGTTCCTTACTTATGTGCATATGCTTGAGGTGGACATCTTTAATCCCTGTTTTTCTAGCGTATGAGATTTCTCCTGTTTACATCACCTCACATTGCTTGCTTGCCAACCCAATCAACTAATTCCTTTCTTGATCACTAGTCATATTCTCCCTCCCTTGTTGTTCCTGGCTTATAGCTCTCCTAATCAGGTTGGCCAGCCTGTTGGCAAAGATGCTTTTGCCCCACTTGGATGGATCCCATTTCTTCCAAGCAGTCCTCAATCCTCAAAGAGGTTCCCATGATCATAAAATCCAAAACCCTGTTGTCGATACCAGCTGCACAAACAATGGTTGACATGCAGAATCGGTCCATCCCTCTACCCCTCACCAGCAGGATTAATAAAACCTCCTGGGCTCCATGGCCTTGACCACTACTCCCAGAGCCATATAGTCACTCTTGATACTGTCCAGGTCTCGCCTGGACAGTGCCAACTGTTCATGCCAATACGGAAGAGCAGCAGAGGGTAAATATCTGAGGGACAGACAGCTTTGGCAGTCTTTCCACTATGTCCCAAATGTGAGGCCCTGACAAGCAGCAAACCTCCCTAAGATGACAGAGCAGATACACGGATCCCAAGTTTAAAAATACTCCCTGATCCCAGCAGGAATTGTAACATTAAGGCAATGGAAAGGTTTTAATCATATTCTACAAAAACCTAGGGATCACGGATGAGGAGTAAAATGACAGTTACCTTTCACAGGATGGGCAGAAACTGCTGCCAGGTAGACTTTAAGCTGATGGATAAATTAGTCTTCTTCAGTCCAGGAAAATAATGACATTTTGACCCCTGCTGTATTCATTTGACCACTTGAACATAACAATTAAGAAAAAAAAAAAAAAAGAAGAAAAAAATCTACTTAACCTAGTACAACCCTTCAGGCTATTAAGCAGAAAATTTCTCATGGAAGAAAGAAAATGCTCTCTCTAGTGAAGAACACAGTGAGGGTTGCAAGATAAAAGGATAGCGGACTTGGTTGGTAGACATTTCCGTCCAGTTCTGCTCTCAGACTACAGGGAGAAAACAAATAAAGACCTCCAACACCAGCCCAAATCTTCAGGATCTCAAAAAAGGGAAAGCCTAATGTGAAAACTCAGAAAAGAATAGGTTGCTATAGGATGAGAATCCTGACGGTATCCCTGGATGAGCAACAACCATGTCCAGAAGAGCAAAATGCTGTTGAAGAACAGCTCCAGAAAGAAATAATCCTATGGTCTACCAGTGAGTTCCGGGATAAGACAGAGTTTAACTTATTTCTGACAATTCCTAAGACAAAGGAGTTGAAAAATGTTGCTCTTTCTGCCTGACACTGAAAGAGTGCCATTCATTATCCATTTGTTAAAGGGAAAAGAATTTTCTCCTTTAACAACTTGGGATGCTAGCACAGCTAAGAACTTCATATGGCTCAGATCTAGTGTCCAGTGTGCATTTATTGTGCTGGGGAGGGTAGCTAGGAGGTTTTTTCCAACTAACCTTTTCCAGCCCACAAAATGGGAAGGGGAAGATGATATGGGGAATGGTGGTGGAATTAACATTCTTTGACTTCACTTTTAAAGGTGCAGCTGGGATGTACAGGAGGATGTCAGCTAAGGGAGAGCTGTGACAGAGCAGAGTTTGTTGAGAGAATCTCTGAAGAAATTCTGTTTATAATAGCCTTGTCAAGACAGCGACGCCCGCCTGTGTCACCTGCTCTCTCTTGTGCAGGAATGAGAGAGGTTCAGTTAGATTGCTTTCCACATTTCAGCAGGAAACTCAAGTGAGTGCAACACCACTGGAGAATCCTTGAATGAGCAAGGGACTCGCCTAGTCTGTTGCTATACAAGGGGTCCTCTGAATGATAAAGTCATCCAAAAGCATCAATAGTACATCTTGGGGCGAAGCCTAAAATAGAGGGTCACAAATAGTACATGAGCATGACAGTTGCGGCCAGAGCCTCAAAGTGTGCACCAACTTGGAAGGCGATGCACACTGCAAGCTGCACATCTGACACAAGATCGGTAATCACATCTCTGGACTCCATATGGAGTCTCTCAGGATTCATTAACAGCCAAGAACCCCACAGCCAAGTGCAGCATCTTGCACCTGGTGATTAACCAGTCTCATTTGCAGAGACACTCACAGGCACGTCTTTTGTGAGTAGCTCCCAAAATATTTAGGACCCTCCTCAGAGAGACAGTATTATTTGCTGACAGAGAGGGTTGAGAAAATTAGAGTACACTGACCAGAAACTAAGGAGCTCTTTGCCAAGTCAGGCAGATGACTGACACCACAGCACTGCAAGAGAATGATCTGAAATCCTTCATAAAACAGAAAGATGCAACAGGTTAAAAAAAAAAAAAAAGACCCCCCTGTGGACTCCAAAAAAATCAGGACAAGAAGATAACTGCAATTAGGGGGAAAGCTGGCAATACCAGCAGCAAGCTAAGTTTCTAGTCAGACAAGTGAGGGTGTGCCACACAGTAGCCTCTTCCACCTATGAGGAGCTGGCTAGGGGAATCAGAAACAGGAACTGGTAACTCTGTGGTTGGTGGTGCCACAATCCTCTCCACAGTTCTCGTGGCTATGTGCTAGTTATGCTTGTGCCCAGGGGACCCAGGGAATGTGCAGTCCCATGGGACACACTAAACTTAACTGAAAAGTACTCTGCTTCTGGCAGGAAAGGACCCTGAATGCCAGAAGAGGACCATGCAGCCTGATCTGTTCCTCTGCCACTGCTCAGCAGTCTGCATGTCTTGTGAGCAACCACAAGTAAGTATGGAATGTGAGTGCCAAGAGCATTAGCACAATAACAACAGAACAGCTGACAACAGGACTTCTCCAGAAAAGACGATGAGGGACATAACTGTCTAGCACCAGCGGTCTCAATTCTGAGTAGTCGGTGAAGGTAACGGTGTCAGAGGTAGCTGCAGAACCAAGTGCCAAGAACAGTTTGAACACTGATGGACACCATATTCTGTTAGAGCTAAGGGAGCACTTCCTCCACAGCAGGAGCTACTCACCCATTTTTTAAGATTCAGCATGTCTGACCAGGCCAATCTTTATGACTCTCTAGAGAAGTCTAAGCTGTAGCACTATGGATTGAGATCTGAAAAAGTGGATATGCTGGCAGCAGGTCTAATGTCCAGACTCTTGACTGAAGGCCGAACTGGTTGATGACCCCTCAAGACAATCCAGGAGAGTGCTCAGTACATGAGATGCTGAGTTCAAAACAATACTTGGATTCACACAGGCTGTAGGCCCAGGATGAGACACTGCATCAGGTACACCCAAAAGTTTCAGCAGAAATTCAGCAGAAATTACTGCATGCAGCACTTTTATTCTTGCACATGCGGCAGCTGGAAGGAATAGACCTTCTCCTGAGGCTATAAAGCATCAAGTATGGGGTAGATGCTAGGATGCACATAGGAAATCATAGTGGATTCGCTACTGGGCTGTAGTAGAGCAGGTTCAGCAACAAACCACACCACAACTAAAAAGGCTGTCACAGCAAACACCCTCATACTGGTAAGGTGAGAAAAGCTCAATGTGCAAGGGCACATGGGCTTGAGTCAGTACAACATGGAGTGAACAAGGCCGCCATGTCCTCTCTTTATAGTGCTACAGTTGAAATCTTCATTCATCATACTCATTCAGGAGCAATGGGACAAAGTTTGAATGGACTTGTCAATAACCAAGGTACAGGTTAAAATTTCAGGATACTTATAAGCAGTAAGGGTTGGCTTTTTGTCATCACCCACCTGGCCTTGTTTCCAGCACTCCCTGAAGATCTTCCAGTTGTTTTTGTTGCTAGGATCATGAAGGCAAAGGAGTCTACCATCACACAGCCAAGAGTGGGAAGTGTGTGGATCCAGCACATTTAAGCCCATTACCATTTCCTTCACCTCTCTCTGTGTGTCAGCTAAATTACTAGCTCGTTTTGCAGCATCAGACGTCTTCTTATTTTCCACCACAGAAGCAATGATATGGTCTAAGAAGTTAGGCAGGCTGGCTTTACCTTTGGCCCCCTAGAAGATGTAAATCCAGAGGTAAGTTTAGTCTTGCAACGGCATACGCATTAATGCATATCTGCTCTCATTCAGATTTTAGTCACAGACATCTTGCTATCAGAAAAACATGCAACAGTAAACAAATCACCTCAGAAACAGGCATGTACCCAGTAAGAACAGAAACGGCTATGCCCCTGTTTTATAATAGTAACTTAAAATAACCTGCTACAGGCTATCTAGAAAAATATTACAGCAGATAATCATGGAATAGAAAACTTAAGTGACCTAAACTCTGTTACGTTAATGGTAAAAATGGTTCATATTTTTCTTAACTTCATTAATATCTCAACACTATTTCCCCATTTTCCTCATTCCATTACTAAGAAAGCGAATTCAACCCTGGCACAGGTAAGCTGACAAATACAGGAACATTAAGTAAACACTGACAACAGAGAGGAGAAAGTGCTTCCTGTATGTATAATGTTAATAGAACCATTAGTAGACAGCCTCTCTGGTCGTGGCATCCATGCTCCTCAAGGGACATTTTAAACTCCTCAGGGGATGTTTAAAATTCAGAAGAGATTAATGACACAATCTTAAATTGTGTTCTTAACTTTAAAAAAAAAAAGCTTGCCTATAGGCCTTGCCTATAGCAAGATACTTAAGACATTAAATATAATTCATATATTCAACAGAAGGTAAACACTAATTGGATCATTATTCACAAGACATCTATGGGAGGGGGCAGGGGTGTGATAGATTTCTGGTAGCAAAGAGCTTCTCATTCTAGCCCCCCCCTAAAAAAACAACTGAAAAATGCACAACCGCCCCACCCCCAAAAAACCAAACCCCCCAAAAAACCCAAAACAAAACAACCAACACCCAGGGAGGACTGGAAGCTGAGCGAACAGTAACAGCGAAAAACTATTACTGGAACAATTTTGCCATCTTCTTTAAAACTGAAGTTCAATAGACAGAAAATTTACCATGTGCAGAGCTATCAATCTAAAACATAGCACTATTCATGACTGAAGATATTCATTCAGTAAAAAATATTCATGGAATTACAGAAGAGTCTAGGTCAGAAGGAAGACCTAGAGATCATTTGGAATAACTTTCTGTTGAAATCAGGTTAAGTTACCCTGGGTTGGGTCAAGCCAAACTTCAGCTTCTCAGGGAAGGAGATTATATCACTTCTCTGGGCAGCCTATTCCACCGCTTGAATGTAAAGCATTTTTTCTTATATCCAGATAGAATTTCCCCTGAAGCAACTTGTGTCCATTGCCTCTTGCCCTGTTACCATGCATCCTTGTGAAAGGAGTACCTCCATATTCTCTACAACTACCTTTTAGATATGATAAGATCGACCAGATGCCCAAAGCATTCTCTTCTCTAGGATGAAGAGAACCAGTTTCTTCAACCTTTCTTCATCTGACAAGCTCTCCAACCTTTTTATCATTCTTCATGGCCCTCCACTGGACCCCCTGTCCAATTTTTCAGTGTCATGCTTCAACTGGGGAGACCAAAACTGGAAACAGTGTTCCAGGTGGGGCCTAGCAAGTGCTGAGTGGAATAATCATGTTCCTTGATGTGCTCCAGCTGTATGCTATCTGATGCGGCCCAGGACAGTTTGCCTTCGCAGCTGCAAGGGCACAATGCTGACTCACATTCAGCCTGCTGTCCTCCAGGACCCTGGGCTCCTTTCAGAAGGGTTACACCCCTGCGAGCCAGACCTCAGCCTGTGTTGCTGCTTGGGATTATATTCGTTTTCTACAGCCTATCTCATGCAAGTAAGACTAGATCATAACATCATCAGCTTATGATGCTCTTAAAAATGTACCTTTACGCTAACTCTCTAGAGGCCATGAAATAGACAATAGGTAGTTTAACTATTACAGTCAATGCTACTCTTCACAACTCTTCACAACAGAATGTCACTGCTCCAGAAACACCAAGATGATTCTCTTCATGAGCAGCCATCTATTGCTCCTCTCAATTTGACCAACACAACTGTTGTTTCTCAGGTGTGTTTTGTTCATATACATTCTATATTAAGTATCTAGGCATTCAACTGGGGGGTTGGACCAAAGTTCCCCACAGGTTCTTTCAAATCTAAATTACTCTGTGAAGACCAGAAGTCAATAAAGTGAAAAAAGACATTACACAATAGCTCTGATTCAATGTGGTGACAGAAGGGATGGAGTTGCAGGGACATGGATGCAAGTTGAGACAGGCCCTCCCAAGCCTTGAAGGAATAACTTGCTTTAAAACAAGCTATCACAATTCCTTCGCCTGTCCTCAGTGATGAGAGGGGGAAGCATTATTGGATTCACTTTCCTGTAGCAGCGACGTATTTTCCCCATACAGCTGTAACGTTCTCTCTACCAAAACCAAACATGAACTATTATTAAGGTTCCATCCTTCCAGCCTGACACGGAGGAAAAAAAATACTGCTATAAGAGAAGCCATTTCATCATCTTCCTCATTCTATCTGCCTAAGCTTTTTGAGAAAGCATTCTCCAAGAAGAGCTAAGCCTTGATAAATTCTACAGAATCTATCCTTCTCTTAAACTAAATGCTTTTAACCATTTCAAATATCATTAATTTGTTCAGGGTTTTTTTAAGGTTATTTCCTCCAAAACAGATTAAAGAGAAACCAAGTATCCTTATTCCAGAATAAGCATCCAGAAATAGCAACTACACCTTAAATTCTTAAGTTCATATTCTATGTTAAATGCCTTTCAAGTATACATAAGGGTTTTTTTAAGGAATTGGTTTGCTCATAGCTTTTTGTCTTTTTCTGTGGTATACTCTTGCAATATTTTTAAAGATGTGGCATTTACAGGGAGCTTTTAAAGGGAGCTTTTATAGCTTTTATGCTCATTATCAATTAAACTATTTAAAGGCTATATTTAACTCACTTTCTTGGTCTCTTGAAAGGAACAGCTTCTCCACAGCAGTAGTAAATCAAACCACAAACTAACAATTAGCATCAAAATTCTCTACAACTTCGTGGGGTGGTGAGTTTTAGTGAGATATTGCATTTGGTTCAACATTTAAGAATAAGATACTATAAAAACATTTAGATGAAAACTGTTAGATCATCATGAAATTCTTCCCTATAACAGACATCGCTGAAGGAATACAAAATTATTTACCGTAGAAGCTGCAGAAAAGACTGGAGGAAAGGGGATTCCTGTGTCTAATGGGACCTGAGGAAGCTTTCCTGGCCCTGTGTGCAGCAGATCTCTGAGGCTGGAGCCTTCAGCTTTGTTGCTAGATGTCACTGGGCCCAACAAGAGGCTATTAAACAGCTTTGGGGTTAGTGGAGAAACCTTTGTACTGGAGTTGAAGGAATCCAATCCAAAGGGTGAATGGGATTCTTTATTAAGCACTGACCTCAGTGATCCTGATTCTGCAAGATAAACATCAACGGGGGGGGGGGGGGGGGAGGAAAAAAAGAAAAAAGGCAAAGTTCAAATGATCACAAAGTTCTCTGAAGTTATTTGCTCTTGCATTAAATAGGATATTGACAGAATCTTGTGGTAAAGGTAAATTATCACTGCAACAGTGAATGAGGCACCTCACAGAGAATCAAAAACATCATGTACTTCAGACAGATTTTACAGATTTTGGATGCTGTTAGTTAAGGTTTTGAATAGCACAGTAGATCTGATCTGAAAGTGTTTTACACAAGAAACCACAACTTTGTAATAGACTCAATTAAAAAACATTTCCTTGACTTTCTGAATTAATGTTTCAATACGAAATATTTCAAATTTATAACTTGTCTAAATATTACAGTGGCTAAGCCCTGCAAAACTAGCGAAAGAGTCATGAACATTTAACATTGACATATAAAGTAGTTCCTGCTAGACATAAGGACAGGACTAAATCCTGTGTTAGTCATGCTACCTCTGACAACTGGGAGGTGTATTCTGTAAACAGTTATTTCATATGGAGAATCAGACTCAAACTACTGAGTATTTAAAAAGTTCTAAACTTTCATCTGACCCTCCAAGTAGACTCTACTCTCTCAATTCTTTGGAAACACGCTCTTCGTATAGCACACAAGCCAGCTTTATTTACTTCAATAGTTATAAAGTGACAAAGCTGCATCTGAAATTAATTACTATCATTTTACATCAGGATACTAGCTGCTTATTACTTAGAAAATAAATACAAGAACTGGCACTGAAATAAACTGGGAGTGACAAGACATTTTTATCATCAGCTATACCATCATCTTTCCAGCTTTGCGTATTCCTAACCCTGTAAAAGAAAAATGGTTCTAAGAGGCAAAGGAAGAAAAATGACCATGTTCTCTTCTATTTAGGGCTAGGCACTCTCAAAAAGAGTAGCAATCAAGCAGTAGTTATCATTTATCTTTTAATTCCAATCCCAGAGGGCATGTCTTCTGCTCACCTTTTGTTTCTTCTTTTGCTTTTTGTGTTGCTAAATCTGCAAGCCAGTGTAAGGCTGACGATGGAGCTGTTTCTGGACAAAGTGGTCTGTTAGTCTTTATTTCACCAGTGTTATTGGTTGGTAACGTCTCTGTTTTTGCAGATTCTTCTATCCTACTATCCGTTGCTTCAGATTTTGGAACAGTGTCCATTTCTAATTGCCCCACTCCTGCTGTCCCTGCTCCAGTGGAAAAGGTGCTCTCATTTCCAGAGACCGATGCACTAGGATTTACAGTTGGAAGCTAAAACAAAAATATAAACAACTGCTAAACGTTGAATAAAGGGAAGAGTTCAACTTGGGAGACGTTTTTGTTTTGTTTGTTGTTTCTGTTTGCACATTTGCTTTAAGCGCACCGTAGAGTTCATTTATGCTTATGTAGCAGCAGAGTACGGGAGCTTCTTCTCTGTGCAAATTAGATCTTGCATTGTGGTGTGAATTCTTACCACATAATCTTCTGGTCACCTTTTAACAGAAGCCCAGGCTTTTCGATTTCTTTTTTTTAACAGGAGGACTTTTTGTGTGAACAGTAACAGAACTGCTCTAGATTCAGCATAACATTCAGGAACCGTAACAGAATAAATGAACATGTTGCAAGCTACTCATAGTGGTTTAAGATACAGCATCAATATGAATGGCTTCCTACCCAACTGCTACATAAAAGTGTTAGCCCAAATATCCACTCGGTTAAGTAACAGTTGCAGCACACATCCCCGAAAAACATACCAGAAGATTTCTGCTAAGCTAAAACACTCAGAATACATATGGAGAAAATAAAGTTTGTGTTTCAGAATAGGTTAGTCTAAAGGATCTAACGTTTTACTAGATCTTAAAAATGTAATGTCAAACAAGGTAATTTCAGCCTCAAATTACATACCTGTGATATTCCATTAGTGACAGCCGGTCTCAACACCGATTTGTTCTGCCGGTTAATACATGGACAATTGGCTTTGATACCCCATTTGCCTCGTGCTGCATGAACCATGTCTCCAATATTGTAAAGCGCTGGAAATAAAGTTAAAATCTTTAATATCACATGTAAAGAAATCTAAGAACAAGGCCTTAACTATAATAAATATTCAGAGGTGTGGGGTTTTTTTTAGTACTACTACTAAGTATCTTTAAGATCACATGCTATAACAAGACACTTGTCTCTGAATAGTGTGGAGAATTGTGCTAACACTAGCTTCGCAATGTCACTGAGAGGCTGTCAAGCCTGGCAAATCCTACAGATTATCATCTGCTCCTACTATTCCAAGTAGGGTTCAATGATACTGCAATGAGGCAACTTAGAACCTTCAAAAGAGACTATATATCCCTTGGGGCAATGTTAAAAGGATCTGGAGCACAGGTGGTGTTCTCCTCTATCTTCCCAGTAAGAGGACAGAGGTGACAAATTAAACAGTTGAATGCCTGGTTGTGTGGCCAGTGCCATACTCAAGGTTTTGGCTTCTATGATCACAAATCTACCTTTGAGAAGCCGGGTCTCTTGGGATCTGATGGGATTCACCTGCCCAAGCAGGGCAAGAGAGTCTTTGCCAACAAGTTGGCCAGACTTATATGGAGAGCTTTAAACTAGATTTAGTGGGGGAAGTGGAGGGACATTTGAGCAACAGAGAAGAGTCAGGGGCTGCTGATGTATTAGGAACCAACAGGGAAACACCTGTGAAATGCCTCAAAGGAATTTGGGCATGTTCCTCTCAATAGGTGACAAGGTTGATAGCCCAGCTGAAATGCCTCTATATACCAACGCATTCAGCATGGGTAATGAGCAGGAGGAGCTGGAAGTCATTGTGCAACTAGAAAGCTACGGTCTAATTGCTACTGCCGAAATGTGATGGGACAAATGGCGCAACCGGAGCACTGCAGGGGGGTTGCTCTCTATGTAAAAGAATGGATTGACTGCATAGAGCTGTCTTTGAAAAACAGCGATGAACAGGTTGAGAGCTCATGGGTAAAAATTAGGGGCCAAGCTTTTCCAAAGGAAAACTCACTGTTGGTGTTTACTACAGGCCACCCGACCAAGGGGAGCCTGCTGACAGAGTGTTCTTACTTCAACTACAGGAAGCATCATGCTCACAGACTCTGATCCCGATGGGGAAATTCAATCACCTTGACACCTGCTGGAAAAGCAGCACAGCAAGCTCTAAGCAGTCAAGGAGACTTTTGGAGTGTGTTGGGGATTATTTCTTAATCCAGGAGACAGACAGCCCAACTAGAGCAGAAGCGTTACTGGACCTGTTGCTCACCAACATGGAAGAACTAATTAGAGATGTCAAGATTGGTGGCAGCCTGGGCTGCAGTGATTGTGTCCTGGTGGAATTCACAATCTTGAGGGATATGGGCCAGGTGAAGAGTAGAGTCAGGACGCTGAATTTTAGGACAGTGAACTTTCAGTTGCTTAAGGAATTAGTGTATGGACCCCCTGGGAAACTGCCCTCGGGGACAAAGGAGCTGAACAGAGCTTGCAGCTCTTTAAGAATATTTTTCTTAGAGTGCAAGAGCTCTCAATTTCCATGTGTAAAAAATCAAGCTAGAAAGGCAGGAGAATGGCATGGGTCAGTAAGGACCTCCTGGTCAAACTAAAATGTAAGAAGGAAATGCATAGGCAGTGGAACCAGGGATGTGTATCCTGGGAAGAATATAGGGATGCTGCCTGGATGTGTAGGGATGGGATCAGGAAAGCTAAGGCACAGCTGGAGCTGAATCTGCAAGGCATGAAAAAAGAACAGTAAGGGCTTCAACAGATATATCGGCCAGAAAAGGAAGATTAAAGGAAATGTACACCCCATCCCACACCCTCACTCCCACCAAATAAGACAGGAGAGCTGCTGAGAGCTGACATGGAGAAAGCTGAAGTACTCAACATTCCCCCCCCCGCCTCAGTTTTCGATGGTATTCTCTCTTCCCATCTCTCTCAAGCTCCTGAACCTCAAGGCAGGGACTGGGGGAACAAAGTTCCTCCCATCACAGGAGAATCACAGAATCATAGATATCTCAAGTTGGAAGAGATATAGGATCATCAAGATGACCATAAGGATCATCGAGTCCAACTCCCTGCTCCTCGCAGGACTACCTAACACTAAGCCATATGACTAAGAGTGTCGTCCAGACGCTCTTTGAACTCTGACAGGCTTGGTGCCATGACCACTTCCCTGGGAAGCCTGTTCCAGTGACCGGCCACCCTCTCAGTGATGAACCTTTTCCTAATGTCCAATCTGAACTTGCCCTGGTGCAGCTTCATTCCACTTCCTCGTGTCCTGTCACTGGTCACCGGAGAAAGGAGATCAGCACCTTCCTCTCCACCCCTCCATTGCCGCCCTTGAGGAAGTTGTAGACTGCGATGAGGTCACCCCTCAGCGATAAGGTCACCCCTCAGCCTTCTCTTCTCCAAGCTGAACAAGCCAAGTGACCTCAGCCGCTCCTCATAAGTCTTGTCCTCCAGACCCTTCACTATCATAGCTGCCCTCCTTTGGACACACTCTAATAGTCTGATGTCCTTCTTGTATTGAGGTGCCCAAAACTGCACACAGTACTCAAGGTGGGGCTGCACAGTGTCAGGTTCGAGACCGCCTGAGGAACCTGAACATATACAAGCCCATGGGAGCTAACAAGATGCATCCCAGGGTCCTGATGGAATTGGCTGATGTAGTTGCCAAGTCACTCTCCATCATATCTGAAAAGTCCTGGCAGTCAGGTGAAGTCCCCAGTGACTGGAAAAAGAAAAACATCACGCCCATTTTTAAGAAGGGTAAAAAAAGGACTCTGGGAACTACGGACCAGTCAGCCTCACCGCACTGCCCAGAGTAAGATCATTGAGCAGATTCTCCTGGAAGACAAGTCGAAACATATGGAAGACAGGGAGGGAGGTGATTAGAGACAGCCAACACGGCTTCACCAAGCGCAAATCGTGCCTGATTAATGTAGTGGCTTTCTTCAATGGAGTGACTGCATCATTGGACAAGGGAAGAGCAACAGATGTCATCTATCTAGACTTCTGTAAGGCCTTCAATACGGTCCCACAGAACATTCTTGCCACTAAATTGGAGAGATACAGGTTTGACAGATGGACTATTCAATGGATAAGGAACTGGCTGGATGGCCATGTCCAAAGAGTTACAGTCAATGGCTCTATGTCCAAGTGGAAATCAGTAACAGGTGGTGTCCCTCAAGGGTCCTTACTGGGACCAATACTACTTAATATCTTCATCAATTATATAGACAGCGGGATTGAGCGCACCCTCAGCAAGCCTGCAGATGACACCAAGCTGAGTTGCGTCTAGCAGTTGATATGCTAGAGGGAAGGGATGCCACCTCACGGGACCTTGACAGGCCTAAGGAGTGGGCCCACGTGAACCTCATGAAGTTCAACAAGGCCAAGTGCAAGGTCCTGCACCTGGGTTGGAACAATCCCCAATACCAATACAGGCTGGGGAATGAGTGGCTCGAGAGCAGCCCTGCAGAAAAGGACCCAGGGACAGGGGCGGATGAAAAATTAGATATGAGCCAGCAACGTGCACCTGCAGCCCAGAAAGCCGTATCATATCTTGGGCTGCATAAAAAGAAGCGTGGCCAGCAGGTCGAGAGAGGTGATTCTCCCCCTCTACTCTGCTCTACCCCACCTGGAGTCCCGTGTCCAGCTGTGGGGTGCCCAGTACAAGAAAGACATGGACCTGTTGGAGCGGGTCCAGAGGAGGGCCACAAAAATGATGAGAGGGCTGGAACACCTCTCCTATGAAGAAAGGCTGAGACAGTTGGGGTTGTTCAGCCTGGAGAAGAGAAGGCTCTGTGCAGACCTTATTGTGGCCTTTCAATCTATAAAGGGGGATCATAAGAAAGATAGAGAGGGACTTTTTACCAGGGCCTGTAGTGACAGGACGAGGGGCAATGGTTTTAAACTGAAAGAGGGTAGGTTTGGATTGGACACAAGGATGAAGTTTTTTACAATGAGGGTGGTGAGGCACTGGAACAGGTTGCCCAGAGAAGCTGTGGATGCCCCATCCTTGGAAGTGCTCAAGGCCAGGTGGAATGGAGCTTTGAGCAACCTGATCTAGTGAAAGATGTCCCTCCCCATGGCAGGGGGTTTGGACTAGATGAACTTCAAATGTCCCTTCCAACTCAAACCATTCTATGATTCTATCATTTTTGGGACCAGTTATGTAAACAGTCAAGTAAATGGTCAGCACTGACTATTTACATTCCCTCCCCCTAACAGAAAAGAAAAAGATCCTTCTTGCAAGTTAACCAAATTTACTGATACAATTAAAAACAGCTGAGCACAAGAAGTCACAGCTAGTATCAGAAGCATGTTCACTTCAAACCCACAGCTTGATCTTACTTGGGTTACCTTCCCTTCAACCCTTCTGCTGTAGCAAGTGGAAGTCTCCTCTAAATCCATGCTAGAAAAGGTAACAGCTAGAACACCAACCACCTTAGTATTTTTTCCACTTGCTTGCTCAGAATTGAGAAAAAATTTGGAATTTTTCCTTTCAGGTTTCAAGCATTACCTGTACCAGGAATGATCTGTGTCGGCATAAGATTCTCTGGTTCATGAGACTGACCCTTTGCACACTTCAGCCATGAGAAGACTTCCTCATCACCAATCTCCTCTGTCTCTGGAATAAAGACACAAAAAAAGTAAAATTTTGTACAAAAATCACTAAAACTTTACAATACAGAAAGTTTCTGCATCAATATTGTTTCTTTAGATTCTTTACAATGCAGGAGATTAACCTGGTGATCTCAGAAACAAACTATAAATACAGACCATTAGAACAGGATCTGCAGCAACTTCTTTGCCTCTTCAGATTATAAAACCACCAGAGTAATTTTCCCTTCGTCTCTAGTAGCTTATTTTCAACCACCTAAAAGTCTTGGCTTCTAGCCTCAGTTTCTGAATATCATACTCTTATTCTCATTATGCTTTCCTAAGTTATAGAGTAATTCTATCTTTTCTTGTCATCATCTCCCAAGTTTTTTCCAACAAAAAGTATCTGCAGATCAGTTCCAGGCAGAGGAAACTAAGCTCTCCTGTCAGCCTTATAGAGCTAACAAGTAGCAAATTAATAGTTTGAAAAGTAGTCTGACAAATTTCTAATTCTTCAGATTTTAAACCAAGTTGGGCCTACAAATATGAAGCTGCATAAGCTGCATGCCATTCTCGTCCTTTAAAAAGGAAGGTGGAAGGGAAAGGTGAGTGGGGTAGAATATGGGAAGGATCATATAAAACTTCATTTCAGGGTCCTTTAGACCTGGTATCTGCATAGGTTGTTTCTATAGCACAAAGTTCAGAAGCCTCGAGGCAAGCAATTGTATTTAAGTAATGCCTTGGTTCCACATTTTGACTCATTCCAAAATTTCAGACTTGATTAATAATCCACAATTACAATACCATTTTCAGGAAGACATCATTGATAAGCAATATATATATATATATACACACACCCAGACCCCCCACTATCATTTGACATCGTAAAATATCAATCTTTTCAATGCTGACCCTCCTCTGTACACCAGTGAGTAAAAACTTCTCATATGCCCAGGACATCTCTTCATTTTAACGTGGCTCGTGTAAGGTTATCCTTTATTTCCTTGATGTGAGAAGAAAAGGGGTTAAAAGACTATTGCCCTTGAATCATGGACACTACATTCTGTCAGTGATATATTCAGTCCCAAATGCTTTTTCCAAACATGTCCAGTGCCAGATACAAGAAACCCTATTCTACTTACTTTCAGCTATTTGCACTGTACTCCGGTTAACCACATCTTAAAAATGTGCTCTCTTCTGGTGTATTCTGGCAGTAATTTCATAGGCTTCATTATTATACTGGGTCTGGCTGGGATGGAGTTAATTCTGTTCATAGCAGCTTGTGTGGTGCTGTGTTTTAGACTTGTGACCAAAACAATGCTGATAACACACTAATGTTTTAGCTATTGCTGAACAGTTTGCACAGTGTCCAGGTCCTCTCTGTTTCTCACTCTACCCAGCCCACCCCCAGTGAATAGACTGGGGGTGCACAAGAGTTTGGGACAGAACACCACCAGGCTCATGACCCAAACTAAGCAAGGGGATGTTCCGTGCCATACAATATCACACTCAGCATTAAAAACAGAGAGGAGAGAGTTTAAGGGGGCTAGCCATCTTTTGCTTGGGAAACTGCTGCGCAATGGTCTACCCGTGGAAGGTGGCGAGTGATTGCCTTTGCATCACTTGCTTTGTTTTGTTTTCTTTTTCTCTTTTCCTATTTCTCCGCTTATTAAACCATTTTATCTTGACCCACAAGTTTTCTTGCTTTTACTCTTCCTTTCCTCTTTCGCCAGTCCCAGTGCCATGGGGGACTGAGCAAGTAGCTGTGTGGTGCTTAGCTGCCTACTGGGGTTAACCCACAACAATGATATAAAAATAGGGGACTATCTATTTTAAAAAACCCATAGCTTTCATAATTTGTTCAGTGTTCTCTGGCACCTTTATCATGATGAACAGACAGCAGTACTCACACTTATTTACATCCAGTAATTTGTACATCTGCTCCACACAATAATGTAACTGTCACTAATAGCCTTACACTTACTGAGATTGTCCATTGTCAGCACCCACGCTACCAAAGTGGTCTCAATACAGTAAAATACACAAAAAAGCAACCAGGTATTCACTTTTGTAAACACAGTGTGCCTCTATTTGTTAGAAATTGAACTTACTGAACTTCTTCCTGAATTACAAACCCTAGTGCGTCAAGGAATCGAAAAAATAAGAAAACTTTCCAATCTAACTCCTTGTTACAGAAAGGAGTTCTCTGCAATGCCTGCTTACTAGTTCATCTTGTGATGGTTCTGAACTGTTAAAATAGCACTTAATTTTTCTTTTATACTCTCTGAGGAAAAGATGGAACTATACAGTAGCCTGTCTCAGTACACAGCCTGTGCCTGCTGATGTTATAATTTTAATATACAAATTCTAACCAAATAGATAAAACACGGGTATCTAAGGAAACGAGTAACAGAACAGCAGCATAGAAGACAGTAGTGCCAAAATTCCAAACCTCCAGTCTCCCAAGCTGATACTCACTAACTCTCCCAGAAACTATCCCCACTGAAAGCCAGCCAGTTAAAAAAAAAAATCCAGTACTCACCGCTACGTGGACGATTCTTCCGTAGCCGGTAACAGTCCAGACAGACCCCAAAACCACACTTGCGACAAACCCAATGAATATTAAAGAGTGTTGTCTCACATACATCACACATTTCCCTCACACCACGTACTGCTCGCTTCCATGCCACTTTCTCTATAAAAAGAAGGAACATTAGAAATTATTGCTTTGACATTTTGCATTTCTCCCACCTAATTTGAGAATATCACAGTAACGTTGATAAAGAAACAATTCACAGAAACATGACTTGAGGGCAGAGTATAGAAACACATTTTACATCCAGAGACAGAATCACAGAATCATATAGGTTGGAAAAGACCTTTAAGATCATCGAGTCCAACCGTAAACCTAACACTACCAAGACCACCACTACACCACGTCCCTAAGCACCTCATCCAAACGGCTTTTAAATACCTCCAGGGATGGCGATTCCACCACTTCCCTGGGCAGCCTGTTCCAATGCTCGATAACCCTTTCAGTGAAGTAAAATTTACTAATATTCAGTCTAAACCTCCCCTGGTGCAACTCGAGGCCTTTTCCTCGCGTCCTATCACTTGTTACCTGGGAGAAGAGACCGACCCCACCTCCCTACACCCTCCTGTCAGGGAGTTGTAGAGAGCGATGAGGTCTCCCCTCAGCCTCCTTTTCTCCAGACTAAACAACCCTAGTTCCCTCAGCCACTCCTCATAAGACTTCTGCTCTAGACACTTTCTTTGAGACACTTTCTTTGAGTTGCTAGTCTTGTGACACTATTAAAATCCCCATTTCTAAGAGTGGGTAAGGTCAAGTCCCAAAATGCACACACTACAAGGAAACGGAGCACCTTACAGAGTTCTGCAGTAACCGAATTTCAAGGAGCACTTACGGAACTTACAGAAAAATTACAAAACTTCTGCTAGTTTTATGAACAAATAACGTGAACTTATGAAACTATAAAGAATGTGTATTTAGTTTTACTAATCGGATGCCTGTCAACTCTTTGGATTCTAAACCAACACATTCGCTGAGGAATGGAAAGTCCTCCCCAAATGGCTGCCCTTGAACATTCCAGAAGCTAAAGGGAAAAATCAGATAGTCAGAGCTATCCATGTGATGTACTGAACCAGGTACCTTTAGAAAATTTTTTCTAAACCTGCTCCCCTTGTAGTGGCAACACTGTCAACTAGTTGCTCAGCTGAGTCCTTGCAGGCTGAACACAGGTGCTGCTCCCTTCCTAGAAAACCCTGAGCTTTTATGCAATGTCCCTGGAGCATAACAGGATAGGAATATGTAAGAAAAGCTGCTCATTAAAGCATAGCTGGTCAGTGTGATAAGCGTTGTGGACTTATTTCTATTTTCTTAGGAGAATGGGTCAGCTGATTTCTGCATTTATTTATTGAAAAATAATTTAATGATGTCTGAGAAAGTTACCGTTAGCTTCCTTGGCAGTAATGTTGCACTGATCCAAAATAAAAATCCCAAATGCTGGTCCTACAATTACACACACCCCAAAGAAGTGAATATAGCCTTCTCTTTGAAAGAAAAGGAGAAGCATTTTAACAGGAAGTTATATTACATTTTCAACTCTATTCCACTGCATTGTACACACATTACACAGAGAAGGTGGACAAAAAACACGTCAAAAGCCCAGCTTACGATGTGGCTCCACCATCATCATTGCCTCCTTCTCTGACATAACAAGCTGGCAGAACTGGTCCCCAACATTGGCCAGGATGTATTTAGAAGTTTCCAGATCGATCCCCTCTGCAGGGGAGGAGGAAGGAATCCATAGGCTCATGGCATCAGGGTCACTCTGTTGTGGGTTTAAGAAACCCTCCACTCTTAGAATACCTTTCCGGGTAAATATCAGCCTGCAGAAAACAGGATGGAGTCATTGAGAAGCTGCTCAATCACCTTTAACTAACTTATAATGCCATCTGTGTCAGAACATAAACCCAGCAAGGCGAAAAAAGGCTTGAGCTAGAGTGCTATACTCTATAGCCAGTACAATTATTATGCAAATCCAAACAACACAGAGAATAAGGTACACGAAGGCAATGGCCGCAAAACCTACTAGAACAAATCCCCAGGTCCCAGTAAGCATTGGTGGGAAATTCCACATACAGGAAATTGCTAGAGCTTGGTAAGTCACATTTCTCTATACTCTTAATAGAAAGAGATGACAAAATTCAATTTATGTGGGCTGCTGCATGATGCTGCTTGTAAAATCGTGCATGGTTCTCATTCTCTGTTTTAACTCAGGAGAAAGTTATTTCCCAACTTTTGGGAAACCAGTATTTCAGTTCTGGCTAGGGTTGGTAGCACTTGGCAACTGTTCTAACAGTTCACATTACAAGACATACAAAAATCCTTATCGTGCCTACTATTCTTGCCAATGCTCTCCACAGAGACGAGTCACAACTGTTTTATCAGTAGCTGTTGACCGTCCTAGTCTTTGTGTGGTAAAAGGTGTAACAACATAAGTTACAGAACCCTGAACATCTCCTGCCAATATTAAAGGTAACTTCATTTTCAAGCAAAACCAATCTTGTCTTTAATCTCAATGCTAGATTAATTTTTAACAAGTTCAGGAAGAGAAACAGCTATAACCCTTACTGGATGGGTGGCACATACTAAAAATTCGCTTCATCCTTTATATGCCAGAAAGTGAACAAACATATTTTTGAAAATAATGCATAGCACTTGCTAGAATAGGCAGTTAAGGAAGATGAAAAGGAAACATGACAGCTCAAAGAACTGTAAGACATGTACCCAACACAGAAAGAAAACACAGGCAAGTGTTCTACTCCTAAAAATCAGTTCCGTATTCAACAAAACCTAGTCAAACATTAGCCTCATGCTGGCAATGTTTAGTTACTTACTTGTTGACCGAATTAAAATTTTATCTCTGTCCTGAACTCCTTATGAAAGAGGGAGAGAACAGCTATTACATACAAACTGCTACCCAACAGTAAAATTCTACCCAATAAAGCAAATTCAATCTCTTGAGGCTGGACCTGGAGGCTCACTTAGTATCATATAGCTGTATTTTCTAACAGCAGCTCTTCCCGTCCCAGCGAGGGAATTCCAGTCAGGTGATGCAAGGAAATAGAAGACACGCAAAATCTTCATTATTGTATGCAAGCACATTAAATAAGTAAAACATAATTACTTTGTGCTTGGACATAGTCCAAGCTCTGCACATAGACTACATATGAAGGAAGGAAGAATTTGAGCACCTCCGGAAATGGAAGAAGCGACACGCCACAGTTGAGTCATCCTGCTCTTGCTCCTTAAATTTGCGGTACCGCTCCAGACGGCACTCCCGACACTTGTGCAGATGTGGAGCTACATTGATGCAAGAGCCATCCTGGAGAAAAGGCTCACCTGACTGCTTCAGCTTCCTCACCTTACTCATATCTTTCAGCACAGACTGGCCAACTGGGTGAGACAAAGTAGAAGTAAAAATCCATTAGTTAACTGCAACATGTTTTCAGAGATCTGTCTGCTCATACCCATGCAAAACCAATAAGACTGTTCAAGTCTGCAGCATACCACACTTCTGTCCTGCCAAATATATGCTTAAACATTTCTCAAAGTGAACATGTTAATTCACATAGAAAAAGCATTAAGCTTTAGCCTTGTAAATATCCCGTGCGCTGCCGACTGAGCATAAATGAGGTTTACACCTGTGGTTAGTTCACCACACAGGAGATATCCCAGTATCCCACCTCCTTGTGCTTCCAAGACACCCTGCATTCAAGTCATCACCTTTTAGGGGAGCTGTGCGAGGCCGGCCCTTTGGGGCTTGCTTCCCTTTTCCTTTCCCCAGCAGCAATTCAGCATTGCGCTCTGCATTGGGACCTAGCTTTGCCATCAAGTGGTCTGGGATTCCCTTCATACAAGCCTTGGCCTGCAACTGGTCTTCAGAGTCACTCAAATCTGACAGGTCACTATTGGTACTGGAGTCTGAGTCCTGTTTGGATGTCAAGCTCCGCTCATCTAGAGAGAACCTTTTCACAGCTTCAAAAGGGGCTTTGTTCTCCTGTGGAAACTCAGCCTGTGAAGAGAAAAAGCCAGGTGGATGTCTGCCAAACACGTTAGAAAAAGTTTTCAGAAGAGGATTGTCCTGCTGCCCAGGCCCAACAGCTGGTTTTTCTTCTGTTGGGCTAGAGGAAAGTGTGGGCATCTCAATAGGCTGTGTCAGGTTGCTGGTCGGTGAGCTGGAACGGCCATTCCCTACAGTGGAAGGGCTCTGAACACCAGCAGCAACTGTTGAACCAGGAGTGCTGGAGATCATCTTTGAGGAGTCAGTTGTTATAAACAAGGTTTTCTTCTTAGCTAGAGAAGAGTCTGTAGAAGTGAGTGACTCCGGCCAGCCAGAAGTGGCCTTATGACCCACAGGTGTAGAGGGAGTAGAAACCCCTGTCTGAGATGAAGATGCAAAGCCACTGAAAGGACTAAGTTCTGCTTTCTCAGCAAATGCCAGGAAAGGGTTTGAGGGTTCCTCTCTTGATAGCTTTGGGGGCTGTAAAAATAGGTTTTCATGACTATCTGGGGGGCGAGTATTCAACAGACTTCGTGAAAAGGCTGGAGTAAGGGTAGGCATAGATTCCACAGGCAGCTTCCGCTCCACAGAACTGCCAGACTGGGCTCCTGGTTTAGTGTCCGCTGAAAGAATTTTACCTTTACAGATCCCAGTACCCACACTCTCTGTACACTGCTTGAATGAGTCCCGACTAGGGGCATCTTCAGTCAAGCTCTCTGAAATGACTGTGAAGTAGTTACTGGAAGGTAGATTTTGGGACATGCATTGAAAAAACAAGTTCTTGGACAGATCAGAATCCTTCTGAGCCTCTTGTCCAGTACTACAGCCAAAAGAAAATCCAGAAGGCTTGCTTTCTGGAGTCACCACTCCATTTGATTGACTCCTTCCACCCCCAAATACCAAGGACTGGGAAGCACTTGGGAGAGAGACTCCAAATCCAGAAGAAGCCAAAAGTGAATTTCGGGAATTCTGAAACAAAATTAAAAAGCATTAGGCCATTAAAGGATTCTTGTTTGAGTCAGCAATACTTTGGTTCATCTAATTGTACAATTACCATTCTACTTATCCACCTATAATAGAAACTTCCAGCAGAATTATTTACAATGAAGAAACTTCTTTAAGGATTCTACTAGACTAATTTTTCCTGCCTACCAGCTATTGAAACTAATGAGCTAACGGTGTCCATTACACAGTAAAGACACCTGAAGAAAATGAACACATTATCTTATCACGTTTCAGAACAAAAGTGAGACACAAGACAAGGTGAATTAATTCACAGAAAAGCAAGTTATTTAATCTGCTGATTGTTTTAATTCAAATCAGCAAGAAGGGAACCTTAATTGAAACTGTTTTTCGATAATCTCCCATCTTTCACCCTCCCCCAAGATCATCCTGACAAGCTTCTCCTACTTAACCAGCACCCTTGAAATAATTAACTTAGCTTGCAAAGTTAATTAAAGAAAGAAAGCCCTCTAGCAGTTAGTGAACAAACTGTTCCTGGTCACAGCAAGCCACATCTGCTGACAGGTAGATAGATGCCTACGAAGTGGTGCCTTCCAGGGGATTACTCAAGCGAGGTTAAACACAAAGGGCTTAATGTTTATGATCTTCAAATAGTGGAAAGTTTTCTGACTTGCAGATTTCTACTAGACTCATAACTGTGATATGGAACATTCACTTGCTCTCTTCTCAATTTATACTTACCCAGATTTTCCAATTCTCACAGTCCTACTCTAACTGATTATATTCTGCGACTAACTCATCAGTTCTATTCCTTTTCTTTGAGTTCCCACTTAGAAATCTTCTCATGAGGAATACTTATGATTAATACACTTTTATTCCAAGGCCATGTTAAATACAACCACGGCCTCCACGCAACACATCTTACTGGTCATTAGTGTCACTGCACACCTACTACACTGCAAACTAATGGTTAGCTTGTTCCTCGTTATCAACCTTCAGCTGTAAGAACTTTAATAACACATTCATGTCCCCCATGACAGTTCTTCCAGATATTAGAATTTCAGATATTTCTTTTTAGAGCCATAGTAATTTTCACAAACTGAGTTTAACAGTTTCAGAAAACATATGAATAGGAATGCAAACCAAGCTTATTAAGTAATCTCAAGGACCAAATCGCCCTATGATTAAGTGGACAGTCTGAAGCAATAACACATGAACTATCTACAACACTCCTGCTGATTTATGTCAAGTTCCCTCCCTCAAGGAAAATAGTCTGAAATGGACTAATGGTCTACCTGCAAATCCTGAAACCAGATTACTAATGATGATTTAAAACAAGTGATTTGGGGTTGGGTAGAGGGAGGGAAGGAGAAGCGGTACCAAAGTTTCTCAGTACAATTAAAGTTCTTCCTTAATACCACTGATGACAGATACAATTTTGACCGTTTACCTACACAGTTTGTAATTGCTCCCAACTCTGAACTTCTTTTTTTTGTGGGGGTGGGGTGGAAGAGAGAGATGATTATATGGTTGTATAACAATTTAATTATGTAACACTTCTGTCTCCTACAACTGTGTTTTTCCTTTACATCTTACCATCTAGGAATCTTTAACCCAAGGTAAACATCTCACCTTTCCCCCAGTTCCATTAGCTAATACAAAAGACAGGGATGAAAGTAATCCATTTAATCTCCTGGCAATCCCCTTCG
The DNA here is from genome assembly GCF_034638445.1 of Ciconia boyciana. Taxonomy (NCBI): domain Eukaryota; kingdom Metazoa; phylum Chordata; class Aves; order Ciconiiformes; family Ciconiidae; genus Ciconia; species Ciconia boyciana. Next base: position 143,862 of record NC_132942.1, read on the forward strand.
ACTCTCTAACGTATCTCCCATTTTCTTCACTTTTTTATACCGTAGACCACAAGTTTCTTAATTTTTGTTGTACTTACTGAGGTGGGGTTTTGTTTTTATAAGCCTTCATTTCATTACTTAAAAAGTCTTCTCTTTTGTTTTTAACAGGGTTTCCCTTCTACTTTTCCACTTTTCCCCTTGAAAACAAAGAGACACAACTAAAAGGTTTTCAAGCTGCTTCCAGACTGAGCTTGCTCTTCAAATTTATTCTAAAGGTACCCATCTCAAACGTTTTAATTATTTCTTTGTTTTCAGCCCTAGATAGTATATGATGCGACTGGCTCATTTTTCTACTACGGAGATATCATAGCTGTAACAGACAAGTTGGGCATCTATAAAAGGTCCTCTAAATGTAGCCTCATTGTTTTTCTGGTTTTGAGGCTTTTTTTTCTTTTTTTAAGTAACTTAAATGTTCAACTCAGCACACAATCTCATGAGTATTTGTTTAAAGGCAAGAGATATTAAGTAGGTTATCTTCCATACGACACAGCAAAATTTATGATATTAAGTGCAGTGCTTAAAGTTACTTTCACGGAATCACAGAATCGTATAGGTTGGAAAAGACCTTTAAGATCATCGAGTCCAACCATAAACCTAACACTACCAAGACCACCACTACACCATGTCCCTAAGCACCTCATCCAAACGGCTTTTAAATACCTCCAGGGATGGCGATTCCACCACTTCCCTGGGCAGCCTCTTCCAATGCTTGATAACCCTTTCAGTGAAGTAAAATTTCCTAATATTCAGTCTAAACCTCCCCTGGTGCAACTTGAGGCCATTTCCTCTCGTCCCGTCACTTGTTACCTGGGAGAAGAGACCGACCCCACCTCTCTACACCCTCCTTTCAGGCAGTTGTAGAGCGCGATGAGGTCTCCCCTCAGCCTCCTTTTCTCCAGGCTGAACAACCCCAGGTCCCTCAGCCGCTCCCCATCAGCCTTGTGCTCCAGACCCTTCCCCAGCTCCGTTGCCCTTCTCTGGACACGCTCCAGCCCCTCCATGTCTCTCTGGGAGTGAGGGGCCCAACACTGAACACAGCATTCGAGGTGCGGCCTCACCAGTGCCCAGTACAGGGGTACGATCGCTGCCCTACTCCTGCTGGCCACGCTATTCCTGATACAAGCCAGGATGCCATTGGCTTTCTTGGCCACCTGGGCACACTGCTGGCTCATATTCAGCCGGCTGTCGACCAACACCCCCAGGTCCTTCTCTGCCAGGCAGCTTTCCAGCCACTCTTCCCCACGCCTGTAGCGTTGCATGGGGTTGCTGTGGCCCAAGTGCAGGACCTTGCACTGAGCCTTGTTGAACCCCATACAGTTGGCCCCAGCCCATCGACAGGCCCCAGCCTGTCCAGGTCCCTCTGTAGAGCCTTCCTCCCTTCAAGCAGATCAACACTCCCGCACAACCCGGTGTCATCTGCAAACTGACTGAGGGTGCACTCGATCCCTTCGTCCAGACCATTGGTAAAGATATTAAACAGCACTGGCCCCAGCACAGAGCCCTGGGGAACACCGCTTGTGACCGGCCACAACTGGAGTAAACTCCATCCCCCACCACTCTTTGGGCCCAGCCATCCAGCCAGTTCTTTACCCAGCGAAGAGTACACCCGTCCAAGCCATGAGCCGCCAGTTTCTCCAGGAGAAAGCTGTGGGAAACCGTGTCGAAGGCTTTACTGAAGTCAAGATAGACAACATCCACAGCCTTTCCCTCATCCATTAGGCGGGTCACCTTGTCGTAGAAGGAGATCAGGTAGGTCAAGCAGGACCTGCCTTTCCTAAACCCATGCTGGCTGGGCTTGATCCCTTGGTTATCCTCTACATGCCGTGTGATGGCACTCAGGATGATCTGCTCCATCAGCTTTCCCGGTACCAAGGTCAGGCTGACAGGCCTGTAGTTCCCCGGGTCCCCCTTCCGGCCCTTCTTGTAGATGTGTGTCACATTTGCTAATCTCCAGTCAACTGGGACCTCCCCAGTTAGCGAGGATTGCTGGTAAATGACGGAAAGGGGCTTGGTGAGCACTTCTGGCGGTTCCTTCAGTACTCTCGGGTGGATCTCATCAGGCCCCATAGACTTGTGAGTGTCTAAGTGGTGCAGCAGGACACTAACCATTTCCCCCTGAATTATTGGGGCTCCATTCTGGTCCCCGTCCCTATCTTCTGACTGGGGGGGCTGGGTACCCAGAGAACAATTGGCCCTACTATTAAAGACTGAGGCAAAGAAGGCATTAAGTACCTCAGCCTTTTCCTCATCCTTTGTCACTGTGATCCCTCCCCTGTCTACTAGGGGCTGGAGATTCTCCTTAGCTCTCCTTTTGCTGCTAATGTATCTGAAGAAGTATTTTTTGTTGTCTTTTATGGCAGTAGCCAGATTGAGCTCTAGCTCAGCTTTGGTCCTTCTAATTTTCTCCCTGTACAACCTCGCTACACCTTTGTAGTCCTCTTGACTTGCCTGCCCCTACTTTAAGGCTGCATTTCTCAGATCAAGGCTGAATAAAGATAAGAGTGCTACAAAATTGTCTCTTACAACTCCTCCACCAAATACCTTCATTTTCTTTTGAGTTCTTTCTTAGATCAGATAATAGAAAGGTTTCCCTTGGGAGGGGAGGGATTCATCAGAGAAAAAGTAGTTTTCTCAATTCCATGGACACACTTTGTAACAGGAATATGTTGCAGAACATCTGTTGCAAATATGTATGTCTTTCTTGAATACGCTGGATCATGAGCTACTCACCTCTCCCTGGGCTTGTGATCGGCCTGTTTTCAGTTTCTCCTGTCCAGTAACAGCTGGCAAACTGGTATCAGAGATTCTCACAGTTGTCGGTGTCAAAGCAGTTGTAGTAACTGCAGTTGCAGAAGTCACTGTGCCTTGGCCAACCTGTTCCAGTGATTTTCCTGCCTCTTTACATCCAGATCCAACTAGTAATGCTTGTCCAGCCACAGAGGAAAATGGAGTGAAGGGCAATGGTGTGTCACCACCAACTGGCTCATCTTGGACTACTAGTGTTCGGCCATTCTCTTTGGTGTAAGTGGCAAAGCGAATATTGCGATTAATCTGAGGAATGAATGAAGGCAACTGTTTGGCCCTTGGATCCGGTCCTGTTTCGCTATTGGAGCCTCCTTTCCAAGGACCTCTGCTTGCCTCCCCTCCGTCACTACCATTGCTATCCACCTCACCCCTCTCCTTTAGCTTCTTTGTTGCAGGATCACACCCAGAATCTGAAGCGTTTTTCCTCCTCCGTCCATCCTTTCCCTCCAGACTTTCTTTCTTCTTTTTCCCTTTAGATGATTTAGCTGCTTTTAGGCCCCCTCCCTGTAATAGACAAAACCATGCAATCACTAAACAGAATAATGAGGAATAGCTGTTCAAATAACATTTTTCTGTTAGAATGAAGAATATATTACGCTATTCTTAAGCTTATGTATGTTACATTTAATCACAAATTGGAGACATCTAAGGAAAGATACTATGTGAACACAGAACAAGCCTAAGTGCAGTTTTGTCTTTTTTGTATCAGGATAGGACCTTCACAATAAGATTTTTAGCTGAGCTACTTTGCTGTAGCACGTACCACATCATGGCAGATTTTGGGAAACATGCAACGCAGCCGTACTCCAACATAGTTCTTGCTAATGTATGAAAACTATTTGCACACTAATTTTTGCTACAAGTCTAATCCCCACAGTTCTTTTGAAGGGCACACTTTCTGTCCACTACCCAAAGCCTACAAAAACTACAGGAGATAGCTTGCCGTTTAGCTTAGGGTAAAAACACAGGTTCAAATGTTATCATGGAACCTCTCAACTGAAGCAATGAAATGCCACAAGCATGCAAGCCTGCTTTAGAGAAGCCAGATGGAAATTTTTAGAAATGCCTAAAAAGGTCTGCGAAGAAGCACAGAGTGATCCCTTCAGAAAAAGGCAGTGAGCACAGAGACGTCCTTTATCAGAGCACTACACTTTAAAATGGAGTACAACAACCATGTTTATTGAACCCCGCCCAAGATCCATGCTGAACTTAGTAAAACAGGCCTGAACGAAAAGAAAATAGATTGTTTAAAGAAAGCTATGACCATCTCTCAAAATGGTAAAGAAAATTTTCCTCTTCCAACTACATTATCAAAAGCCCACAGTGAACACAGCATCAGTTTTCAGTTGTTTCCACATTTTAGATGTAAATTTTACAAAGTTTCACACTGTATATACAAGACCTGAACTATTGTAGTACCTCGCTTGGAGAAGTGTTATCCATCACCACATGAATCAGTCGAGGATCCACCGACTTTATTTCGCCACTCTAATTTTTATGCAGATTGATATTGAGGAGGTAGGGGAAGAAAAGAGTAGGTTAGTTTTTAATTCAGAGTATATAGGATCAACATAAGAGCCCTTAAACACAGGGTTACTCTGCAGCCCCTCTTCCATTTGCCTTTTCTTTCTGTCCCACTTCCTTAGTAATACTACAGCCTTCCAGTTTACCTTCTATCCTTTTGCTCCTTCTCTATTTCAAAAACTTTCAGATTTGATTCCTACCACTGTTTTCTTGTATATTTGTTCTACTGAGCATCTCTAGAGGCATTCATTGCATTAAACACAGCTGCTCTTAAATTTGATTTAGTACTGTTCTAGCCTTCTGCACATTCACTGTTAGATGTAGAAAAGAATACTGGAAGGAAGCACATCAATTTATGCTAATTATCCTCATCAGCATATCCCCAACAGGAGCAATGAATACCCAATCTCTGTAACTGTGCTTGGAGGTTACCTTTTTATTTCACAGTAGATACGCAGTAAGTTGGGTGCTTCCTGGCATGTATCTGCTGAAAGCATATACTCCACAGTTTCAATGCCTCTCCAAAGTACTACACTTATTTACCATAATAGTATACTTTTTTTCCTGTGCACCAGCAATAGATCTAATAGTCGGAGCACAGGATTACTGCATGTGTACACAGGACTTACTAGGCACGGTTAGTGCATTCATTCTGCACAGGTATTTTACTGCACATGGAAAAGGCTACGGGGGCAGGGGGCACGGGACACAGGACGGGACCCAAAAAACCGAGAAGAATGCTGCTGCTACGGTAATTTACACACAGCACCACAGACCTGTTCCTAGTTGCTCCTGAAAAAGGAAGCCATTAGGAGGCAGCTGCTAGTAAGACCAAAATACTCGTCAGCCTGCACAGAAGCATGTAACACAAACCACATAACTCCAGCAGTCCACAGATTTTCTGTGCTGTTTACAACACTTACTAGGTTTACTGATAGGAACAGGGCAAAAGTAAACTGCCTAAGCTAAAACATATCAATCAATTTTGTTTAGACTAAGACTTCACCTTCTATGCTACACTTGTTTTAAACCACTTGTACAGCCCGTCAGATAGAAGCTGAGAGAAGGCATAGGAAGACCACAGCATAACAGACCCAGAAGGTGGCTTTCTGTACATCAGCACACTCTCCCACCCAGAAAGCCACTTCCAGTATTTTTTCATATAGCTCTCATTTCCAAAGAAATTCTTATAGCTTCCTTTATAGAAGTGGGCTGTATATCATCATTTATTGTGGAAAGTCATCATAACAGAAAACAAAAATTCTGTGAATTGCAACATGGATAATTACTCATCTTTTAAAGCAAAAAACCAAAGAACCAAAAGTACAAGTTTTGGTGAAGCTGTTATTCTCCACAAGATATTGAGGAATGGTGTTTTAGGAACACTAAAACAGTGCTTCATATTTTTACCTCAGTCACAGACACCTCCATAAGACGAGTTATTGGGTCTTGATGGCTCACAACACCACAGAGCCAACTATTTTCATCCTCTGGTTGGTAAACCTTAACTCTTTGGCCTTGGACACTGTAAGGACCTGGAAAAGAAGGACTTTCAGTACATTTTCCAGACAAGCTTTGTGTCATACTAGTTAAGAGTCATACAATTAAAAAAAAAAAAAAGAAAAAAAAAGGAGAGTTTTGTGCACATAATTAGGGCTTGAAGTGTCATCTTTCAGGTGGAAAGAAATTAAAGCGCTAGGGCTTCTGCTGCAAATCCTGCATAAGCCAAGCATTCTATTGTAAAAAGTCAATAAGCCCTCATTGCTGTAACTCAAAACTATTGTAAAGACAAAATTAATACAGTTTACAAGTAAAAAAAAAAATTGAAAAATCAAAATAAACTCACTCCTTTGACAAAATCAAGCTAGACAGGGCCTCCTTGCTAACTAAACTCTTTTGCTTTCTAACCTACAGGTCAGTAATTATGAAGCATCAATCTAGTGGACAGTCATAGCATTCTGACTCAGTCCAGATGCATCAAATCCCAGTATAAACTGCATGCAGTTCAGAATAGAAACATATATTTGTAACTGTGGAAAACTTAACATAATTGCACAAATATCCAACGTTCTCTAAACCAACCAGTCTTAGTTCTTTGACACGGGTAACGGATCATCTACAGAAAGGTTTCCTCCGACCCTGCCCTCACTCTCCACATCAGCATGCAGAGCTTTCCTCCTACCCTAAGTCCAGACAAAAAAAACTTAGTTAATATTAGATCATCAAAATCCACATGATCCAACAGCCTGTATCTGATACAACCAGAACTAGGCACTTCAGAAGAAGGCTCCAAACTGGACAATTCTGAACCTGCTTGCTCATGTAAGAAGTATTGTCCTCATAGCATTTTTATCAATAAACATTTTATTTAACCAAAAGGCACCAAATCCCCATTAAGAATGACATAGTCCTTCAAATGTAATACAGTGGCCTACGTCTAGGGTGACCACCTGGCCCATGAACCCAAACTCTGGATAGAAAATAGTTTTAGCACTTGAACTAGAAGACCCCAATCTGACAATAAGAGCTGCAATCAGACTTAACCCTAATACACAATCCAGACAACAGTTAAGGTATTAACTCTATGCTGAGCAGCCACGGCCACACTATATTTTCAACTTCAAAAATTCACATATTAATTATCAAAATTCCAAAATCTGAATTTGACATAACAAAAGAAATTTTTTAAAGATCAACAACTACAAAGTAACTTCACTTCTAAATTTCCAGAATTATAGAAGAGAACCACAGAACAGGACCAAAACTTTAAAAATTCAAAACTAAAACTTAAAATAAGGGAAGCTGTAAATACATGGACATTATCAGTAATACTTTGTCCTACTTTAACTACACCTTCAGTGATCATTCCCAGTAGGTATTTCTGGTTGTATCTCAGCAACTGCTTACCTGTATCTGTGACAAAATAATGCTTCTTTGTAAAGAACTTGCAAAAGAATACAGAAAATTGACCTTCCAAATCAAACAGTAACAGACACTATTGCTATTCTCCTTCACAAATCCCAGCATAGTCTAACTGTTCCACAACAAAGTAGCTCTGAGATAGAAAAAACACAGTCTCACCTCTACTAAATATCTCCTGAAGCTTCTGGTCACTGATCAATGCATTGACAGATTCTCTTAGTGAAGGCTGTTCCTGCAGAATCTGATTTTGACTCTCTGTTCCCATCTGCCAACAACAAACAGTTTTAACATAAAAGTATCATCTTTTAACGAAATAGAATCATTAGGTTTTAAGGGACAGCTCTTCTTGGATTGCTCTCAGAGACTGACAAACCAAAAAAAGTAAAATTAAGAAAAACATTGCTGAACATGCCAAGAGGAAAAAAAGGACTAGCTATACAAAAGCTGTTGCAAAACTTCGACTGGGGTTACCAACTACATGATGCTTGACAGCTTGCTCTCCAACTGACCCATATAGAGAGAAACTATTTTCAACTGCAGCTGGAGGTTAGTGTAGGCACCTCGAAAAAGAGGGAAAGAAATGCAAATATATGGCAGGGCAGTGAAAGGAGGAAGACAAGAATATGGAAGTGGAACAGTAATAAAAAAACCCCCCTCATCTGACAATCACAGCACAAAGTTAAATTTGCACTTTAACTGAACACAGTTCAAATACCTGAAACAAACGTAATCCGCTGGCATCAGACAGGAAACGTAAATGTCTGTCCAGAAGAAACTCCACTGGGACCACTGAGCCTAAACCCAGCTTATCTACTAGAGGAGTGAAAGTCTGTGATAAACAACAAAAAACAAAGGTTATAAAAATGACTGAGCACACATACAGGCCAACAACCGTTGTTTTCACATGCTATTTAAGTACCACAAAGAATAAAAAGTTTAATTTATCAACTTGCACCACCCAGTGCCTGAGTTTTAATGCAAATTATTATTCATGTCTAAGCCAATAATTCTTGCAAGTGTGGCATATTACAAGAAGGAATTACAGAAAATTGGCTCCACTTCTTCATTAGAACTTAAAGCAGAACTGAAAACACCTTTTGTGGTACTTGTTTTTTCATAGGTAAGCACCTTCTGATGTTCAGGTTAAAAAAGCAGCTTTGGTTAATGGTTCAAACTATGCTACATATTTTGAGTATACTCTCATGAAAGGAGCATTTTTATTCCCGCACAGAAATCAGGTGTAAGTAATTTACAGGCATATTAATAAAGGGGAGATTTTTTTTGCTAGTGTTTTGTGCAAAATTGAAGTTCATAACAGGTGTACTATTGATATTCAAGCTGCAGGACAAATCACTAAAAATACCTAGCAGAATCAGAATGATAACCTTATAACATAACTCGCTGATGAAAGAGGAAGATGAAAGAGGAAGTTGCAAACCATTGGAATCTTTGAAATGTGTTATCTGGCTCACACTCACATTATTTTAACACACAAGTATTCACGACATTTTTCCCTTAACAGGTCTCATCAAGTTTGTTCACACTCCATTCTCCTGTGCACACCATTATGAATATAAAATTTATTTTCTCAGTTTACGTAAAACTATTTCCTAAAAGTGAACAGGACTACAAGAAAGAGACAATGAGGGATGAATACACATTCATAAGTGATATATTTCAGCCCCCCCCCCAACCCAACACCACTACCCCTGCCCCCCTAAAAAAAAATACCATTCACTTTTATAAAGTGAAGCAGTTGGCTTCCCAGAATTGTCCACATTGCACTTATGTACTCTGGTGCTTTGCCTAATTCCAGTCTGTATTCCCAGGCAGTTATTTGGGTAGGCCTCCAGTACTTAGTGAAAGCTTGAGTGCTCACGTGGCTGTCCGGAGTACAGGGGATGGAAACGTTTCTTCAGCAAGTCTATAGATAGGGCTTGAGTTATAGTGGAAATACCCTGGGATCTTAGTGGACCCTTCTTTGCTTCTACCAGTCTTCCAACAGGTTCTGACACAACTCATTACACAATCAGTGTGCGGACTATGGTAACACCCCCAAATTACTCAGATATCAAGATACTTGGGAATCATCTGAAAGAAACTGATCCCGAATAAACACAGTTTCCCAGCTGAAACTAAACTGGAGTTCACTCTTGGAGACAAGTTGGAAATACATTGAAAGGAAAACTCCGCCTATGGAAAAAACACTATACACAGAATCTCTGCTGTAAAGGCCTAGTTTTCTTCTGCCTTAAGACAACTGCAATAAAGAAACCCTCAGAGAAAGATGCAGTGCTGAACTTGTTGCTTTGAGCCCAAGTGTTAATTTAAAACACTAAATTCAAATTGTACCAAGGCACAAGGTCCTTGACTGGAAAAAACATTTCAATGTGCCCATGCACAAAATGTAGTATTAAAAAGCAGAGAGTAGGATCCCAAGCAGTTCAAGAACTGCAGGAAGAGAAAAGAAACAAAAGAAGGGCAAAATAATAAAAAACAGACAGCATGAAAACAAGGGTAGGAGTCTCATATATAATGATCTTTCCTCTTCAGAAGCCACTAAGAGAAGAAAGAAGGATGTAAGGAATGCTCTTTACTATATACTACTCATTAGGATGTTTGCAGAATGGGTATACTCAGATACGCTAGCTAAAACATACTGGCTTTGGTCTCAAGTGTCATGACATGTAACTGCCATGTAAACAGCAATATGGATAACCAAGAAACAGGAGAAAATTTTGCATGTCACGCATGTCATGTTAGTTAATGCTGACAACAACACTGAAATCAAATTTTTAGTTTAGAGTAGGAGTGGCCAACTTATGGCTTATAGGTCAGGCACAGCCCACAGTCTATTCTCTTCCCCACAGCGCCTTCAGGAACACCTATTAAAATGATGCAGCAGCCTTTACCATACAGAACTCTAGAGAGTCCATAGTAAGACCAAAAGGCTTATTCTCACAATTCAGAAAAGCCTAACACACTCAAAGTTCTAAAATAGGGAAAAATAATCTTCAGATATGTAGCACATTTCTTCAGAGACCCACTTAGTGAAAAATATCTCATTTCTGTGAGGTAACAGCTTTCAATTTCTGGGGCAGGAACTGCAAGCATACCGCCTCTCAGATGCCTTTCCAAAGGCAGTGTAACTCCCAGTTAACTGCTCTCCTATTTACCATTTCAAAAAATCCATCCCCAAGCAATTATTGGTACCTGCATAATGATGCCCTGTACGATATTCAAGCCTTGTGTTTCACACCACAGTTGATGCAAACCTCTGAGGATATGAGAGCTTTTGGCCAAATACTCACCAGTGCAGGCCACTGTGCCAGTGAGACTCGAGTCCCCTGGAGCATAACCGGATCATTTCGAGGTGCCCAAACCAATGATCCTTCCAGCAACAACACTATAACTTCTTCAGCATGGACTTTCACCCAGGCATGTTGCTTCCAGTTACAGCCATCGAATTCCACGAAGATCTGATTTAAAAAAAAAAAAAAAATTAAAAAAAATTTAGAAGGTATTTCAGCTCTTTTCAGACACCAAATAGAAAAAAATAGATTCCTACAATCCCTATGGATAAGGAGACAGCAGCTTTAGTCAGAAAAATCAGGATAGCACTGAGAACATCACATCTATCTAACAGCTATCAAACATTACAAAAGAAACAGGATTCAGATTCACAGCAATTACTAGCCTATGAAAAATGATTTATCCCCAAACACACACCACTGGCTCCAAATGCTGCATTTCCCCATACAAAATTAAAGATGTGAAAATTGTTCATCCCAAAATACAGCTGATGACCCAATGCAAGCCTCTTTCACATTGGGATTTTTTAGAGAATTTAGACACTCTTACTTGCACTTCAACGGACAGCCTGTATCAGTACAGTTAACTGACATTCACAGAATTAAATCCTTCAGCCAGGGAAGTTTGTGTTTGTGAAATCCACTCTAAATCAGAAGTTTTGCATTGCCTTGTACATTATTAAACTCCCTGAACTAAATGCAAATATTTGGGATTGCATGAGATTATCCACAAATATCTACTCACTAGACTTCATTACCTTATTTACAAGTGTGACAATATAAACCACACTACAATTATAAATCACTATTCTGAGATACCATCCTCTTTTTTTCTATCACAAAGGACAAATGTTAAAGCCATATGAAATTAAACGGCAAGAATGCTAAGAACGGGAACACGGGTTACAAGTCTCATTCCATGTCCTAACAACTCGGGCTATTAAATGTTAAAACACAGTCACATTCTAATCTTTCATCTACAGAACTTACATTCTACACAAATATAATCAAATATGTCAGATGAACGGCAAGAAATTCCTAATCAGTTAAGAAACACCTTAAGCTGGACAGTCAAAACAGTTTTGTAATAATTACAAGATCACTGGGGGTAACAGGGCACTAACCGGAGACAGACAGCTCTCTGCTTTACCAGTAATCCTTACTCAAAGAGGTATGAGAGACCACTCATACACTCCTCTTCCCCACTCCTCCCTCCTCAGACTCAAAAACTCAAACTCCAAGGGGAGAGGGAGAGCATACGAAGCAACTCTCCTGATGAATTCTTGAACTCCATCACTGCTTAAGCTGCCCTGCAGAGAAAGAAGACTGGACCTTTCAAGACATCCTTCCTTCAATTCAATAATTTTCAGCAATATAGTGGAAATTGGACTGAACACCTTTTCAGTTTCAGCAGGCCTGTGCCCTTCTTAATACTATATTTGTGCTACTTTGGCAGTAGAATGTGACAAAGAGGACTATCAGGTACAAATAACAAAATGGAATTATTTGTTTATATGTACAGTATTAGTGAGGTAATCATCTTGTTATGATTCTCTTATTGTAAAGGCTATATGAAAAAAGGTTGTCAAAAAGAACTATTAGAATAATGCTGATTTTGGAATATATGCCTTCTTGCAAGATATTTAAGAATTTGATGAAAAGGAGGGGAGATTTTATAAGTAACTACACAGACAGGACCTCTCACTAGCACATCCCCTTAAACTAGTTGGCAAGGATCACTAAAGGCAGACAAATTCAAACAACCAATAAAGTGCAGCTTACCACTCTGTCCCAAATAAATAAGGATACCTATTAGGTTTATTTTTAATTTATTACTTCACACAAGAGTTAAACAAGTCAATTTACCTTGTGACGCACATGAAGTAAGACTATAAAAAAATTTCTTCCAGTCTTAACCTATAAGACACCTCACATTTCTACGAATCATTATAAATGGGTGAAGTGGAACAGTTGTACCCTTAGCTGCAAATTTAACATGTTACTCCCTGGTTTAAAAAAAAAAAAAAAGAAAAGAAAAAAGAAAAATACCACAAGAAATAGCCTGTGATGAACTGATGAACTTCAAGATGGGTGTTCCATGTTTGTTCAGGCGGCTCACTAAATATTCTGACAAATACTGTGTACCAATCATATACAAAGCAGTAGCAAGGCCATCTGTAAGATCCTAGCAGATGTTACAGCAGGACCCCTCTCAATCATACACCAAAGGTCTTCGGTGTCTGGGGAGGTCCCCACTGGCTGGAAGCTAGCCAACGTTATTCCAGTTTACAAGAAGGGCATGAGGGAAGACCCAGGGAACTACAGACCCGCTAGTGTAACCTCAGGAAAAATAATGAAAATCACACAGGGTGCTATTGAAAGGCATTTAAAGGACAATGCAATCATAAGGCACAGTCAACACGGGTTCACAAATGGAAAGTCCTGTTTAACTAATTTAATCTCCTTCTATGACAAGATCCACCTAGTGGATGAAGGGAAGGCGGTGGATGTAGTTTTTCTCGATTTTAGTAAGGCTTTAGATACTGTCCCTCGCAGCATCCTTCTGGACAAGTTGTCCAACTGTGAGATGAGCAGGTTCACAGCGCGCTGGGTGAAGAATCGGCTGGACGGCAGGCCTCTGAGGCTTGTAGTGAATGGGGCTACATCTGGCTGGTGACCGGCCACCAGCAGTGTCCCTCAGGGCTCAATCCTAGGGCCAGTGCTGTTCAATATTTTTATCAGTGATCTGGATGCAGGAGTTGCATGCACCATCAACAAGTTTGCTGACAATACCAAACTGGAAGGTGCTGCTGACTCTCTCAAGGGACAAGAGGCCTTGCAGAGGGATCTAGACAGACTGGAGCATTGGGCAATCATCAGTGGCATGAAATGTAACATGAACAAATGCCAGATCCTGCTCCTGGGAAGGAATAATGCCCGACACAAGCATAAACTGGGAGAGGAGTGGCTGGAGAGCAGCCCTGCAGAAAGGGATCTGGGGGTGCTGGGTGACAGCAGGCTCAACAGGAGCCAGCAGTGTGCCCTGGCAGCCGAGAGGGCAAACCCCATCCCGGGGTGCATCAAACACGGCATAACCAGCCGGTCAAGAGAGGGGATTATCCCGATGTAGTTATCGTTGGTGCGGGCTCCCCTGGAGTACTGCGTGCAGTTCTGGGCCCCGCCATTTGAGAAGGATGTGAAGGTCCTCGAATGCCTCCAGAGGAGAGCAACAAAGCTGGTGAAGGGCTGCAAGGCATGTCCTCTGAGGAGCAGCTGAGGACTCTGGGTTTGTCTCGTTTGGAGAAAAGGAGGCTGAGAGGCGACCTCATTGCTCTCTGCGGCTTCCTCAGGAGGGGACGTGGAGAGGGAGGTGCTGAGCTTTTCTTCCAGGGATCCAGGGACAGGACAGTGGGAATGGTTCAAAGCCGCGTCAGGGGAGGTTCAGACTTGATATGAGGAAGCATTTCTTTACGGAGAGGGTGGTCAAACCCTGGAACAGGCTTCCTAGAGAGGTGGTCGCTGTCCCAGTGCCAGTCAGTGTTCTTAAACACTGTGTTCTTAAACACTGACAGGCACTGGAGCAGCGACCACCTCTCTAGGGCATTTAGACAATGCCCTTAACACCATGATTTAACTTTTGGTCAGCCCTGAAGTGGTCAGGCAGTTGGACTAGGTGATCGTGGTAGGTCCCTTCCAGCTGAACTATTCTATTCCACCACTTAACTCAGAAAACAGACCTTATAGTTTTCTTTTCTAAAACCCCAGACCTACAAACTGGGTCAAAAGAAGAGAAAAGACTTACAACGTTATCATATTAAGATCATCTCTCTCCTCTGCAAAACACAGAAGTCATGGCACGTTTGTTTTACACGCTTTACGTTCAATATTCAGTTTTCTTCCATCTTTGTATAATCAACATAAGCAACGGAGTCCTGCCAAACTTTGACTTACAACCATTAAAAAAGGCATCACTAATTCTAAGTCAATACCCAACAGAGTATTTTCCTACACACAGATACGCAGGGCAGCTGTTCCAGATCCATGCAACCCCACACATGATATTGTCAGTACTGTCAGTAGTTTCCAACAGATCACACAGCAACAAAAAGGATGAAAGCCTCAATATAAACAGCTATGTTCTCAGTTTCTGTTTCCAGAATCTGCAACAGAAGTCACTTTGTGTAACGGGTGCGCAAGAAGCAGAAGGTGACTTGCACAGCACACCGAGTGTTTGTGCATATACCACTTTGTATTACTACAAAAAATAACTACAGCATATTCATGAACTGATGCCCAGTATACTTGGATTCTATGAGAAAAAACACTAAGAGAATCCTGAAAGAGATGCCTAAAGCAAGGAAAGTAAGGACAGATGAGAGACTTGAGAGGGAATAAACATATTTCCTTTTGATATTTAAAGTGGTAAACAGAAATATTCTCTTTGTTGAAAAACCCAGAAGCCTTAAGGAAAACGGCTGCATTATAACTAATAATTTCCTGGTTTTTCTCTCATCTTAATTTGAAAATTGTGTAGTTCTGAGTCAAGAGGGAAATGTCTCTATGCTAAAGCCCTGGCTTTTCAGAATAAAATACCTCTCAAATGTATCAATGGCCCTACAATTCATAGGGTCACATCTACTGACAGTATCTTCTGCTGACCCTCCTAGCTCTGCTCACAATCAGTTTAGACAAGCCATTGAGAAGAACAGCAATGGTGCTTTGTTAATACCAATGCTTTTGAACAGCGGTACTGATGACGACAACCAGATATGAAATTAGTGCAGATATGTCTGTATCACAAAAAAAAAAAATGATGCTGCTTAGACAAAAATGCACCTGCAGGATTTCTCAAGTTCTCCTACGGGGAAAAACACCTTCCCTAAGCAATATCTAATTGCAAACAATAAAGATTTTTATGTTTTGGTGGTTTGGGGTTTTTTTAATCTACAAAACCAGGGGCTTTTCCAATACAAAAAACAGAGGGTGCATACACACCTGTAATTCTCCATCTCCTGCCTCTTTTTTTTTGCCTGTCGCAATAAAAAGCGACACTAGAAAGCAGAGCTCTTGCTCTGCTTTATTTGATATACAAAGACAGCCTGAAGCATTTTTTCCAGAAGACACATTCTTGTCTAGCTACTACCCTAACAGTCAGGCCTTATAGACTACAGAGAGCTATAGTCTGGTTCAAATGGAATCTCCCCTGAAGCTTTTCAACATCAGTTCCACTATAAAAGCAGCAACAATAGGAAGACCATAGTGTAGATAATACAGATATATTGGTCTTTTTCACCACATGACACACAGGCTCTAAACATGATTTATAATAGAAAAAATACTGCAGCTTATTGCATTAGAATCTGCACAAAGGTCTAATGTAGATGCCATCTATGAAAAACATAAAATCTTTACATTTTAGGGTTTTATATATTATAAAAAGCAGAAGATGGCAAAAAATCCAAGTTCAAAAATATCCCTTAAAATGGTCTTAAATTTTACCTAGTTTTGAAAGGAAGGATGGTCCATCAGTTGCTAGAGAGTAGCCAGAGACCCAGGTTCAATTCCCTGCTTCATCAGAGGCTTCCTGCATGACCTTGGTCAAGCCATTTAGTCTCACTGGCTGAGCTTCCCCATCTGTAAATTGGAATAATAGTACTTATGCCCAGAAAGGAGGCACGGGTAGGAATCTGTTGCAGACTACCAAGTAAAACTGGGTAACAAGTTGGTCCATGACCATGATGTAGAAAGAACTACATCGTCAACATGTGGGAGAGAAAAGAAGGGAAGGTAGATACTGAGATTTCAACTTGGGAGACACATCTGAGATCTCATGCAGCTAGCACCACCATTAAATGAGATTTAAAAAATTAAACTACAGTTGTTTTCTAGTAGTTTTCTAATGCAATCAAAGTATTATTTTGGAATCCATTATGTGAGACAAAGATGATGTACACACTGATGCTTAGAAAGCTTTTAGCATCCAATCCAGTAATCGTGCCTCAAACTATTCCTTACAAGCAAAGACAAAAAAATCCAATCTGAAATATATATACACACACACTAGGTGTTTTACTGCAGCTGATTCCCAAAGTCAGGAAAATTAGGAAAAAAAACTAAGGAGAAAAATCTTCCTCCGAAATTATTTGTATTGAGACAGATAAAAAGTAGATCTCATCATATAACCAAGAAACCACAGTTACTAGACAGAATAATTATGCTTAAAGGCTAATACTGATTAAGACACAATATATTTAGTGAAGACACTAAATATAACTAAAATTAGAAAATGTACATAGTTTTTATATTTCCTTGGCACTTTCCTATGCTTAGAATGCATAATGATAATTAAGCAAAACAATCAAAACCACTTTTGACAGGATCTAGGGCAGAAATAATATTAAAACAGTAGGAGCTAGAGAAATCATAACTCTACTAAAGTCATTACCTTATGGGGTAGCGAGCTGCTCATAAATGGCCACAAATATTTATCGTAAGTGTTTCTGTTTTGCAATTGAAGACTTGGTATCAATACCAATTGAAGCATTGGTATCATGTGAGTCAATGCTTTAAGTGCACAGTAATCTACAACAGTACTTAACTTCTAATAAAGATGAACATGTTTATGAATCAATTCATTCCAGGTAACAGTAACTTCTTTTTGCAAGAACTTAACAAAATACCTGCCTTCACGTACTTTAGACTTTTTAAAAAACCTTTCTTTCAACAATTTTGACAGTTAAGGAACCAGTTATAGAAAAGGACAAGGAATTAATCTGATTACTAGCCTCAGTGCCATTCTGGCCAAAATAGAGAGGCCATTTTCCAACATGAAAATGAAAACAAAACTATAAAAATGACAGGTCTATCTCAAATCTGATTTGATAAAATTATTATTTTGTTGAATAATTAAACTTTTTTTTTTTTTTTACTTCTGTAAAATATTAGTGCCACACTGTACTAAATACATACAAGAGTATGAGTTAAACACACAAAACCCGTGAACCTAATGGATCTCAAACACTGAAAAGGAGTACTTCCTGTGAATTTCAACAGACATTTGGTCCAATGTTACTTAGTTTTGACACACTGATGACCCGGAAACACATTACCAATGATAAAGCTGGCAGCCTATTTAGAAATTTCCAAAGAAAACAACAAGGATACAGTCCTACCTCACTTTTTCTGGTAGGCTGATGGCATCACAAATACATTTTTAGCACTGCCAGTCAGAAATTAATAGCCTATTTCTTTGTTCTAAGATGTTGGACATATAGTCAGAACAAAGCATTGCATCCCAAGAAGCAATGCATCTAGAGTATTCAACAGATGTGAGCGATTCACTTTCTTTTTTAAATGAACAGATTTTTTTGCGAAATGTAGTTTTTATAATCTTCAGTTGCATACAACACAAATAACAATTTTGCTTCACTTTACTATTGAAGCTTTCCCAAAAAAATATGAAAAAGCTTTGTTAATCCATTGTTACAAAGAGCGAGCAGTAACTTTCTCATATAAAAGTTACTTAAAAACACTCATGGGTAGATACAGATTAGATGCTTAAAAGATCTGTCATTCTCTGCTTGAAGAAGGATTACCAGGTCTTCCAAGTAGAGAAATACAGGTGTTTCACCTTGAATTTAGGCTTTGGAACACTTCTGTATAACATTTCACACCACAGAAAGATAGCCTATATGCTGAGCACAAAAATCAACTATTCTCTGATAAAATGGAAGCATTTGACTGAGGGTCTTCATAGGAATCTGCTCTAGTTTCAAAAATAAAAGTGCTTGAGAACAGTCATTGAACGTTGTAACTGACACCAGGATTGCAAAGTTCAGCAGAAAGATCACATGCTGGAAAGCTCTGCAAGCACACTTGCAAGACAGAATTTAAAATGATCTTGACAAACTTGAGAAACTGCCTCAGATCAGAGCACAACACAATCACAAAAATAAGCACAAGGTGCTAAACAAAGGCAGAAACTACCAGTGACAGGACAGGTATCAGTTTTATAGAAAAAAAAAAAAGTGAGCAGATTATAATGGATGATGAGGTGGTATATGTTCAGCTCTCTCACACTGTTTCAAAAAAGGACAGACACATATATAAACAGGTATATAGTGCACAATACACCTGAAGTGATTGTCTCTCAGCCTCAATAAGTCCTCTGCTAAAACTATGACCAGTTTGGGTCAGAACAACAGAAGACAGCAGAAGAAAGCAAACAAGAATGATCAAAGGTCTAGAAAATGCAGACTTCGGAGTGGTGAAACTAGGTTGCTTTATCAAGAAAAAAGACGACTGAAAGGGGAATTAATAACATGTTCTTCATGAAAGGCCTGCCAAAAAGAGAATAAACAATCCTATTTGATCTGTCCACTACAGAGATGAGACAATATTGGGATTAAGATTCAACTAGAAATACTTGGGTAAGAAAATTTTCTTGAATGACAAATTGCAAGAACAGAAGCAATGAAGAGACTATGCAGGGACATTGTAAAGACCTCTATATAGTGGATGTGGTAAAAAAGAGGCTACAGAAACATGTCAGGAATGGCACTGGTAGAATTAATGATGGTTTGATGCAACAGGATGGAATGACAACAAAGAGAGATGGGAGGGACGTGTCATTATTATTCAAAGGTCATCACTTTAAGAAGAGTAAAAAGTGACAGAACACAGTATGACATGGAGAATCAAATCAACGTTGGTCACCTTTCTGGAATACTCTTTATACAAGCAAGTTGTTGGGGCCAATACAGAAATAATTAGTTGTACAGCCATTTAAACAACTACTGAATCAAAATAGATTCCTAGAATTTAAATCTCTCTTGGCTGGCATTATGATTATTACATCTGAAGTCTGAATAATGGTCTGACACCACAGTAATATATGGCAAACTCTACAGTAAAACTTAGATCTTAAAGTACCCAAATATAGCATATCTGAAAAAATAGGAGTTTGTTTACTCTGTTCATTTTACACTACAACGATGATAAAGTTTCCCTTTCTGGTGGTTTGTGGTTTTTTTGTGGGTTTTTTTGTTTGTTTTTTTTTTTCTTTAGTTTAACAAGGGAGGAAAAAGAAACATTTCAAGATTAATAAGCAGCAGAATTACAGGGGGAATTAGGAGCAACTGCAAAACAAGAACACCAGAGTTAAATTCTGTAGTTATCCTAATACCCCAGACAGTTCCAGGCAGGACCTGGCTTAAAAAGCTCTTTAAAAGGGGGGAAAAAAACCCAACCAAACAAACCCACACACAACAAAAACAAACACACACCAAAACCCCCACAAAACATATTTCAGCAAAAATAGTAGAGAAAACCATTCCTGAAAATACTGGTCTTCCAGGACCTCTTTATGTGGCTCAAAAAGGTATGTATTTAGATGAGTTGGGTTAAGTAGGTAGGAAAGAAAGAATGACAAAGTGCCAAACCAAACAGAATCCACCACAGTGCCCTGTCAGTATCCCATTTCTTTCAGTATTGTCGCTTTTCCAGCTTAAGCATCACTACTGACCCTAATGCTGGCCACACGTATGGAGGAAAATGGCAAGTACTATGAATATCACAGCTCAGAATCAGTGCTGGAAACTACACACAAGCCACAAAATGCAAGGGAAGAAGCCTCATCTTCAGAAAGGCCCTACCCCATTTTGCACCAACTTCAGTTCACAGTCATTTTAGAACACACTGCAACTGCCACACTCCTGTTTTAACAAACATGAGCAACACTCAGAGCCCTGTACAACCAGCCCCGTTGGTGCCTCTGCAACACAGAGACAGTCCACAACCTTCATTATCACAGGCATGAATGCGAGAGCAATCTAGTCTGGCCTCAATCCATGCTACCTCATCCTTGTAACAAGACACTACTTAAAGCTGATGTACAATTTTGTTTACAACACAAGGTGAAGTACAAGCAGATTTACCTTGAGCCTGGAACTCCAAAGACTCCACTTAATACAATCCAAATGCAAAAGGCAGATCGAGGGTGGCCTCAATACTTCTGCCCCCTCCCCGTGAGATTTAGCCACCATGCAAACTGGATCATTAGTCGAAGCAAAGTACTTGTTCGAAATTGAAAAAGTCTCCAAGTAGCATAGTGCTTTATTCTCCTGATACACACCAAGTAACAAATAAGTGCATTTATAATTCTGTACGCAAAGTATCTTTAAGATGCTACTTTCAAAACAGCACTTTGAGAAAATGCTGGAGGTTCTTTGTAGTCAGTTTATGTAGTTAACGTGTTTTAGAAGTTTAGATGGGTAAAAACCCTTAGAAGAGCTTAGATGAAGACCAAATCACGCTCTAGCAGCTTGCTGTTACTGAAAGCGCCAGGACATTGCCTCACCACTGCCACCATACAGTCTCATCATTTCCCCTTGAACAAGCAACCCAGCTGACTCCACGGTGGGTACATTTAGGGAACATGTGGCCTAGAAACTAAGCACACACAAGGAATTGTTCATTTCCTGCCATCTTCCTTCATGCTGTTTGCTTAAGGGTCCAATGAAGCATCATGCACAAGAGATAGGAAGGGCAATTTTTTTTTTTTATAGTAGCTAGCTACTATATTGACTTAATAACAGCAGACCAAACTCCTCTACTGAAGTCTTCATTGACAAGTTTTTTCTTACATATTAAGAGCAGGAACATAAAACACTGGACTATTCTCTCTCCCACATGGTGCACCGCTTTTTTCCACTTTATCCAGTAAAACTCACAACAACTGTCAAGCAGCTGAACACTTCCAGGTATGAGCTGATTTGGAGAGTTTTGGTTTACGCCAAACAAGAAAATGACTGCGCCAGGTATCTCTCCTGGATAACAAATAGTATCCAAGTCAAATTTGGGATCTAACAGTAACCTCATAGCCCTGTGGCTGCATGGCCAACATGAGACTATCAAACCAACTGAATCAAAAACTGCGGTGCCATGCACATTAGACACAGTACCACTTTATGCAAGCCGTATTGCAAGCCAGTTATGTAACATCCCTCACACTCTGAAATGAATCCAGTAATTGTGGTGTGTTTTACACCAGGCAGAGCCAAATATGCTAATCGCTATGCTTTGCTTTTTAGGAGGAACTTTATTTCAGAAAATGTTTGCATTCCTACAGAAACTTCCTGCCATCGGAGACCTCCTCGCTGCATAGCCAGAGACAGACTGCCTTTTGAAGCAGCACCAGCCCGTTCTGTACACTAAGGACTCATTCACCACTCCCCAGGCCTATCCTTAAAAACTGACACCTTCTTCCCTTAATTTATACTAAAATTAACAGTTCTGAATTTTCTCTGCTATTAGTAACTTGAAATCCTTGAGCTACTGGAAAGTGAGAGTTTCACAGAACAAATTTGTTTTGGAAACACATACATATTTTCATCAAATACTGTGCTTTTCGTCACTGTTTCTTCTAAAATGCATCTTTACCTGATGTCTGCCTGCATCCCAATCAAAGGATCATAAAAAACGACTTCAGTGAAATAATAGAAAGACAATCTTTTTTGACTACTGTTTCTTTCTGCAGCTATTTGGACTGTAGAAATTATGATATCTTCTGTTTCACAAAAGAAATCACCTAGAAATCCAAGCAGGCCATTCCTAATCCCAAGTATTCTACAACCCAATTATCAGCAAGAAAATTATGAGGAACCTCCAGTTCAGAACTCTGAAGGAAAAGCAACACCTTAAATTGCAGGTTTGATATTCAGTTTTTTTAAACAATTTAAAATTGGTAGCTGTATAATGGGCAAGTAGCAAATACAGCACTTGTATTTAAAAATAAGAAAGAAAGAACCTGACAACTATCAGTCTATTAAGACAATACTAGTGGTTTGCCAAATATTAGAGTAAGTTTCAGGCTGGGGGAGGGGGCTGCAAAAAAAAGAATGGCAATAAATGGAAGGAGTTAAAAGTGAAAGAAACTTTTAACTACATAGCGTACATATGATATGAAGGACTTTCTCTTACTGCATCTAACCTGAACTTGAGTATCCAAAGCGTTAAATGGCACTGCACTGAAAATGAAGAAGGCTGGGATTTACAAAAGTCTAAGGGGAATGGTAGCAGCTGGATGAAAATTATTAGTTTTAAAATGGCAAATATTAGAGCAGTAGAATTATTATTGCAACATAATTAATGTCACTGATAAAGCTGGCATAAAAAGTATCAAATTGCTTTGGACACACTCCTGGCCTCAAGTCTAACGGTACACTTATGCAGACCAGAGAAGAATCTGAGGAGCTTTTGGAAGTTCTTACAATCGCAGCCTCTGAAAATTGGCTATTCCAATTGCTAATTCTGGTTTGCCTCACTCTTTTTCCTTTGCTTTCCAAGTCTGGCATCTTCCTTGAAAAAACGTTAGTGATAAAGTGGCAGTACATCTCATTTTTGCTGAGTTTTATAGATGAAATTGGATAAAGTAAAAAATTTATTTTAGGTTATTAGATAATAGATCACATGACTACAGTTAAAAGAAACCAAATCTCAAATAAAAGCTTTAACCTAGAGCTTAATGCCACATTCTCAATAATCTGAAAATAAGAAACCAAAGCTATTCTTCTGAAGTAGAAAATTATGCTATTCTTTAGATGAATGTCTAAAACTGTCAGCCTCTCTCCAGAATCACCCACCTCAATGGCATTTAAGCATACTAAGCAACTCTAACAAATGATACTCATCTCTGAATACAGTTATTAATGCCAAAATGAACAAGGTGGGCATGAACAAAGCCATGGCTTTTTGGAGGACATTCAGAAAGATAGCAAAAGGTCTGCTAAGCGTGCAAAAACTGCAAAGAAAACTTGACTATACAAGAAAACCTCTCCATCTTTCTTTGTGTTTTGCAAACGGAGCATCACCATCTACTGTAGGTGAGATACTAAAAAGGGACTCCCAACAGTGAGTACTGGCAACAAGGCAGTCACTACCAAGCAGCACTACCTCAGAAGAGCAAGATCAGTTAATCAACAATAACAAGACAGAAGTAGTAAGGTTTTTTCCGACTACAGATAAGCTTGCAATAAGAAGTTTCAAAATAAAACATACTTAGAGACTACAGAAGAAAATAAATCTGCCACGGATTGAAAAATTGGATGCCTTGATAAAATAGAGCATGTAATCAAAAGGAGGTAGCACAGATTATTAGATGCAGACACCGGCGGCTTCACAGGGAAAGCATGAAGCACTGCGCAACTAGCTAGAGTCACAAGCATAGTGACCTCAGGACAGTAACTATGTGGAAGCAAAACAGAGTTTTGTTTTGGTTCTGTAATCAACAGTTGAAACTGGAAGCATTAAGACTACTCAGAGAGCACTCTAACACTATCAAGAGAAGTTACTGTATGAGCAAACTTATTTTATGACCGCATTAAAAAGCTATTCAACAACGAAACACGAACATGATACACAAACTTTCATTACACTGGCTAAGTCTTCTTGGAAAGGCATTTCTCCAAACGTTTCTATAAGAACGTGATGTGGCTATATAGAAGTATTTTTCAAGCCACCATCAGCTAGGAAGCTGGTTAAAAAAGTGGGAGCTCTGTAAAAACCTCAAGCACATGGTGGCAACATGGAGTCAAAATACGTGCATGGAAAAACCCTAGAAATGTTGAAAAATCATAAGACAGACCCTGAAGGAAATAAAGAATGGTCAGACTAATTAATAATCAAGGAATTCACTGAAGCACAGAACAAGATCAGCCAAAAGAAAACAGCTACTCAGCACGCACAACTTGCCCAAGCAATATGTACATACACACTACATACAGAAGATTTTTTTCCTACAGAAAAAAAAAATTGTCTTGTACCTTAAGAAGTTAAAACTACAAAGAGATTTCTTGAAGCAGTTGCTCAGTTAAAACACCAGCCTACCTTTTTCATCCAAAATGTTTAGGAAACGGACTGCCATCAAAGCAGAGAGATGTAACACAGTAATAACTCAAGACAAAAACCCCCAAACAACTTTGTCATAACCACTTGCATTTCAAGTAGAAGTTGCTCCATATCCACAAGTCCATGTGTTTTCACCTCCTACGAAATAATCAGTCTTCCATTTGAAGCCTGACAGAAAAAAGTATGCAACTGCTAGTATTCCACAGGAATTTCTGCATCAGGCAGTGCACGGCAGTCACACCTAGAAGCATAAACAAACAGACAAACAAAAGAAACCTTTCAAACTTCTAGTATCTCCACTGAAAACTCAGAAAACATCTTAGTACGGATATTACAGAAACCTGACTTTCTGCAACCATTTGAATGACAAAATGGACTCCCAGCTGCCAACCTGTAGCTCAAAAACCTTACCAGTTACAGTGCTGAACTACTGCCGTTACAAATGCATGATTCAGTCTTTTGTTTTTATTTGAAGTGCAACGCATACAACCGCCTTAGAGAAAAACATACCAACAAATGTGTCGACAGGGACCAAAATTATTATTACATGTACTAGTATTCAACTTGCTAAATTTTACTCTATTTGCACAGGTCTTAGCGAGTCTACTGCTTTCTGTAGCCATAACTAAAAATTCAGCTAAATGAAGTGACTATATATTCTCCAAACAGACCATAAAACGTATGGTTTCTACTTTCCAAGCCTATGGCATTTTATTTGGCAAAAAGCAAGTCTTGTACATACTGTGTCAACACTGTCCACCCAAGAAAATAAACTGCCAAAGGAAAAATATGCTATGTTTTGACAATGATGGGAAAAAAAATCTAAGGTCCTGACAAAGTATGTTTTATTTTTCTAGCCTTTTTTCCTTGTTTCTGTTGTTATACTTCAACACTACAAAACAATATTCAAAAAGGTCAAAACAAATAATTTTTATGAAATCTCTAAATCTCTTCTGCCTGTAATTGGAACATGCAACTTCTTCAAAGGCAAACAGTTTGATCCGCAAATGCAAACACTTAGAAGGAGCTTCCTGCAGACAGACTTTGCCAGTGCACAGTAACATTCCAGCTTTCACTTGCAAAAGCTGGACCTGAATACTCCTATGAATTTAACATGCAAGAACACTACAATTTTTCATATCACTTATATCAGTATAAATAAAACTTGTAGATGCAATTACCACTAAATATAAAGAAGATGGGTTAACTCTAGTATGAGATTCCTTGAATATACATTTTAAGGAGTAAGCCTATTTGAGCAGCAATTTTCCAAAGTCAAATAATCATGGTTCACTAAGTCTGAACCAGGGAATCTGAAATCATTGATTCTGCTGCAACACCACATAGAAGCAGGAAGAGATCAACCCTCCAAAGTCAATCCAATATTTACAAGTCAGTGAGCTCTACACAGCATCCATTATCAGATGAGCAAAAACTTATTTTATAGCCCTTCACTGATGCAAATACATAGCAGTCATGCTGTGTGTGATTTTACAGCTAAGCATCATTTCAGAAAACTCCCACCTGGCAGCCTCTTGGTGGAAGGCTTAACAATTTTGACTCCTTCCCCAGCCGTGCAGGGACATGCACATCTGAGCAGTGCAAGACAGGGTAGGGCGGGGGGGACGACTGGGTGGGCCTTTGACCTTGTCCAGCACAGCTGTTCTTTCATTGACGCAAATGTAAAATACTCAGACTGCTGTATTAAAGGTAGCGTTTCTCTGCCTTAGAAGCTTACCTTCTCAATCTAGAGCTTCCATATTTCTACCTAGACATATTTCCCCAAACATATTTACTTTGTGCAAGTCCAATAAGTTTAAAATGTACTGAAGTTACTGCACACGTGCAGATCAGCACAGCACATGTTCAATAGTGTGACACTTCCTAAAATATCAGAAACACTGCATAAACGCCATATAGGCACAGTGAACATTCAAAGTGGGCATTTCCATAATCCCCAGGAATAAAGCGGTTCAACTGAAACCCCTGCACATGTACAGTAATTGCTATCAGGTGTCAAGAAATTATAACAAGTATCCTCAAATAACGAAAAGGGGAGGAAAAAAAAACGATAGGAACTTGGAGTGTCTTAACAGAAATGTGGAAGACAGCAGGGTGAGAAGGTACCCAGTGGACACGGAATCAGTGTTGTGTAAGAACAGCTCCGCAAAGGGTTTAACCAAAGGCTAATGAGCCTCTCTTGTACACCGCCACACAAATTTTGTTACTGTTACTTCTCCATAACCATGTATTCCATGTTACACTTCTCCATGTATTTTGGAGGAACAGCACTTCACCTCCCAGTCCCATTGCGAGCCCTAATAACACCACTGCCGAGACCAGTCCTACCCATTCCTTCCACAGCCACCATCTGCCCTGCCCCTTACTGTTCAGTGAGCACGACACAGGGACACCAGAGATGGCATAAGACTGGGAAGGCTCATCAGCTTGAGTCTCCACCCCATCCCTCATCTATAACTCGATAACCACTTCAGATCTGCCAAGACCTTTTGAGAATTTTGCAAGTCACATGGAGTTTCCTCTACTGCAGTTACACTGCCAAAGAAGCCAAGACTTTTTTTTTTTTTTAAATAAATCACGTAAACTTACACTTACATGAGCTACAAATGCAGAGGTATTCCACCCCCTCATATCATCCCTGCTCCTTGCATTTCAGTAGTAAAAATTGTTATAGAATCCCTCATGACCCTATTGAGCCCTGAGAAAAGTAATCAGTGGAGCCACAGAAGACACTGCTCACCATATCAGTGCAAGCTTTTCAGTGTGGATGTCTGTCCTTCACACATGGGAAGACAGAAAGGCTATCAGAAAAAAAAACTGTGGCATTACAAGTGTTCATAGTACTTAGGCCACCAATAAAGTATCACAGAGTAAGCGGAGAAAACGTACATCCACTACTTTTGCAGTCAGCTCTCCTTCAAAGAACTGTATTTTACTTGCAAAGCAAGTAAAAATTTATTTGAAAAAGCGTTCAACGTCCTCTTTGTTCTTAAACATCTCTTTTACAACAAGAAGCATTAAAGATATGCCTACTGGTCTTGCCAATATCCATCCAGCCCAGTATTCTGCCTTCAACAGCAGCAATAGGAGACATTACTGAGGGAGCGAGACAAAGCCTAGACCACCTTCCGTGGTCCGTTCCCCTCACATATGCTTTCAATATGCAAACGCATGCAAGTGTCTTGCTAACCAGAAGAATGATCCAGGAATATGATCACCTCTGCAGAACAGAAGGAAATGAAGACGAGTACAGTGGCACAGAAAGCAATCTGGATATCCCGGACCCATACAACCCCAGCTTGCTGTGAACCTTCCCACCACTTCCACAGAGTCCCAGTTTCAACGCCCTGTCTGAAAACTCCTCTTTCCGTATCTATTGCAGTTTGAAAGCCTCTACAAACTCCCCATTCAGTCCCAATCAGAGAGAAGTGAAATTCTGCAGCAGACACATATGCACAGCTGGCAAGAACCTCCACACACCCTATCCCAAACAGACAGTATATGCACATTTTCCCACGTTCTTCCCTACTGTCAAGATGACTTTCAAGTAGCATCCGAAAACTGCTTGAGAGCACATAAATCTAAATCCAGTCTGGTAGGGTTCCAGCGTCCCTCATCTACTACATACAGTCTCCAGACAGGAAGATGTTCTTTTCCAGTGTGACTAGTTTTCCAGTTAGAAAAACTAGTTGAAATACCCTGATATTTATGGTTAACTCAAACAGTTCTGATACTTGCAAAGTAAATTAAGCTTATTCCACAATTCAGATCATTTCTAAATATCACCTTTATTCAACGAAATCCCTTATCAATAAGATACTTTAGATTACTACATGTTTTCATTAAGCTGTATAATCTACGTACCAAGTACAAATGAAAGTGTCTTCAGAATACATTCAATTATATGTGCAGATTACTGTAGGAAATAGATAAAAACTCAGACATAAAAAAACTTGTGTGAGGCATAACTTACTATCCATAAAGGGGGGGAAAAAACCCCTACCCTTTCTCTACCATCTACCATAAGAAGTGTATGTGGATTATTCCAAAACAGTCCTACTCAAAACACCTTGTGTCCTAGGCCTCCTAACTTCCACAGTATTTGTATAGCTTGTCTATGCATTAAAATAGTCATCTCAGACACTTCTGTTTTCCACATAAGCAAAAGCACTACTGTCCTGCATATGACACGTTGAGCTGTTGTGCCATTAACATGTAACACGTCCTTTTACAATATTAGGACAATACTGAGCTAAAGCTTGACAGGTCTTTTATGATTCTGTCCTAATAGACATTTTGAGAAAAAGGGTAAGATCTGATTCTAGTTAGAAGAGGTAAAGCTGTTTTCTAATAGCGGCACAGTTTTTCCTCAGGATTTCTTCTAGGTACTCTGAAGATAGCACAACTAGGAGTGACCATTACATGTATTTTTTGTGGACTAACTATAATTAGATTATTCCACCTTTTACCACAGTAAGGATATGTAAGAGCTACTCTCTATAATCAAATTTATACAGGCAAAAAAAGCAAAACCTTTTCGGAAGCTTTACCCCACCAGAAAAAGTAAGTTTCCTAAAATTGCAATATTAAAAAAACCAAAACAAAACAAAAAAGCAAAGCTATTTCAGCTGCTTTCTGAAATGCTTTAAGTTCTATACTTCTTGTCTATTCCTGAGTTTTCTGCCTTGGAAAGGTGTAGATATTCGACTGCAGTTTTGTATTTCTAAAAGCCCAACATGAGAATAAGGGCTAGTAAGTGAAACCATCCTTACAGGATACCACGAGAAAGCAGACTTAAGTAACCCAAAGAGCAGAAGAGATTTTTTCCTAGCCTTTTTCAGACCTAGTCCACATTATTAATTTACCTTAGATGAGTATTTCCTAAACTGTGGTTGACTGCTTCATGCCAACTCGTCACTTCTTCTGGCAGAATGAGTTTAAAAAGACGACTTATTTTTCTGATAGTACATCGTTATCGTTATCATTGTCAAAGCAGCGTTCATTATGCATGGAAGGTTCCATGACAACACTAAATATGCCACAGTACAGAACTCTGAAAATCTGCCTTGAGTATTTTACACAGTTCACATTTAAGAGTTCTTGTACAGATTTGGAGAATATACTGTTTAGAGACAGCTGCATCACTGAAACTGTGCGAAGTGGAAGGTTATCGATGAAAGGAACTAGGGTGAGAACCGCAGTGCTGAACAAAGGTAATGAATTCACACACCAGAAAAATCCTATTCTTCCCATGCTCTCAAGCACACTTACTTTGTTAGGGTAGTCTAACAGGTGTCACATGGTTGGACAGCAATGACTAACCAGGAAACAAGTGACCACCTTTTATTGGAAAGAGATCCACAAAAAAAGGAAAAAAAAAAGACACGCTCCACCAGTCCTTCCATCAAAATAGCAATAAGATGAGGCACAGCAAAAATTCATTACATCATACTCATATTTGGGTTGGATGATTCCATAATGCAAGAGTACTGATGATACACGTCAAATGCAGTCTGCTACAAGAGCAGCTCTCCAGACCAGGCCTTAGTTAGCCCCAATACATTTTCACGTTTCAGATAGTCTCTCAAACACTTGTCCCATTTTCCTTTTGAAGATCCCCTTTCTGCATGTTTTGGGTTTTCCTCTTCCTTAAACAAATACGGGAGCAGATAAGAGTGCATTGTCACAGCTCTCAACAGCAGACATAGGGTGCCAGGCCACCTGGGTTTGCAAAGCTAGAACCAGCATACTACTTCCTACCGATGGCCCGAGTTGCAGCTCTAAAACAAGGCCAAAGAAAGCAGCATCGCCATAGGAAGTCAAGGAAACCTCTCAAAGTTGGAACTCTGCAAAGCGGCCCAAAGAACTTATCGTAACACCAACACATTTTTTAAAAGCTAATCATAAAGAGAACTAACAAAACTCTTCACAAACACAGAACCTCATTCCCCCTAACATGGGTCATTTTAGCAGCCGCAGTTCTCAGAAGCATGTCATCGCTTACAGGGAATACCTGCAGAACAGACACACGCAAAGAGAAAGAGCACAGATACCTTTTAAGAGCTCTTTCTAAGATCTCCACCCAAGCGACTCACTGAGCTATACTAGAAATAAACCAAACAAATGCTAAAGAGTGTTTAAACACATTACATGAAGCACAAATTCTCAACAGCTGAAAACAGAATTTAAGACAGAATAAAACCGATATTCCCCGCTCAAAATTATGCCTTCAAACAAGGGGCACCGTTTACTCCGACCAAGAATACTTAACATCTCCCCGGGAAAAAACAACCCAACACTTAGAAGTCACACAGACGTATCAGCATCAGAAAGCAGAACCATCCCAGCAGCATCTGTTTCGCACTTAAGTTACTTCCAGCCGCCGCACCTGAGGCCGCCGGACCCTCTCCGCCCCGGAGAGACCCATGCCCCGGCAGCTCGCAGGGCCGCTCCGCCACCGCGCTCGCCGCAGGCCGGGCCCGCCGCCCCGCGGCCCGGAGCGCGTCCCGGCGGGCCCGGCGGGCAGCGGCGAGCGGCGCGCTCCAGCGAGGGCGCAGGACGCCAGCACGGCGCTGCCGCGACCCACCCGGGGGAGGCGGCGCCCCGCGGCCCCGGCCCCGGCGCCTCGCCCGCACCGCAGCCCTGCCCGGCAGCGGCGGGAGGCCGCGGCCCACGCGGGCGGCCCTACCCGCGGCGTCCCCGCCCGCGACGCCCCGCCGCCCCGCCGCCAGGGCCTCACCGCCAGGTCCTGGGGCACGGCTCCGCTCATGGCCCGCACCGTGCCGCTCCGCCAGGCCCGGGAGGGCAGCGCAGGCCCCGGCTCCGGCCCCACCGCCTCGCCCTCGCCCGGCCCCGCCGCCAGCAGCAACAGGAGCCGCTTCCCCACGGGGGAGGCCGCCGCGTCCGCCATCCCCGACGGGCAGGAGCCTCCGCCGCCGCCGGCCCGAGCCCACCGGTCGCCGCCGACGCCCCAAGACACCGAGCGAGCGACTGCCCCGCGCTGGGCCTCCGAGCGCCGCCCGCCCCAATCCCGGCATGCACCTCGCTCGCACAGTCTCTCTCCCCCCCTCCCTTCCTCTGCCCCACAATGCTCCGCGCCGCCCCGCCCGGCCTGCCTCGCCTCGGGCGCCCGGCGGCCGTGGGGCGCGGAGGCGGCCGGGAGGGGAGCGCTGCGGCGCCGCCCCTGGCGCTCGGCTGCGACGGGCCCGGGACAAGGCCCTGCGGCCTCGAGCCCGCGGCGGCCGCGGAGGGGAGCCGGAGCAGTCGCGCAGCTGAGGGGCCGCCAGCAGGGACAGGCCCCGCGGCGGGGCGGGGGAGCGGGCCGGCGGGGAGGAGCCGCAGCAGAAGGCCTTTCCGCGGCGGGGCCTCTCGTTAACGCCAAGTGCAAAATCTGACATCATCACAGAAACTAAGGAGTTTCTAGCTAGATGTCGAGGTAAACGCACACAAAAACCAGTACAATAACAGCTTGAGATGTGGGATCCGAGTGGCGGTTTTGAGTGTTTCAGATTGGCATGAGTAAATGCTGTTGGCCCCACAAGAACAGGAGTGCGTCACAGGTCGAGGTGCTTTGCTTTTCAGTGAGGCAGATTTTGAAAAGGCATTTACTTGGGGGGTGATTAAGTTACAAACTCGTCACATTAGTGGGATGCAGCTATCACGACTAGCTGATAACATTTGAACAGTTCTCATGTAGAATAGCAGAATGCCCTAAACCTGCTCCTTTTCAACATACTTGGGACAACACGGAATACTTCAGAATCATACACTGTTAGAGAAATGACATGCAACTGTACACCTTCCTGCTTGTGCAGTCAAGACACAGTAGCACTGACAGAAACCACAGTGAGGAGCAGATGCTATACTCCATACCAGAACAAGGACGCTCTTCTGGAAATAAGTTGTTTTCTTCTTGTGCGCATACTGTTTCCTCACTTCGGGAGGGTCACATTTGACACTGAATTAGCAGCAGCAAAGGCAAGTTGCTTGCTTTCACTTTCATTTATTCAAAACGATTGTTCTGGGTTGTTTTAATTAGATGACAACATTTCATCTTTGTTACTTTCTGGTCAGAGGGATGCAATTTATTGTACTGGGAAATGGGTAAGGCAATGCTCAGCACCAGTTTGTACAATGTGCCTGTCCTCAGAAGTGCGTTTCATCCCATTATTTGTACTCTTTATGGTGTGATTTTAGTCCTGATGTAGCATGCAAATAAAATACTGAATGGATTCTAAGACAGATGGTTACATCAAGATAAGGTTCAAAAGACTTTTGGAAGCAGGGTCTGCCTTTGGTGTTTTGAACAACTACGTAGAACTTAAGAACCAGCATTACTGGCATCAGAACTCTGTGCTATCCTCCTGTGCTGTACAGCATCCGTGACTTTTGATTTACTACAGGCCACTAGGTTTACTAACTGCCCCCCCCCGGCTTTTTTTTTTAAAGTACAGGAGCCAATACCTACATGAAACATTACTGAAGGGTAGCAGAGCCATTATGTCTTGTGTCCAAGTGATTGCCATGGTAAATCCAAGATCAGTACTACATTCTTTCAAGACCAAGCTTTGCCCTCATGTCTTAAGATTCTTTACCAAAACAGTAAGATCATCAGCTATGTATTAGAAATAGGAACACCCTGTGAAAGACTCAAAGTGGTCCTATGTCCCCTTCCCATTCCACCAGCTCCAAGACTGAAATTGCCATGATAAAGCAGGCCAGCATTTCCCATACCCCATCTCCTGCGCACAGTGCTGGATATTGCAAAGGCACACAGCACCAGGTAGACAAATAGCGATATAATCCACCAAGAATAGGAAAGTGTTTCCTAACTGTCATTAATGATCAACACAGGGAGTACAGGTCATAAAACATGAATTAACTTCAATTTCCGAAATACCTAACCACTTTCCTATGCCAATTCTGTTGCACCGACTTTTATTATATACTAGAAAAATTATTTCCATGGGCTAATTTTGTGTATTAATTTCAAATACTATTTTACTGTAAAAGGGTGAAGACAGCTATTGCTGTTTACACATGTATATTTAAATTACACACTTAAAAGGCTGCAAAATCGGTCACCACAATTTCAAGTTGTGAGAAGTCACGTAAGTAAACACCAGGCTACATCCAAAGCTGTCCCTTAACCATTGAAGATGGCTTCTTCTCCAGTCTGCCACTTTCACAGCCTTGATTGATAGAGTGCTACAGAATCCAAAGAAAATAATTTCCCAGAGTGGCTGATGCAGGGAGTGATTGTGTGGAAGATCCAAGTGACCTAATTTGAGGAAAGCGGGACTGATGCAGACACTTACCTGTACAGGTTTTCAACCCTCCCCTTCAATATTGATCTAAGGTTACCCCTTCCATAGACAGCAGCCATGTTCTTTGGAGAACTTTATTAAAATACATCCAAGAAGTAATCAAACATTTTCTAATGAGTCAGGAGAGAACTGAAGTGAGAAAAACATCTGTACAGAGGACAGTGCTGTAAGTTTTTGTTTACATGCTTTATTTCAATGTTTCACAGTTTAGTCATTGTCTACAAAAATATATTTCTGAAACTCTGAGTCCTCTATAAAAAAGCTGGTCAGCAGCAGTGACCCTGACAAACAGAATGTACCTTGGGACAGTGTGAGCACCTCCTGTAAGCAGATTAGTGCAGCTAGGGCACTCCTGCCTCACCCTGGGAGACTTCTGTTCTTTGGGATTAAAGCTCTGCGCTAGTTCTGAAGGAAGGCATTTTAAAAAAAAAAATATATATATCCTTCCACTTCTGTATACTGCACTAAGCTTGGGAGGGGGAGCTGCAAAGCAGCGTATCGCACAGGAGAGAGTGCTAACAAAGGACTTGGCACTCAGGGGATGGAGAAGACCACAGGGTACTTCAGTACTGGTAAATTTTTCTTTGAGCTATCTGTTCAGAACAGCCTTCATCTGGTGATAATAGGTTCAGTCTATAAGCAGAGGTACAAATGGCATACAAGCAGAGTAATCCTATAAGCACAAAGAGAGTCCTTTGAGGTTATAATAAGGGTTCTGGTCATTTTTACCTCAACATTTTCTGCTGTGGCTTTAATCAAGGGGAAAATTGCCTTCATACCCAATCACAAGCCTACACAGTGTTGGATAGAACAGAGCCACTATCAATGCTGTCAGCTTCAACTCCTCAGTACCCAATAACTGGAAGTATTTCTTATGACATGTGTTATTTAATTCCTATGCTTACTAGTCACCAGTATATCTAGGCACCAAAAATAAGAATTGAGAAACTCAAGTGTCCCCCAAATGAGATCTTTACACTCTTCCTCTGCTCAGTTATTTGACTGCTCTATACAGATACTTGCAGTCAAGAAGAAAAAAAAATTGCTGCGTCTTTTTAAAAAATAAATCTATCTTGCATTGTGCTCTAGAAGAGACAAGGTCAATGTACTCTGATCCTCTGTACTCACAGAGCTCATAGCTAGAAGCCCCTTACCACAAAATAATCTCAGATCTGAACCTCTAAGCAGGGCAGGAATTTTCATCAGCAAATAAGGAAAGAGTAGTTATTGACAGACTGCTTCCCTAATGTGGTAACAGACAGAAGATTAGCTCTCAGTCCCTGAAAACTTTTCCCCATCTGCCTGTCAGAAGAACAGCTTTCTGAGCTAGTAGCTTGTAAGATTTAGATTTCCTAGAGATTAGAGAACTCAGTGCTGCTGGTTATTTTAGGTACAGCTGCAAAGTGCTTCTGAGCTCTAGGCTTTTGCTCAGAAAAGTTCTCCTGTAACTTGTGCCTACCACCAGCCCCAGTCTGATCTGCTAAACCTGAGCAGCCAAGGAGGTATATGAATTTTAAGTAGAATCAGCATCATCCATGAAAACACAGAAGCCAAGAACCTTCACCGAGACAAATACCTTATTACAACAGACACTCAGCACTAGAGAACTAATATCATCTCACTAATGCTAAACAGTCAAGTGTAAATCTGTAAGAGAACAGCTGAAGTTTACTTCTTGGCTATTTTCCTTTCTTGAAATGCTGGGGCGGGGGGGGGGGGGGTGTGTGGAGGAGAAAGGAATTAATCACTTCACTGTATCATCAGTAGTAAGTCATTATATGAAGGCAGTATTGGAGAAAAATTTAAAACTAGGAAAAAAATCTGAAAACTTACTGACTGCAAAAGCTTTCATCAGCTTCGCAAACTGTAAACAGCCTAAACAGAGGATTTTGTCCTCACCTCAAGGTGTGTTCCCAGCTGTTCAGCTTCCAGTCACAGACAGACAACAGAGGGAAGAATCAAGGGAGGCAGACAAACCCACACGCAGGGTATGCCTCCCATATAGCACCTACTTTAATATACCCACACAACATGAACAAATCAATCAGGAATCTTGTGCATGGAAAGGCTGTAACTAAAGTGTAACAAGATGAAATTAAAGGAAGATTTGGGAATTAGGGAAAATCTTCTCCTGTGGAACCTGTTTTGCTGAAGACTCCATGCCCCTCGAAGAAGCAATTCATATTCAATCATTTGGGAAATGGGAAAAGACTTGAAAGCAACAATCCTGCCTTGGCTTCAGGTGACAAGCTAAGAGTGTTCTTTCTCCTTTAGTATCACAAAGTTTATTCATGTAAAAAAACCCCACTGTCTTGCCCTGCCCACTATTGGAGATGTAATATATGCTAGCAGAGCTAAAGTAGAGTAATTTGGTCAACTGTTAAAAGCTACCTTCTCCATCAGCACAGAGATAAGTGTCACTAGCACTGGTATGTTACTTCTAGTTGATGCAGTTATGCCAAAAAAAAAAAAAATCTGTAGCACAAAGCTTAGAATTCTAACACGATAGATACTTTGTGGATAAACACCACCATTAGACTGTGGGGTACATGTGTGTGAGGAACCAGCAACTGCAGCTGCAAGTTATTGCTACTTGCTGTCTCCCAGTGCAAGTTTTCCCATTTCTGCATTCTCTTGCTTTCTCCAAGTTACATAGACTCCAGGGTGAACTATTCTGAAGCCTCACAAACACAGTGGCTACCAGAACACATTCGATGACATTTTAATCCCTTCCAAGTTATTTACAAGGCTGGCTTTGAGACTGTTACTTTTAACTTCAGGCCTAGTACTGCATAGACATAACTTTGTATGGTCAAGAACTAGCAATGCCTGCGCTACATCTGTTCTTACAGGAAACCTTAATTAAAACAAGCGAAGTAACACACAGAGCTGAGCCTAGGCTGCATTCTACTAAGGGCATAATAAAGACAATAGTCACAACTTCTCCAGTTCACTAATATTTTTCTAATATTCCCCACGGCTACACTTAAAGAGGTTCAGCCAAATTAAATTTAAGCTACAAGTCACAACTGAAAAGTGTGCACTGACGTCTGGTGTTAGGAACACTGAGGGCCATCCCTGATCAGGCAGCTCCATTTCTATTTGCAAGTGCACAAGGACAGTTCCCCGTCACAGATAACCGAGGCAGACATATGGGAAAAATCATTGGTTAAACCAAGTATTTCCAAGGGGAGGCAAGGTCACTGCTGCCCTGCCCCAGAGAAGGAGAAAGATTCATTGAGAGATTAAAACTAAAGGGTTACAAAATAAAGGCAAGAGCTAAAGTTTGCCGGTAATGAAATGCATTCTCCTGTCCTGTACGAACAGGAAACAGTCTCTGTAGGGTGTTAAAGAAGGTCCTAGGAGGAGACACCCTCCTACTTTTTTCTGCTGCCAGAGGAGAGGAGAGAAAGCTGCTGCTATTGGTCAGCAGGAATCTCTCTGTCTGCATCCAGTTTGCTCGTGTCTCCTGGGGAAGGGGTACGCGGTGCAGAGTGAGAAACAGAAGGGATCCCATGAGCTACAATCCCTTCCACTACCGGCGGTTCTGGTAGCCCAGGGGTGGCTACTCCCACTACTCCGGGAGGAAACCTGAAACCAACAGAAACAGAAATTACAAGCTTGTCCAACAGAGTTATGTGAGGGGAAAGGAGCCATGCCCTCAGGCACCTGCTGAATACAAATCCCTCCTCCTAACAGAAATGCTCCGAGATAGAACACAGGAAAAGTCTCCAGAGCTGAAGAGTAGCAGTTATATGCTAATACCAAATGACACCTGTTCTCAGGCAGGCAGAGATAGTCCCAGGTCACATACTAAGCATTTGGAAAACAGGTACAAAGTTTATCTCCAGTGCAAAACAGTGTGAGGCACTGTATGAAGGTACCCTGAAGGGCTGGAAATTTCCTCCCCATCAGCAGGAGGAGTGCAAGCTGCCAGTTATCCTCGACTGGGCTCTAAGAGAGAAAAAGTAAGGAGCTGAACTAATAAAACAGCTAGATGCAAGATGAAAAATAAGAGAGCGATACTCATAAATTGCTACTCTTCCATTACTTCCATTCTGCCTCCCTGTGCCTTCCCCATAAATATATCCGAACCTCTGTAGATCTCTCAGACAGGGGAAGAGAATATATTTGCTACTTTGCAGATGGGAGAAAGACAGAAGGGAAGCAACCTGCCCACAATCACTTGGCAGGTCAGTAACAGACAAATAAGCTGACATACACCCTATTTAGGCCACTGCCCAAATCCACTGGACAATGTCTCTTTAAGAGTCCATATTTGGGCTACAGATAAGAACTGTACTTTGTTTATACAGCCCTATTGATATGCACAACTTCTAAATGTTAGGATCCAGACCTCTTTTCAGGCACATAGCAGGCTTTCTTATATTAAGGTATCTCTTGGGCAGGTCTTGCAAGGATTTGGAAAAATTAATGAGTATGCAGCTGGAACTAGATATGACCAAGTAAATGTTAAATCTTAGTACAGCTTCAGAAGTGCTGCTGTTAAGTTTCTGGAAAGAGCTCATATACAGAGTATATAGGAACAGAAACATACCTGCTTGCAGGTAGAAGCAGTTCTCAAAAGCCAGAGAGGGATGTTGGCCTACTTCAGTAGGAAGATATGCTTGGAAGCAGTAACTTGGACAACCTACATATCTCACCTGTAAGCTGCAGCTCCGTTGAGTTCTGGGTGGACAGTTGCAGGATCAATACTGGACCACTGAGCTGCTAACAGCAAGTATTCCTTATTAACACAGTTCCTCAAAGCATCAGGTATGTGACCTGCAAGAGCGCCAAGAATGACAAAAAACCAGGACACAAGTAGGAGGGACTCGTTCGCTGAAGCATTTACAAAGGCAAGTAGAAAGGAAATGCACAACATCTTTTTCCTCTACCTCCACAGGATAACACTGGGCAGGGGAGACTCTCCTCTGAACAACTGGTCCCTGGAGAAGACAAGAAACTGATCCTTCCTTCCCACTTTTGTGATCTTGTGGAAATTATTGGCCACAAACTACAATTGCCAAGCCTCACCTTCCCCAAGAGACAATATGTACTACTCCAGAAAAAAGGGGTACAGTATAACTGTCAAAGGAATTATTGCAAAGCATTTGGAAGACGTACTAGGTACAAGGCTTTCCCAGGGAGGGAAAGTGCCTCTCCAGCATTAGTTACAAGATTCTCAGAAGGCAAAGAGACAGTTCTCAACTTACACTCCAGTTCCAGAAACCAGTTACTGAGTGTAAGTTTTCAGAACAATCAGCATGATCCTTGCAGTGAACTAACAAAAGAATACTAATTCAGCAGCAGCTGCAGAGCACACAGTCTTCCTCATTACCTGTAATAGCTCTGCGGATCTCTTTAGCTGCATCTTCTCTGGATTCAATGGAAGCCTGCTCACTGTACCAGGCAGTGTGAGGGGTGCAGATCACATTGGGTGCATCTTTTAAGGGCCCCTGAGCAAAGCTGTGGGGGGAGGGAGGGGGAAAAAAAAAAAAAAGTGGTTTCTCTCCAGATGTGGTAATGCCATCTGTCCTCTCAGGTATCACTGTAACTCAAATAACAAAAAACTGAAAGAATCATCCAGCATAGGTGAGTCACAGGATAGCAGCAGGCATGCAGGTGCAACGTTACCTGAAAGGCTCAGACTCATGCACGTCCAATGCTGTTCCTCTGATTCTCCCCTCTTTCAAGGCTTGCGCTAAGGCTTTCTCATCTACCAGCCCTCCCCGGGCTGTGTTCACTAAGAAGCAGCCCTGGCGCATCTGGAAGAAGAAAAACATTAAGTGGGTTGAGAATGAGACTTTTCATGGAAGCTAAGTGAATCTTGGGAAGTCTACTGGAAATGAGCAGGAGCCTGCAGTGATTAGATGAGGCCTGGACGAACTAGGAGTGCTCTCACTGCAAAGCTAACCACAGGGGAAATGCCTGCAAGCAATGCTTGAGAAATTTGCTTTAAAAATGAACAAACAAAACCACAAGACAACAAGGGCAAAAGTGGAACTCTCAAGTTCTGCACTCCATATTCATCCTACTACATTAAAAAAGAAAGAGGACATGAATCAAGTATCCAGCTACACAAAACTGGACTACAACATCCAGATGTCCCTCATGAAAGCACTGGAAAGCATTCATAGACT
The DNA here is from genome assembly GCF_034638445.1 of Ciconia boyciana. NCBI lineage: Eukaryota > Metazoa > Chordata > Aves > Ciconiiformes > Ciconiidae > Ciconia > Ciconia boyciana. Next base: position 183,858 of record NC_132942.1, read on the forward strand.
AGTGGAGTAGAGCCCGAGACTGACTTTGCAGTGGGCTTGGGCAGAGAGGCTTTGGCAGAGCTGTGTAAAGAAACTTTCACAGTCCCAGCCACATCACATAGGACTCTAACCAACACAGTCAATTATGCATTTTAAAGATAATTTGAAATTATTGAATCACCTAAAACACTCTTTATAAATGAAATTATTTGGCAAAAAGAGGCAATCCTATTCTTCTCTTAACATGAAATTCTATACAGCACAAAGCACAGGCACCCGGATCCACACGCTCCCAGCCTCCAAAGGCAGCAGGAGGCACACGACAGAGGCAGCAGGATTCACACGCTCTCAGCCTCTGTGAAAGCAGCAGTTTCTGTTTGCATTCATTTCCACAGTGCTCTGTGGGGGAAATCAAGCTCCTGCTGCACCTGTTTAATAGTGAAGTCATTGATGAGGTGATGGTTATGTTCATTCAGGCTGCAGTGCAATGTGATGCAATCGCTGTGCATTAGTAGATCCTGCAGGGTTCCTACTCGTTGTAAACCCAAGGATCGCTCCACTCCATCCGGCAGATAGGGATCATAGAAAATCACGTTGAAGCCAAAGGACTTGGCTCGCAGAGCCACTGCCTGTCCAACTCGGCCTTCACAAAAGAAAACCCACAATCATCAAGGAAAGGTAAAACAAACTTTAAAGACAAGATACTGGGGTAGACTGCGAGCCTACACTGGAGTTTACTGCCAGGGCCCAAGGTACTGCAGCCCTGGAAACCCCTAGGATTGCCACAGGGATCCAGAGGAGGCTATTCAGTGCTGATCCCATTTGGCTAATTCTAGTCCTTCCCCATGCAATAGCCAGAGCTTAGCCTAGAAGGAGCTCTGTTTTTCAAACCAAATCTGGACCCTGAGTCAGAGGCAGTAATAATCTGATTACAAGAACTTGGAGAAGGAATTGGTAGCTTTCAGGTGGCTTTGTTACTGATACAGAGCCTAGCACACAGTCACCGAAACAGTCACCGAGAAGAGCTGTCTGAATGTTCCAATTCTTCTAGCCATTTGAATACAAAAAAAAAAAATCCCCAATCCCATGACATACACCCAACTCTTGAAGATATCCAGCATCACAGAATAGGGCACTAGCATTCCTTGTGAGTCAGTGTGTTTCACAATGAAAATTATCACTTTTTTCCAGTCTGTGACTCTTAGGTTCCCAAAAACTTTCACAGTTCACTTTTCGATCTAACAATTCCCATCACTTACCTAGTCCAATGATGCCCAAAGTCTCCCCACGGATACGCACAGCGCCTCCAGCCACCTCTCGAATCTGTTCTACACTCGAGGCTCGATTCCCTTCCCGCATGGCCTGATGTAGCCAAGTAACACGGCGATAGAGGTTCAAGATGTGGCAGAGGGTGGAGTCAGCAGTCTCCTCTACTGAGGAGGAAGGGATGTTGCAAACTGCAATGCCTACAAAGCCATAGAGGTCATATAAGATTTTTAGCATCACAACGCTAAACCAACATGTAGCTCTTCAGGCATAAGTGCTGAAAGATAATTCAGTGCTCCAGAACTACTGCCAAGAAACAGCTCATTTCAGAAGCTCATTCTACAGCAACATAGATGCGACTAGCCAGCTTTTTAACCCCAAGGAAATACCATTCCTTCCTTATAAATATGCCTTTGATTGACACACTCACCAGAAAAAAAACCAGGCTGAAATGACAAAACTGGGTCATACAAGTGATGCAAGAAACTGACTGTTTTAGAAGCTCTGCATCCAAAAAGATGCACTCGTTCCAGAGATACTCCTGACAGATTAACTGGCAGACTGTAGAAGAATTAAGACAGATGGTTGAGCTCTTTCATGCCTCACAGTCCAGATGCTCACTGCAAGCACCAGCTTCCCTAGAAGCAACAATAAGTAACTAATGCATTAAATGCAGAGAGAAGCCACAGGAGCCTCTCTAAATCCATTTGAAGTTACACTTAAAAATAACAACACATAACACTCCCACTCTAGAATAACTTACAACCACAAGGGACCATAAAACCTATGGCTAGAACTATCAGAGAAATTACTAATGCAAACAGAGTTAAAGGCCCAGAGCACAATTTACTGTCAGGAAAGGGAAAGATGGAACACTGTAGCAAAATCTGATCCTTCCTGAGCAGTTTATGGAAAAAAAAAAAAAAGGGGGTGGGGGGGGGCGCCTGGTAACATACCACTTCACTGCTGCTATCCTTCATTCAACAAAGCAGCCAAGAAATAAACATAACTAGATGAAAAAATGGTTTCTTCCCAAACGTAACCCCAGCCACTTGCCAAACCAAGGAAACTCTTCCTCCTCAAAAGTCCACCACCTATCTATAAACTAGGAATAAAATCTAGGCAATGGTTGAAGGCGCATAAAATTCAGCAATGCATCACTCTCTTGTAAGCCTATTACAGAGGAGACATTTGCCTAAACTCAGGCCATGCTCTCTCAAGAGAACTAAGAGAGCAGTGGCCACACACAATCCCAGATATCTGACTCCTTTTGTCTATCAAATCCTTTGCAGTTGTGCCATAATGTCACACAGATGACTCTGAGAACATGAGGAGGGGAGATAGGGAAACCTAACTTCTTTTGATCTCATTGGTTACCATCTCACTCAACTTCAGACAAGCCACGTACATCCATCTCTTACACAGCTAGACACAAATTTGTGCTTACATGCAATATTATGCCTAAATGTAAGAAAATGCAAACACACACAACAGCCCTTTGGTCTGATTTGAAGATTCAGAACACGTAAGGAACAGTATCTTACCTCAGAATGAATTAAAGGGCCTGGCTAAGCATGAGAATAATCGTCAATTGTCCTTGAAAAAGCAAATCTGGCCATGCATAAGGGTCATCATACTATGGCTCCAAAGCAAAAGTGGCAAGCAGCAGTCTGATGGTGAAAGAACTTTGACGCGTTTCTCCTTGGGTTAATGAGTGTGGAGGGGGGGAAAGGGACAGCTTTCAATCTGAATGAATCAAAGATACGGATGGTGACTTTAAGTAGGGAAGCCTAAGAGTAGCTTAGGTTCCAAACTCAGCCCAAAAATGTAATGGCTGGATGAGAGCCAAAGACCTTGCCATGAACTCTTGAGACCATCCAGTTGAATCATTCAGATGAGAAGACTCTTTAGACCTAATTCAAGCATTAGACAAATATGCACTCTTCATTTATTTGCAATTAATCTGTTCTTACAGATCTGGAAATTGTAATGCCTATTGGAAATTTATATATAAATACTTGCATTTTATTTAAGCTTAATCTGATCTGCATTACATTAAGAAAGGTTTCAAACCACTGACAAAAACCTAAAAAAGAAGGGGCAGGGTACTTAGATGATCCATCTCACCTAGGAGACTACAAGGTCCAATGGTCTCACTGCCATATGTCTAATAAATAGCAGCTTTTTGTCACCTGATCCAGAGACTCTTCACATGCCTAGGGCTCTAAAGGGATCAGTAATAAAGTCTTGAATCAGAGCCTACCTGCATATAAAAAATGAACAGGAAAACTCACTAATCAAGTATTTACAGTGAGTTTATCCTGCATCAGCATTTGCAGGCTGCTTTCAGACATCAGAGTTTGCTCAATTCTTTCCCCACAAACAACCCAAAGCTGCCTCACCAAAAGTTATCTAGACACTGTATTCAGGTTTCTGAATCCCAAACAATAGCAAAGACACTGACACCTACAGCAGAGCAATCTAGGAACTGAGAATCTTTCTTTCAAGCCACCTACCACCTCTGACATTGGTCAGCTTCCTAAAGATGCATGATACTAAGCAGCTCCAAATCTTTTTACATAAAAGGTTTTAAATGCACTCAGCTATAAACCAGAAAAACATGTGCAGTGTTCAACTTCACATTCAGTTCTGATCACAACAGAGCCCTAATGGTGCCATCGTACCTAATTCTGCAGCGGATTTGATGTCAACATTGTCATAGCCACTGCCAATACGCACAATGACCCTGAGGGCTTTGAACTTCTCCAGATCCTGACGAGAAAGGGTAATGGTGTGATACATCAGAGCTCCTACTGCCTCATTCAGCACCTACAACAAAAACCAGTCCAAATCAATCTCTGCTTTGGTTACTCTAAGAGGCAAAGCTCTATGTCTGAATGCTTGCACATTTTCTTGCCCACCTTTTCATGGATTTCCTGAGTTGACTGAGCATCACAGAATGCCACCGTAGCAACATCCTTCAAGATGGGCATCTCCACAGTGCAATCTCGTCCATCCAGGAGCGCAACCAGTGGCCGTGCCGGCATTGGGCCATTCACAATGGGAGGCCGTATGCCTATTAAGAAAGTCAGCAGGAGTGATTACACGCAAGACAAGAATTCCGGAACCCTCATTTGCTAGCCCAATAAGCCACTAGTTCTGTTAGAGTTCTATTGTATTTAGGAAGGGATTAGTCAAAGCAAAAGAAATAAATAGCAAAGAAACACAGGGAAATGAAGCTAGGAAAAAACCTCCAATGCTACCACTATATAAAACATGTGGGTATTTTTTCTTTTAATCAACAATGAGATAACAGAGGCGGTCTACTCAGAAGCACACCACCTTACTCTGGGCTCCTGAAACTAGTTATAAAGCCACTTCAGGCTTACTCCTCTGCCACCTCAGCATACCAAGATACTAAGTCTATTTCCTCCTCAAGCCAGCAGAAGACCCTGTACGTCCGCGAGGCCTCCGACAGCCCTTGGCAGCCACCCCTTCTAGAAGGACGAAGCACCGACGCCCCGCAGCAGCAGGGCCGCAGGCAGCGTGCTGCAGAAGCGCCGGGCGGAAGCCCACCCGCAGGCACCAGGACCCGGACGAGCGGCCGGGAGGTCTGCGCGCCGCCGGCCGGCCGGGCACTTCAGCTCGACAGGGAGCGCGGCGGCCGGGCCGGGGGCCCCGCCACACAAGCGCACGCTGCCGTGGCCGGCACGGGTCCCCACCGCCCGGGCGCCGGGCCGCTGCCGGGCGTGGCCACGCGCGGCGCCGCCGATGCCGAGGGGCGCCCGCCCCGCCTCACCTTCGCAGATCCGGTCCAGCCGCTGCCGCTTCACTTTGTGCCGGTCCATGGGCCGCGCCGCGCAGCCCCGCACGCTGCGGAGGGACGCGCCGTCACTCGCCGCCGCCGGCTCCCGCCGCCCGCGCAGACGCGCCCGCCGCCGGCTCCCGGGAGGAAGCGGAAGGGCCGGGCCGCGGCCCCGCGCGGAGCGGCCCAGCCGCCACAGAGGCGCCGCAGCCTGGGGCGCCGCTCGCTTCCGCTTCCGGCCCGCGCCCGCCGCCGCGGCCCGGCCCACAAGCCTTTGCGGTGCGGCAGCGAGCGAGGCCCAGCGGCCGCCGCCGGCACGGCGGGGCAGGGGCGAGCCGGGCGCCGCTGCCGCCGCTCCGGAGCCTCCCGGCCGTCCTGCGGGCCGCCGGGCCCTAGTTCTCCTTGGCCATAGCCGGCTCCGGGCCGTCCGGGCCCCGCGGGAGCGGCGTGCGGCTGTGGGCCGGGAACCAGCGCCGCGGCCCGCGGGCCCGGCCGCGGAGCCGCCCTCCTCCCGAGGGCCGCCGGGCAGCGAGGGAGCGCGGAGCAGGGCCGAGCGCGGCGGCCGCCCCGCCCATCCGCGCCGGGCGGGACCTGCGCGGCCTCCGCGGCGCCGCCCGCCGGGAGGGGCTGCGCGGCCTGATCCGGCCCCGCGGTCGGGGCTGCCGAGGCCTGCTCAGCAGCGGGGGGCTCTCAGCCAGCCCTCCCGGGACCTCGGGGGTGCGCGAATGCTGGGCGAGGAGAGAACTACCGCTGCGGAGAGATGCCTCTCCGAGCCCCAGCTGCTAGGGAAATGGATCGCGGTGGTCTTCGACCCCAAAGATCCTTACAAGCAGCCCGAACACTCACAGAAGTGGGAGAAACTACACGGCTTCTTGTGCCTTCCTGAGAAGACAGAAAGTGTAGCTAGACTACCCTGTTTGCTTCTGCCCTTTCAGCCCTCCACCACCACCTCACGTGGATCATCTTGTGTAAGTTGAGTGGAGGCCTGTGACGTGTTCTTGCGTGCCCCTTGAGGTCGCTGGTATCTCGGCACTTCTGGCATGGAGGCACGTGAACTCTCTTGGAAGGGCAAGAATGAAAAGCAACACTGAGAAGCAGCAGTGCAGTCTGTAAAGATCCAGCATGTCTCCAGTTCTCAGAAACTTGACAACAGGGAATGCACAGCACAGGCCCAGGCTAAAGAAAGGGGGACTGTTCATCACTGCCTTGTGTATGCAGAAGAGAGACACTGGAGGCCTAGCCACAGCTGAAAGCACAGGCTTTTTGGGCCTGGCTCTGCTCTGCCTCTGCAGTGCCTCTTGGAAAGGAGAACTGAAGTCTTCTCCAAAGTAAAAGAGTCTTCAGCAGATGTTCGAGATGCAAGTTTGCCATTCAGAGAGCAGTGTCTTGGCTGCAAGGAGTCGACCAAGAAGGGTGGTTACAAAAGCCTGCGTTGCCTGGAAGGTGGATCCTGGGGTATGGCTTCAGGTCTTCCCAGGAAGCTCCCTCTGCATGAGACAAAACAGGGAGCCATTTAAAACAGCTCAGCTTCTGTCTTGCCACCTTTGCAGTCATATCTCCCACACTTGTCCCAGGGTCCTGTGAGTGGATCAGCACTACAATACCCTCTCCAGCATCTCTGCATCCCGTCTAGTAATATCCTGCACTTACCTGGTCACTGAGTGCATCACGCTGACTGCCTTTACTGGAGGAAGGTTTGACCCCAGGTGTGTGCTGACTGACATCACAGTTCTACTCCCTTAGCTAGTCACCGCAATTGCTCACACTTTGTGTATGAATGAGCTGCACAGTATCACAAAGCAGGCTAATCTTCTAGTTCACCAACTACCCCCACAACAGCCTCCATTACTACTGTTGCCCAATGCCCACAAAGAGCTGGAGCTAGTTATTTCTAGACATGGGCTCCAGAATCTGTCTTGTTTGCACAGATTGCCCTCAACAGAGACCGTTTCCTTCTGACCAAGCAAAAAAGGATGCGATCACTGTGAGATAGGTGGGGCAGCAAAGGACATTACACAAATGGAGCAAGCCTCAGGAGGTGGGACAAAGTGAGTGAGGACACAGATAGGACAAGACTTCCTCACTCCAGCCTACATTCTGGATATCCAAAACTTACTGGCTTTTCCCTTAGCAGAGCATTAATACACACCAGTTAGAGTTTGGAGGTGAAAGAGGAGATGTGATCACCTCCTTCGCTACCCTTTTTTCCTCAGAAAAGAAACTGAGCACAAAGAACTTCACAGAGTAAGTGTGTACCCAAGTCTGAATGCCCCAAACCGAAGTGCAGCAGATGCCACAGTCACTACGCGGCTCCCAGAATTCACAAGGGCTTGCTGCTGCACCATCAGTTCTTAAAGAAGCCTATTTCAGCAACATGCTGAAAAGCTGATGGTCTTGGTTGCCTGCCTACATCACCAAACCCTCAGCTGAACAAATGCAGGCAAGCTGCAGTTCTGGATATGGGTGACAGAGGTGAGAGCATAGGACATGCATGCCTGTGCTGTGGAACAACAGGAACCACCTTAAAGAACTGTCACATAGCAAATAGTCCAGCTGCTAAGTTTGATGCCACAGAAAAGCCAAAATTGCGCAAGGTGGGACAAGGAGAGTTAAGACTAGACATATGGTGAAACACAGTCTTGAGACAAAAGAAACAAGAAGAAAGTCTCAGTCTTGTGCTTCCTAGAGCCAGAAAAGAGTCTGAGCATTTCTCCTTATTCCATAAACTTACACTTTGCAAACTGACCTCTGATCAAATCCATTCCACGTTTGTATTGACCTCATTTCTGATAACTATTTAAACCAGTAAAACAAAACAACAACAAAAACCACCACAAAAGAGTTGGGGGTGGGAAGAGACTGATGTGGTACAACAGGTAAAGTCCATCCAGTCAAATTAAGAGTTGCAAGTTGGAGGAACTGCCATCACAGGCCACACCTGGGCAATCAGGGAAAGGCTATGGAGGGAAACAGAGTCACCACATCTCAAGAAGGACCAAAACCCTTGCACCAACCCACACAGTAGCGATGGCCAGCTCCGAAAACCCTAAGCAGTAAAGCATGCCACACCGATTGTCACCATAGCCTCCTGTGGAAGAGCAGATTTCTGCTCCACTCAGTACTTGCTCAAGTCAGTCTTCCAATGGGAGAGCAAGCCCCTAGCCTACAAGTAGTCTTCTAGTCAGTGAACCAACTCCTGTCCAACAAGCAAGCTTTTTCCCTCTCCCATGACCTCCATGATGGAGCTAGGAAAGAAAATTAACATGGATGACCACCAGTACATCATATATATCAATCATTCATTTTCCTCCTCTGCTCTGGGCACTGCCACTCCAACTTCTTCTGCCTATAGAAACAGTATAGCAAAATATAGCCCTTTCTATATCCTCCTCCCACATCATCCCCTAATGCCCAGGGACCCATCTTTGCATGTCATGACTGTACCTTCCACAGATCCCGGGTCACATACCTTTCCTCAGAAAAGCACAGGAAGCACAAGCAAGAGTAAATTAAGAAAATGCAAAAATGTAAATCCACAGAATCAGCATGGCCAGCACCAAGTAAAGTGTCTGCTCCTGCCTCCCTTGCAGCTCTTACCATTTACTGTGTTCCCTGGAAACCCCATGCAGTCTCTGGTAGTCTGATCAGAAGAGACACATCCCTTGCTGTGCCTGACCACAACGTAAGACAACATACATGTTTGCTGGCTACAGCCAGGTTCAACACAAGATCCAGCTTTGCCTCTCTAAAAGCCTCAAAATCATGACTTACTTTTGCCATCCTTCCCAGCCAATGGAGAGGAAAATCATAATCAACTGAACGGATCCTGTACCACATCCTAGAATCTGTAAACTTTAGGATCAGTCCAGGTAAGGGAGAAAAAGTTACTCACCCTGAGAATCCACTACATAAATTAGGACAAGCACGGGGGAAGCAACATCACTATGCAAGTGCTGTACAGTTTATTGAAGAACAAATTCAAGCCATTTATTATACAAACATTCCTGGTACCTCATCTGAAGGCCATACAATTGATCTACTTTAACATGGCCCTTTTCTTCAATAGCTCCCAAATTCCATTCAGATATTCCACTGAATGTTTTGACAAACCTGTGTGCCTTTCTCCTGCTGTGTGTCAGGGTTTGGTGAGCAAAAGGCAACGTGGTGATAATGGGAACTGTGAACTGGTGACTAGGGCAGTTAAACAATAACAAGGTAAGAATGTTTGGCAAAGATACAGACAACAAAAGTGTAGAAAATGCTTAGAAAAATGCAGTATTTTCAGGCTCACTGCGTCTGATGACCCTTAAATATCTCAGGATATTTCATGAACTGGTTGAAATAATGACAGATTCATGAAGGGTGAGTCAGATACCAGGAGCGTGAAAGAGGCCAAAACCTGCCTAAGAGGAAAGAGAGAAGAAGACTGGCTAAGGATTACAAACCAATGAATTTGCCTGTAATTTTAAAAAAATAATAATCTGTGCCTGTAATTTAAAAAATAATAATCTGGTGCATGTAAGTTGTTTGTGAACATCAGTAAGACTACTACTCATCTCCAACACAGTTTGTCAAGAATTAATCTATTTTCTTTCAAATTAACAGCCCTTATAGATAAGGGAGAAGCAGCAAAGATCACCTGTCCTGACTCCAGTGAGCCTTCTGAAGCTGCTTCATGTGATATTGTAGTCAAGCTAGGGAATCATGACCTAGATTAAACTACTATAAAGATCTTCGTAATTAATACTACTCAGTGGCAAGCTGCTGGACAGCATTTTAGGGTAGTATCATTACATACCCTGTCTTTTGTGCTTCCCAAGCCATCCACTGCTGAACATCGTCTGTAAGGATGAACTACAGTCAATGCTTAAAACATAAGCTATCCAGAGATGTTAGGAGCGCACATAAACTAGGGAGAATTCAAATAAGAGCATATGTTAAACAAACAATAAAGGAAAGTGCTGAGAATGAAAACTATTTTACAGGTGCTTTCAGAAACAGCATATTGGTTAGAGAGATTTTTGTTTGACCCAGTATGGTTGTTTTTACACAGGGAGAATATCGCAGGTTGACAACAGGAGAACTTCTGGTCTTCCTTGGGAGAGGCGGATAGACCAGAGGACCTCTACCTGTTCCCTCTAGCTCTATTTCTCTACAAGTACAGATCCTGACCCAAAGACCGTTAAGTCAGTGGGCAGTGGTTTGCTACCTCCACCAATCTCTGAAGGCCCTGTAGCAGATAGAAGATGACAGAAGAACCATTCTTCCCCCCATCCCTGTCCCCCCAAATGTCAGTTTGCCAACGATGCAGAAAGCAAGCATAAGAATAGGTGTTAAGCTATCCAATCACCTTCTGTAAGTGCATGTGCACACTCACAACACTACAGAAGGCACTGAGAATGAGGAAAGCTGTGGAACAGCTCTGGACAAAAAGTAGTGACATTGACTAAGACAGTTAATTAATTAAGTTTGGAAAAGACGGTGAGGAAGGGTAGACAGAGTTCTATAGACTCCTGAATTGTCTGGAAAGAGTGAACGAAGAATGAGTATGAGTACCGAATGGAACTGGCAGGTTCCAAACAGGTATCATGCGAATACTTATCCTCCCCCATTAGTTGAACAGTGGAACTCCTCGCTAGGAATGCAACAAGTTTACAAGGCTCAAAAACCAAACAAAACCACCCAGCCCATCTATCACATTCACAAAAGAAAAGCCCACTCTGGACTGCTAAACACCTCCAACTTGGGAAATCCTTGAGTGGCAGATCACTGGAAATCAGTATCGCTGCTGGAAAATCTTCCAATCGGATCTCTTTTGATTTCTCAGGCACCAGTTCTTGGTCACTGTCAGAACACGAAGACTGACTTGTTCCGACTGGATGGAACACAGAGCATTTCTGTGTAACCTAACCACTGTAACTGCTTACAGATTAGACCATTTCAAGTCATTACCATAAGTGAAAAACTCTGATACAACCGTAAACCAGTGTGTTCACTTTCTGGTTGTCAACGGCCATTTCATTCCTGACTGGGGACCGTGGCACCTCAGGACGGGACATGGGCAGGAGGCAGAGGAGGAAACTGCAGCTGGGCTTAACCGAGGGTCAGAGGAGAGCAGCCGTTGGCCAGCCCCAGCACTGAGACAGCCCCCATGCCGCCCGGCCTCCCAGAATCCCCCTTCGCTGGCCATGACCCCTCCCACGGTTGTCCCGGGAGAGCCACGACGATGGGGTCCCGGAGGCGCCAGCTCGAGCTGCGGAGCCAGAGCGAAGAGCAGCTCGCCGAAGGTGCGGGACCATCAGCTGCCGGCCACCTCAGCGTCGCTGGCTAGCAGGGCTCAGACATACGAGCCCCTCCACGGCTCCTCCTGGCAGGGTTCCTTGAGGTTGCAAGTCACCAGAGCATGCTGCTGTGCATCCCAAGAGAGCAGCCAGCCCCTGCCTTTCAAACAGCCAGCCATCTCATCCACCAGTCCAGGCAAGAAACAGCATCAAATTCCCTGATGCCACCACAAGCAGGGCTGTTTCTCTGAAATGGCGTAACGTGGTCAGGTCCCCTCTCTCTACGCCGCAGGAGAACACCTGCTAGGTGGACATCAGGATAACAGATGCCTAGATCTGCATGTCCCAGAGCGTGTCAGACTCCAGTCCCCACAGCACCGATGGGAGAGAGATGGGTGACTGCACAAGCACAGGAGACTCTGCACTTCATTCTTCTCCAGTCCTCAGAAAGCAGCTGGCAGGATGGCAGAATTGGTGCTGAACACTGCAGAGAGGGAAGTAGTGTTCAGAAGAGCTGGCAGGCATCGGGGTGATGTCTTAATTTCTCCTCTAAAGAGACCTCAGGTGCCACGGAGTGCCAAGTCTCACAAGATGCCTGCTATGCACACTAAGTCTGGTCAACATGCTTGGGCTGCCCGAGAACAGTGACAGCCAGTGTCAAGTGAGAGCCCAGATGAGGATCCTCAGGTTTGGAGAGGTCTAAGATTAGCAGGACTACACTTCCCCCATTCTCCCTTCCCTCAGAGGGCATCTTTCTTATATATGACTGAATAGGTACCTAGGACAATGGACAGAAGTGTCTTCCAGAAGACCTTGTCCATCTTGAGCAGGACACCTGTTAGAAGGGTCTCAGGCATGCAGAGCTCATCTCAACAGCTTGATCTGCATGTCCCAACAGCGGCAGCTATATTTCTTGTACTTGTTTGGAGTACGAGGATGAACCCCTGGCTGCCAAGCAGCCCTGAGAGCAAAGCACAACATTCATAAGTGACTAGAAACCTTCTTAAACCCTCTTATCTGGCAGCAAGTCTTCCTCCTCTCCCCCTTCCAGGGGGATATGAAAGGCCAGTGAAGTGGCTTTTAGCTCATGTAAAGGGAAAGGGGATGCTTCAAGTGATATTTTGGGTACTTCTCCCCAGTAATATCTGCAACCAGCCAGAATCAGAAGGGTTGTAGGAAAGTGAATAGATCCAGAACTGTCTCACCTGGGGACTTGCTGAAGGAAGAGCCGGTAGCCCGCAGTGTTCTTTCCACAGTCAATCTGCTTCTGCCTCCTCTGCAGGACGACCTCATCCCTCTCAACGTCTGATCTGGGAAGGGAGCAGCCAGCACTAAGGCACAGCAGGAGAGATACTGCAGGCACAGGCTCTAAGCACCAACCTGCGCGTTGAGCGGGATCCTCCAGGGATGCCCTCGTACCGACGCTTATCGTGTTCACACCAGAGGAAAAGGGCGCCAGCAGCGAGGCCTATCCCAGGTAAGAGGAAATCCGTTCAGCCGAAGAGGCTCTGCAAATTCGGTGATTCATTACCGAAAGTGCTGGAGGAGTCGCAGGTGTCCCATGGACAGAACAACGGTTGTTCCCCCCCGCAGGTGATCGGGGACCCCCGGCTCTTACGGCGGCTCTGGCACCCACCGGGCGGCGCGGCGCGGCGCGGCGCGGCGCGGCGCGGCGCGGCGCGGCCTGGCCTGGCCTGGCCTGGCCTGGCCCTGGCGCTCACGCTCACGCTCACGCTCACGCTCACGCTCACGCCCACGCCCACGCCCACGCCCACGCCCACGCCCACGCCCACGCCCACGCCTGACGCCCCGCCCGCGGGCAGGCACGCTTTACGCGCCGCAGGCCTCGCCCTCCCGCGGCTAGGGCGGTGATTGGCTCGCTAAGTCCACCGAGTCTTCTGGTAGGCGCAACGCCCCGCCCACGAGAGAGCGGCCTCGCGAGGGGCGCCCTGTCCTCGAGTCACGTGGCCGCGGCCCAATCGGAACGCCTCTCTCCGACCGTGCCCCTCGGCCGCCCCGACCGCCCTCTGGCGGCGGCGGGCACGATTGGGCGGCGCCGTGGCGCCTCCACCGCCGCTTCCTCGTGAGGCCTCAGCGCCGCCGAGTCGCCCGCCTCGGCCTCGCCGCGGCCCCTGGCGGCGCTGAGCGCGGAGCCCGGCGGCGCGCCCTCGTGCGCGGGCTGCCGTGCTGGGGGCCGCCGCCTGACGTCCCCCCTCTCTCCCGCGGGCTGGGCGGACTCTCCGGGGGGCCGGGCCGGCCCGTAAGTCGGGGCGGCGGGGAGGGGCGGGGCGCCGCGCCGCGGGGGCGCCGGGCCCCGGGCTGCTGTCCTGGCTCCCGCGTGAGGGCTTGCCCGCCGCCGGAGCAGCTCGGCCGTAGCCCCTTCGCACAGCCCCCGGTCCGGCGCGCTGACGAGACCGGTTAGTTTTAAGAGCCTGAAATGTAACGTGGGGCATGGCAGCGCTGCCCTCTTCCAGATAGCCGCGTCGGAGCCGGGCGAGTGGAGCCGGCTGGCGGCTGGGCTTCCTCTCCCCCGCTTTTGTGACGGGGGGAGAGTTCTCCACTGTGCAGATCATGAGTTGCAAGGGCATGTGCACCTCGGGACGATTCACTCTCTGAGCTCTGCTTCCTCTATGCTTTTGTAAAAATTTGCTGCAAGTACACGGCCTTTTGGGCGGACTCGGTAAGATCCGGTCGTGGGCAACCCTTCCAAACTTACTCTTCCAAGCAGACGGCTGGTTTGAGTTGAGTTTTAGTCACTGACATGTACATCTTTCTGGCCCCAGCTCTAGCCAGAAATAATTCCCGCTGTATGTCTCAGGTGAAATGCTGCTGTTGCTTTTTAAGGAACCCAAGACACCTCTTAGATGACTGGCTTACATTTTGTAAAAGAAAGCACTGCTTTTGCAGTAGCTTCAGGGAAAAGACCAAGATTTGAACAGAACACAGAAACTGCATTTACCCTAGTTAGCGCTCTTTGGACTAGCACTCCACATAAATAGGTGAAATAACATTTCCTACTGCATGCAGACTCCTGTTGATACCTGACTGGCAATTTTCCTCCTTGCAGAGTGTCACAGAAGCAGCATGTGAGATCTTTCCTGGTAAGCAGTTCCTCATGACTGGAAGATGGGCTACTGTATTATCTGTGAGGATACAGCCAAAAGGAGGGCAGTGTGTACACGGAGTTTGAATGTACTGGGCTGCTGGCTGCTGTTGTCAGGATTCACAGTGAACATTTCTTGTTTATTTTAGACAGAGGTGCTGTGCTCAACACCAAGTTTCCAAGAAACTGTGCAAAAAGACAGCGGGGAGATTTATAGCCTCCAAAAGGTGAGTTTTCTTTCAGTTAGGAAAAGAGAACAGGGGGCATTTAGCAGTAGCTTGAAACTCTGCTCAGTAAAGGAACCAGAACCCGGGATGGGGTAAATCTTTGGGGTTTGCAATTCCCTGTAATATTTCGGGAAGGGGCTTCCCTTATGCAGGGATCTGTGCCTTCTTACTGCCGTTGTGAAGTCTCTATCTTATATAGGTATTGGGGCTGTTGCTGGCTTTCAGTGCTACTGAAGTGCTACAGCCCTTCCTTTCTAATTTTTTTTCAGGAGGGTAGCTGGTTTAGGCACTTGGGTTGGCATGTACCTGAGGCCTTGCTGTTTTGGAAGAAAGGCACAGACCCTCTGACCCACCTCACTTCTCCGTTTGTGAGTTCATACTTCAGTCTTTTGGTAGCTAGTGACTTAATGGCAGGTGCTGGGGCAGAAGTATCACAGTAGCCTAAGCCTGCGTCAGGTAAGTCTGGCCTCTCTGTGGGTAGAAAACAGGGCACTGTCTGCTATTCGACTGAAGATATTTCCAGCAGGGAACTGGAAACTGTTGAGATGTCTATCTACAGACATGTACATCTACATACTGTGGTTTGGTGATGGAACAGCTAGTGAATTCTACTCTGGATCAACCATAGGAAATGGTCAACAGGATAAACGTACTCAGCCATGCCAAGAAAGCTTCAGTGTTTGCAATTGCTTTTGCTCAGCAACAGCAGAGCAAGTGTGAAAGTTGAGTAGTGCTACAGGACCATACATAATGACTTTCTGTTTCCCTGGAAGGACACAGAGAGCTTGGAGTCTGACCTGAAAGATCTGGGCAGCTTGATTGCTGTCACAGGATCCTGTGCACAGAGAATATTAGGCAGCCTGAGTGGTTTTGCAGAGCTGTTCCCTGATGAACAAGAAGAGATGGAGGTGAGCAGGGTCAGAGTAGCTTACAGCTCATGATGTGACTTGATCAGTGGGGAAGTATGCATTGCCCAGTTATTGTGGGGCTGATTTTCCAGGATACCATAAGCCCATATGCATCAGAGAGCATTTCTGCTGTTCTGCTCTGTTTTTTCCTGGACAGCTTTGGTCACTGTTATTTAGAGGAAGCAGTAGGACAGTGTATAGCAGATGGAAGCTGTAGCTCAAGCTCTCTCTTTTCTGTGTCTGGAGAAATGCAATTGGCTGAGACATGTAGAACACCCTTCATGGATACATGACTTTACATGTATATTCTGCTCTCTCACTTGAATATAACCCCCACATCAGCCATGGACACAAACACCCACAGGTTACCCTTGGTCACAGCAGTTGCCCATGAGCTCTGCTGATAGCATAGGATAGAACATTTGAGTTGGAAGGGACCTACAACAATCACCTAGTCCAACTGCCTGACCACTTCAGGGCTGACCAAAAGTTAAAGCATGGTGTTAAGGACACTGTCCAAATGCCTCTTAAACACTGACAGGCACTGGGGCAGTGACCACCTCCCTAGGAAGCCTGTTCCAGGGTTTGACCACCCTCTCCATAAAGAAATGCTTCCTCATGTCAAGTCTGAACCTCCCTGATGCAGCTTTGAACCATTCCCACTGTCCTGTCCCTGGATCCCTGGAAGAAAAGCTCAGCACCTCCCTCTCCACGTCCCCTCCTGAGGAAGCTGCAGAGAGCAATGAGGTCGCCCCTCAGCCTCCTTTTCTCCAAACGAGACAAACCCAGAGTCCTCAGCTGCTCCTCAGAGGACATGCCTTGCAGCCCTTCACCAGCTTTGTTGCCCTCCTCTGGAGGCATTTGAGGACAAATAAATAATACGTCGGGATAATCCCGAATAAATAACAGTAACTACATCGGGATAATCCCCTCTCTTGACCGGCTGGTTATGCCGTGTTTGATGCACCCTGGGATGCGGTTTGCCCTCTCAGCTGCCAGGGCACACGCTGGCTCCTATCGAGCCTGCTGCTGACCAGCGTCCCTTTCTGCAGGGCTGCTCTCCAGCCACTCCTCTCCCAGTTTATACTTGTGTCAGGCATTATTCCTTCCCAGGGGCAGGATCTGGCATTTGTTCATGTTACAATTCATGCCACTGATGATTGCCCAATGCTCCAGTCTGTCTAGATCCCTCTGCAAGGCCTCTTGTCCCTTGAGAGAGTCTGGTATCATCAGCAAACTTGCTAATGGTGCATTCAAGTTCTGCATCCCGATCATCCCTTTGAGCCCTGCTGTTCAGCCAGTTCTTCACCCAGCACAATGTTGTTTATTGCTTCCTGTGCTTTTCACCTTTCATTCATGTCCCACTCCCTTTCCATTCAGCAGAAGCTAGTAGCTGGGGATCTGTCTTCCAGCATGGCTGTCTTGGTCTCTGGACCCCTCCTCACTGAGGACATCAATATCAGTGAGCTGAGTGCATTACTTTACACATGTGTTATGAGGAAAGGCCTAAGCAGGACCAAGGATTTGAGGCAACAACTTTTATTTGTAAAGCCAGTTATCTGGATTCCCATCTTTAGGCATCCACCCATTATCATGACAGGGGCAGCTATTTTACCTCCAACCTGACAGGACTCTGTAGAAGGGGCATGCATAATCCCATTGCAGGGTTGACAGTGCTGCTGTCCCAGCGCGGTGCCCTTTTGTGACTTGTTATGCTCTGGCACAGATCTTTTTCCTGAAGAAGCCTCACCCCCCTTCTATGCCACAGAAGCGCCTGATCCTTGTGTTCCACCGTGAATTCTCGTCTGAGAGGGCTCCCAAGATGTGAATCCTAACCTTGACTGTTTCTGGGGGTGGGAAGAATGAAAGTGTCTTTTGCAAGGACAGTGGTTCATGCCACAGTGTTATTCCTTCCCTAACTGACTGCTCTTTTCTTGGCATTCAAAGGTGCCGCTATCTTAGGAAAGAAGATCGTGCCATGAGTGAGTATCCTGCACTACATTATCCTGAGCTGTATGTCCTGAAGAGAGGCTATAAAGATTTTTTTCCTGAGTACAAGGTAACAGGAAGACCTCTGGGCATGATGCAGGGATTAGAGAAAATACCATCAGAATACTCTGGCACAGTATAGCTGTCTAGCCAGTTCCTATCTGTTATGGAAGAGTATAAAAAAAAGTGGCAAACATGAACTTGTATTTCCCCAGAGAATTCTCCATCATTTAGCAACTCGTGGCATCTGTGTACGTAATAGCCCTTGGTAGGACTTTCTTCTATAAATGTTTCCATCTTACTTTTTTTCAAATCTATGTAAATTTATAGCATTCATGCTGCCCCATAATAGACTTCCAAAGATTCATCGTATCTCATGTGTTCTGAACCTGACACCTGTTTTCTTTTGGTGCCTACAGTATTGTATTGAGCAACTGTAGTTTTCCATTTCAAGCTCTCCACGGCACTCAGAGTTTCACAGACCTCTGTCAGATCCTCCCCAGTCATCTCTTCTTGACTGAAGAATCTCAATGTATTCAACTCTTCCTTGCTAGGAAGCCATTTCATACTTTGATCAGCCTTGCCCCCGTTCTCTGTATCTATCTCTTCCATCTCTGTTATATTCCTTGAGATAGAGGGCCTAGAAGGGCTTTATACAGTTGCATAATGCTCTTCTCTGTTTTGTTGTTTATTATTCATATTTGATTAGGTTTTAGTTTTGGTTTTGGCCATTACTGAGCTCATGAGAACTGATATCATAATAGGCAGTTCTGTGGAACTCCCAAGACCTTCCTCCCAACTAGTCTGTGAAAGCCGATAATTTTTTTATGTAAAGCTAGGATTGTTTTCTCCCCATAGGAGTTGATGTAGCTAAAGATACTCATGGATTGTCTGACTCCTGATTTGTTTCAGCCAGTGGACTGTGCTTCTGTCTCACCTGTAAGTGCTGGCATGGATAAACAATCATTGTGCCCACACTGAGAACATACTGGCTCCTGGGATAAACTATCTATTTTTGTCTGCCCAGCATCTCCCAATACTCACCACTTGACATTATACATTTTCCCTCTGTTTACCAGGAACTCTGTGAACCTCAGCGCTATTGTCCAATACACCATCAGGACTTCAAAGTAGAGCTGCTGAAATTCCGCGCCAAGAGTAAGTCATGGACTATGAAGCAAAGGAAGCAGGACCAGATCACTCGCCTCATGAAACGGTGAGCACCAAAGCCATATCTGGAGTAGAAGCTGCTTAAAAGAGTTGTGTCTTCCAGAGCAAAGTTCAGCTCCCTGAAGACAGCTAGACTGTGGTGGTGAAAGAAAGAGAATGGGAACCTGCCTTGTTCTGCTGAGACTGCTAGGAAAAATTAGGAGGTCTGTTTGTTTAAAAAAGGCTTGACACTGCCTCTGCAAGACACTGGCTGAGCATAAAGCCACAAATAAAAGAGTACTATAGCTGCCTAGGGAAAGAACAGGCTTTGTTCACTAAAGACTAAGCCAGCTTTTAGGCTGTCTTGCCTAAAGACTGCAAGGCAGTGTATGTCCTTGGTTGAGCTCTCACCCCTCCTGCTTCAGACAGGAGTCTCCATGTTTTTCTTTAATACTAAACATTGCTGTGGATTTTGTTAGTTGTCATTTCTGACTGGTAAAATAAAGAGTTGGAGCAGACCAAAGTGTTTGAGCACTGGACCTTGTTCCCTGTGGCAATTCAGCGTGAAGAAAGTGAAGCATGCAGCTGCTAATGGATACCTAAAATGATGATTTCTCAGCCCATCACCAGCCAGGATCAGGTATGCCCAGCAAATAAGACTCCAGCAAGTAAGTCTTTATGCTTCCATAAAGATCAGCAATGAGAACTGGAGAAGGGTAACTTCTCTATCGCATGTCTGTTAAGTCCTTACTGGCATGTCAGCCATGGTCTTCCCAAGCTGCAGCTATTAAACTACAACTACAATTTTTTCTGGAGTACTGGCTCAGTGTAGTTGAATTGCTGGTATCTCCGTTTAGACTCTAGGTGGGGATGACAAAGCTGAAAATCTGATAAGTTTACATGTATTTGTACAGCACCAGCCAACAGATGAGGTTAGCAGACAGGTCTCTCTAAGGGAAGGCTACTCAAATTCTCCCTTTTTGATGCTTTTATGGCCTCCTACGGAGCAGCTGAGGGTGGCTGTTTTCAGAGAGAGACCAGGGCTAGGATGAACTCTGTCCTGCTGCTTTCTGCCACTCCAGCGGTTTGGCATGGATTCTGAGGTTGTATGTAATAAGAAAGAAAATTACCAAGGTAAAGAAATACTGATGCTAATTGAGAGTTAATCATCATACACAATGAGCTTGTATGTTCTGCTTTACAGCTAAGTTATCCATCACCCCAGAGCTCCTGACAATTAAAAAAGGCATGAAATGGGGGTGATGACAGTAGAGTTAAAAAAGGAAATACTGCTTTTCTGTTAGAATTCTATTAGGTGCCAGAGTAAAATGAATTGCAACCTACCAGCCATGTATCTTTTAACTTTCTCCCGCCCTATGAAGTAATACTTTTGAAGGCTATGATTCTCAGAAGATGTGTCCATATTCAGTTATCAGCTCTTATCTAACAAAACCCACCTGGGAGCAAGAGAGCCTGAAGATCATGCACGTCCTCTGGAGATGGTAGAAATAAACACAGCACTGTCCCTAGCAGTGTTTTCTAGACACCGCTCTGTGCATGCTTGTCTATAAGGGCTGAGGTGACCGGCAGTGTATCCCTGTCGTGCACCCAGCGGGGCTCTGTCCACTGCTTCCGAGCAGGGAGTGTGGACAGGACCCACTGGGTGGCACTCCTGCAGCACCACCAGGGACCGCGGCCACAGCCTGGTGCAGCCAACTGCTTTTCCAGCACGTCTCACCCCTAGGAAAAGGGGATTAGGACGGGTGTCTCCTGAGACATGGCACAAACAGAAACTGCAGGGCCCTGCAGAATATCTAATGCTCCTGAGCCTTCTTAGGCCTGCATGAGGGGAATTTTTCACCCCAGGGCATTAGGTGGGCTACAGACTCCAGTACGGTAGCCCCTGTGTATGTGTGTTCATCGAGAAGAGATGGTGCTGTACTCCTTTGTGTTACTCCCAGCTATGCTGCCTCCCCAACCATGCGACCTACCACTGAGCAGGGCCCTGGGGAATCTAGCTAGAACATCTTCCATTTTATTACAAATTATCTAGATTGTTGGGGTAAAAGAGGTACATAAGCATAC
Organism: Ciconia boyciana; assembly: GCF_034638445.1. Classification (NCBI taxonomy): domain Eukaryota; kingdom Metazoa; phylum Chordata; class Aves; order Ciconiiformes; family Ciconiidae; genus Ciconia; species Ciconia boyciana. The sequence goes on from NC_132942.1 coordinate 204,650, forward strand.
CTGCGATGGTGCCTCAGCTATTGGCACAGCTTCCCTTCAGCATGGGTTAGTTAAAAAAAAAAAAAACCAACAACACAACAGTGTCTATATACCACTACTAAAAAAAAATTGGCCAGCTTTACCCATTTGGCTTGCATGCAAAATCTCAGAGGCAAGCTTTACCTTATCACCTAATGGCCAAACAGCCTTAGCCTTCTGGAGCACATTGCGTATGGCACATGGAGCCTCCCTTTACATTTATGCTGACTGACCTTCACCTCTGTATAAAAACCTCAGTTAAAACCTCTCTGAGCACAGTGAGGTATTCTCTGGCACTGTCAACAGGATCTTGCTGATAGCTCTTAAGGCAAGCACTTTGTTGAATGCTTAGAAAGAACAGGAGGGAGAGGAGGGAAGAGAGGGTTTTTCTGAGGATAGACAAAGAAATTGGAAATCCTAGAAACCTTGTTGCCAGGGGCAGAACTTGTAGAGAAAGCCTCATCCATCTGGTCACAGCAGCTCTATGTTGTGGTCCAAAGTCCTGCCATGTGGGAGCGGCTCGTACCTGGGTCTTTCCTGGTAGTCTCTAAAGCACCTGATGCTGCTGATAAGATGTAAAGTAAACAGCCCCTGCGCTGCTGCCCTGCCATGTGCCCATCTCTTTTACAAGCAAAGAGGAGAAAATGTACAGCAGAGATTAAAATAAAAACCTACTGCAAGCAGCTGGAGCCTGCTGCCCCCAGTTCTGTCCTCCACAGCACTGAAAGGTAGTGAAGGTGGCAGCAGGGTGGGACCACTGATCTTTGCTGCCTGATGTGCCTTGGAGTCCTCTGCATCATGGCTTGAATGAATGGAAACCAAGTCCATTTCACTGCAGAAAGCAGCTGTAGGGCTGCTACTGAATCAAGGGGAAATAATCCAATATATGTTCTGTAACTTGATTGCTCTCATACCTGCTTAAGTACCTTGCCAACCTACAGGAACAGTAAAATCTTGTTTTCAGTTCCGTTATTTTTCTGTCTGTTGTCATGTTCAATATAGTACATGCCCCTGAACAGTTGCTACCCCTAAAGGCCCGGGTCTGTCTTGCCACTGCCAGATCCACTGTCCTGCGTGCTAATATAGCTTCACTTGAGACAAGGAGAGAGCAAGTAGCTGCTCTGACAATATGCATCACGGATATACCAGGATCAGAACAATGGGCTCACAGTGCATCCCTTAAATGTCTTTGAGTCAAAATCTAGTGTAATGCATTATTCAAGCTACTTAATTTTTCTATGTTCTTGTCTCTGAACAAAATTTAGACTTAAGGTAGTAGAGCAGTGCTGTTCTAAGGAGCTCCTCCTTTCTTCTCTTGAAGAAATATTTTGGCTTCCCTTTTACAAATAATTTTTCTTCTGAGCTGCTCATGACTTGGATTGCTTCTGAATCTGTCATCCAAGCATGCGCACACTAACCATTGCCTTGACTAGCTGGTGGGAAGGGACTTACAGAGTCTCTAATCCAAAGATTAGAGTACCACCCCCAGTACCACCACCAACACAAGAGCGTCAGCTGTGGCTTTTTCTACAAGGTTGGATACAGACTCCAACATGTCTCTGGCTAACCTGTTCTAGCATTGCACCAACTTCTTAGTGGAAAAGTTTTTCATAGTGTCCAGCCTGAGCAACCCAAGCTATGTATTGTGGCCATCATCCCTTTTTGTATCACCTGCCATTGCCAACATGAGTTTGGGTTTGTCGCCTTTGCAACTCACATTCAAGTAGCTGTAGGTTGATAATAGATTGCCTCGGAAACTCCTCTTTGCCAAGCAAACAGGCCCAGCTCTGTTAACCTCTTTGTAGGTCACGTGCTACCATCTCGGTAGCCCTCCACTGGACTCTCTCTAGTTCCTCCATGTCCCTCTTGAACTTCAGGGGTAGGGAACTGCACACAGCAGTCCCTTACACACCGGTGCTAAGTAGACAAAAATAACTTCCTTCAGTCTCTGGCCATGTTCTTCCCAGTGTGTGGTGCGTGGGTTGTCTTATTCAGGATCAGAGCTTACTGGCATCCATGGCAACTTCCAGGTCCTTTCAGTGGGGCTGCTCCTCAGCCAGTCAGTCCCCGCCCAGAACAGATGCATGGGGTAACTGCGCCCTGTTACAGAACTCCGCTCTCCTTCCTAAACTTCACAAGGCGCCTGTTGACCCAGTCCTCTCATTTCTCGAAGTCCCTCTGGATTGAAGCTCTGTTGCTCAGCATGTCAATTGCTCACCCTAAATTATTATCATCGTAAATTTGCTAGTTCCTTTTTGCTGTAGCATGACTTACAGACAGTTATTCTCACCAAAGATATAGTCTATCCATTAAGCTATATAACTTTGTACCTATCCAGACAGACATCTGAATGTCTCTGATCTTCCTGCTGTGAACCACACTGAGGCTAAAATACAAGAGCAGCTTTGAATGCTTTATGCCTAGGAACAAAAGAATAAAACTGTCTGAGCCAGAAGTGGCCAAATACCACAGGTACTGACTGAAGCAGAAAACCATGGGTATCTGCTTTGGATGTCAAATCCCTGAACCTTCTTTAGCAATGAGCAGCCAGAGCTGTTTAGGACACTAGCACTCATGCTAGGAAATGAAAGAGGTTTTTATTTGGTTGTCTATGAATACAGGCGTTAACTTCTGCTGGGCTGTTTGCATTAGGTTAATATTTCTGTAGTGTACAGGTGTTGATATGAGCTGTGAGTGTCTGCTGTCTGTCTCAAGCCCTGTAAAGAGCAGAGTGTGGTGCTGTAAATATTAGCCCAGGCAGAGAAATGTTTGCACAGCCCTCCTCTGTGCTGCCTCCTGCAGTAGTACTCTGATACTCCTTACAAATGACCCAGGCTCAGCTGTCAGAGCCTCACCATCTTCTGCATTGCGCAGTAACACGCTCTGGTTTTGACTCGGGAAGGGTTGCAGTGATCAAATCCTGAAAAATGCAGCAGAAGCACCAGCGTGCTATAATCTTCATCAGATCAGTACTACACAAAACAAGGTACAACTAAGTAACTCAGCACATACTGCAAACAAGATACTTGCTTGGTCAAAGCTACTCTTCACTGGCTGTGGCAGTCGCAGATGTAGAGAAGAAATGCCTACCACATCACTGGAACTGCTACTTGCTTTAATATAGTGATATACAGTCATTTCAGAGGGAAACTAATGATTTGTGCTCTCAGTTTGTTCAAAAGGGCTCCCCAGTAATGGAGAGGACTGTCCATTACTGTTGATTTGAACAGAAGAGGAAACTGAAGCTATCCTCCTGCAGATACTGTAGGGATCTTTCTGCCACCGGAGAGAGGAACAACTAATGAGGAAACTGCACCAGCACGGTGAATGGAATCCTTGTTCCACAGCAGATCCTGCCTGCACCTCACACACAGTCTATGATAAGACATAACATAGATGTGGCCTGCCATGTGTCCAAACCTGCTGGATGAGTTCTTAATGTGTTAGAGGAAAAACTTCCATGCACTGTATCAAGTCCTTCATAGCCTGAAAGCAATATGAAGAAGATGAACTGCGATGGCTCCAATGAATTTCAAGAACATGAGGTTTGGTGCTAATATTTTCCATTAGAGGCAGTTGGATTGTAATCTGTGCTGCAAGGACAGAGGATCCAGACTCATGAATGATAAAACAAAAATGAAAAGCAAAGTAAGGCAGCATTCCAGGGGGCAGAGGTGGGGCGGTGAGCGGAGGAAATGTACAAAGCTATACTGGTCATGCTGCCTGTAGCGTACCGGGATGGAGAGAGAGTTCCTACGACTGCTGTAAAAGCAGTTGCTCTCTTTGGCTGACGATTCTCAGTGTAACAGTCAAAAACCACATAACCTCCATGAGGATGAAATAAGGATGAAACAGGCAATGCAAACCTGATGCCTGATCACCTTGCACACGGCTGTCCTCTTCGGTCTCAATGCACATCAGGCAGAGCAGCATTTACCTCAGAGAATAAAAGCAGAGGAAGATGGTTCGCTCCGGAGCCAGAGCACAAGTTCTATCTTCATGGGATTCAGTAGAAAGGAACGGCAGCTCTGTAATAACATTGGCTCTGGTTCTGCAAGGTAACTGATTGCCTGCTTGACCATGACAGACTACTTTACTGAATGCTTCCCTCAGGTCTTTTGAAGTGACAGCCCATCACTCATATATGTGCAGGGATGACACCCTCCAACCAGTTGCTGAGGAGCAAACTCTCTTTAGACACTAGGAAAAGAGCGTGACCACATGAATGTGACTGCATAGCTCTGGACTCAAAGAATTTGCATGCAAATTGGCTTCCTTGATGAATTTGGGCAACTCCGTGCCTCAAGGTCCCATGTGTAAATGGTAACAGTTCTCACGAGCTTGTGTTTAAGTACTTAAGTGATGATATACTGCCCAGGTACTGCTTAGCCTTATGAACAGAATGGCGCTTACTGCAGCGGGTGTTGACAAGATGCTGTGGACAAATTTGCCAGGACAAGAAGGAAAGGAGCAAGATGTCCAATTTTTGCATGTGTTTAATCCCCATGCAACCTTGATGCACAAGGTTAACACTTCAATTTTGGGTAAAACAAAATACTGGCAAAGATCTGACAAGAATTTACTTACTGTGAGCCTTAGTCACATATCTATTTCATCACAGGACCTGCTGACATCACTACCCCAAACCAGCCAGGACCTATATGAACCTGCAAAGATCAACAAAGATAACACAAACCATGGAACTGGTGCTAAAAGCTGAGGAAATCAGATCAGAGTTGATCACTGTTTCTGCAGCTGTTTGAGAAGGTCAAAGGCCTGGACCTTGCACAGAATTAGACAAACTGATTCCTGAGATATTATACATTACACTGGTAGATGACCCCCGTAGGTCAGAGTTGGCCGATACAATTTCAAATGGAAAGAGTGATGAAAGCTCTGGTCGTGAGAGACTGGTAATTATCCAACTCTCTGAGACCTGTAATGAGGTTACAGTGCTGCTCTGCATGTGTGCAGGGGGGGAATAACCAAATAACCTTCTCTGTTGTGGTTCCCAGGCAAAGATACATATAAGTCTGCAAAAATCGAGAAAGGGACCATTCCACTGCAGTCACAGGCTCTGCTGACCCAAGTGTCGTGAATTGGCCAACCCTTCACCAGACATTAAGTTAGGGTTCCTCTACGTGGCCACTTGCCAGGCAACCTGAAAACACTGATAGAGCATTCAGCTTTAACATGGAAGGAAGAATTTTCCCTCTCCTTTTTTATCTGCTGCAGAGCATAATTCAAAGCTGAGTGAATGAATCATTTCAGTGGGCTTTGGGTGAAGACTTATAATCACAGAATCAGAAAAACAGCCTGGAAAGGAACTTGAAAGCTCCTCTAAACTATTCTCTTGTACCAAGCTGGACTGACCTGTCTAGGGCTGTTCTTAAAGAACCTACATAAGGTTGTCCGTACATAAGAGCTCTTCTTTTTCTCCCCTCCCCACAAAAGTTGTTATCCTGTTGTAGAAGAAATTGTATTGGTCCTGACAAATCCATCTGGGAGACAAACAGCAAGCCTGTTATTTTCCACATGCTAACAGATTGTCTATGTATTCTAGAATTTTCCTAGAAGTTAAGATTAATTGTTTATATTCTTTCCTTTCTCGAGGCACACACACTGTTCTCTCTTCTCCAGGCTTTTCTCCTGGGAGATGCTGGCTATCAGTTCACTGAGTTTACTGAAATCTGTCTTTGCTTAGGAGAAGCGTAAAAACAGCAAAATAGAAACAACAGACTCAGGATCACAGACTGACAACCACTACCATCCAAATTGCCCCCTACATTCATATTCTCAAAAAGCTATACCTGTCAGCTACAACCAGGTTTGGCAGAGCTTCCCCTCCTGTGGTTGTCATCATCTTCTGTACCAAGAAAGTCAGTAACACGTGCCCCAAACTTCCTGCACCACTGGTACTCCTGTAATGAGGGATGCCTGGGCAGCTATAATCTCCCACCGCTGTGCACTGGATGATTCCGCTTGGTTTTACAGCCAGGCATCCTGGAACATAAATGGTAGTGCCCAGTTTTCTTCCCTTTTAACAACCACTGGAATCGCTTAGAAAAGATCCTCCTACAGTCTCAAAGCAAGTATACGAATCCATGACATAGAGGGCAACATCTCCTCTTCTTCTCCTGCCTGTTATTCCTCACAGGTTGCACGCTGCTGTATTAATATTCCAGCCATAGTAATCATCCAAACAGGTCTCTGCTGTGCCACAGTTATAATTTGGATCATGATTAAAAACTTTGAGATCCACTTGTTTAATCATTTCTCACAAAAAAACATAGAGAATTTCACAGGATCAACCCACTTCTTGTTTTTTCACCTGCTGTCATTAGAAGTAAACCTCTTTGCTCCCAGTTTTTCTTCAGTCTAACCGCTCTGCTTCCTCCCCCTGAATGGTAACTGCGAACAATTCACTACAAAGTTAAAAAGGCTCCGTCCCATCCACCATTTCCCTTCAGCTCCTCCAACTATTAGACTTTGAGCCACGGTGAGAATGATTTTTCTCTCCTCCTTAAGCATGAAGTAAGAGCCTCCAGTGTTTGTGGACAACTTGTTCACATTCAGAAGAATTCTCTCCCGGCAGGTCCCTGCAGTAAGCAGAAGGACTGATCTTCAAAGGCCAAGAAGATGCGGGCACCACTCAGCTGGATTGTGACTACTTAATGTGTTTGCACAATCACTACCCTCTCTGTTGGGCTTTTTGGGCAGATGGGGTAGGTCTCTCTTCTTGTCCCATCAACCAACTTACAAAAGATTTGCCTCATTTTCGTATACTAACGTTTGATGTGCACATGTTGGACTGTTACTTTTTTGCATTGGTTAATTTGATCTTAGGATGCAAACTAAAAGGAAGGATCTGTTCACAAAGAAGCACAGCTGCCTAAATGCCAGGCAGACTCTCAGAAATGCCATGCTTAGTGTGGATACAGAAAAAATCGCTCGATGAAGGCAGAGCCAGCAACAGGTAAGATAACTGGAACGAGGCCCTTCACAACACAGCCAAAAGGCAGGAGCCGGAAGCTCACGCATCCCTCCGGCAGGCCAAAGCAGCACCACGGCCACGTACGCAAAAGCCGGTCAGCATCCGTCCCCTCCGAGAGCGCTCCCTCTGTTTACGGCTTACTTTCTTGTACCGAAGCGCACCCCCGCAGGAGCTCCTCACTGCGCGGTCGCAGCTTTGCCCCCGTCCTCGGCTACGCTACGAAGCACTAAACGAACAAAAGTCTCCCGCGACCCCTTCCCGAGCGTCCTTGCAAATCTCGCCTGGGAAGCGCGTCCCCGCGCTGCCTGCTCCGCGGGCTCGGCCGCTCCGCCGGCCGCCCCGGGCACGGCCGCAGGGCTGCCCCGCAGCGCTACCGCTGCCCGCCGCGGGCCCCACGCCCTCTCCGCCCGCCGCGGCTCCGGGCGCAGCCGCGACCCCGCGGGCCGAGGTGCGGGCGCTGGGCGGGCAGCGCGTCCCCCGAGCCGGGTCCCGGGGCGGGCCGGGCCGCGGGGCGGCGCTCGCCGCCCGCACCTCGACGGGGCGGGCCCGTCGGGGCCGGGGCGGGGCGGGGCGGGGGCCGCGGACACGCCGGCGGGCTGCGCGCAGCATGTGAGCGGCGGCCACAGCGCTCGGAGCGACCGACCGCCGGCGCCGGGCTGCAGCATGGGGCTCGCCCTGCTCCTGGGGCTGCTCCTCTCCCGAGCCGGTAACAGCGCCCGGAGCGCGGGGCGGCGAACGGGGCGGGCTGGGAGCGCGGCGGGGCAGGGCGGCGCGTCCCCCGTCCCTCTCCCGGCGGGCGCCGAGCGGGATCCGCGCCGCCGCCCCGAGGGGCCACCCGCGTCCCCTGCCCGCGCGGGGCGGCTGCGGGCGGCAGAGGCGGCGCCGGGGTGGCGGCCCGGCGCCCCTCGCTGCTGGCGCTGGGGCGGCTGGCGGCCCCCGGTGCTGGGCGGGCCCGCGGCGCGTCCCGAGCTCGGGGCTCCCGGCCGCTGCCCCGCTCTCCCTTCCCCGGCCACCGAGTCCGGCGGGCGCCCCGCTGCCCCGGGCGCCCGCGGCGGGGAAGAGCCCGCTCTCCGAGCCCGGAAGGGCGCGCTGCTGCCGTGACCCGATCGGGGATGGCAGCGGTGGCCGCGGCCAGACTGGGGGGACGCTCCGGGGAGGGGGAGCGGTTGTCCTCGAGGCGCGGCCGGAGGGCGCCCGGCTCCTCACCCGCAGCAGCGAGGGGCAGGCGCCAGGAGCGGATCCCTCACCGCGGCAGAAAAGGCACAAAGCGAGCACCTGCTCGAGCTGGACCCGCCTTAACAGATCCTCGCCGTCTCTCTCACGCTGACTTTGCTGAGAGCTGTTACTGATGCCTACCCTCCATGCGTTCCCCCTCTGAAATGCTTCAGGCCGATAGTTTTCTGAGATGAGGCTCAGTTCGCAAAGACCAATGCAAGGAGCTCGGGCAGCGACGCAGCTGTTTGTTCTTCTCTGCCTTCTACTGCTGCCAAGTCACAAAAGCCGAGGACAGAAATTATTCCTCTGTCCAGTTCATCACTTGTGCAGTCTTCATGGCTGATGTGACTAGAAATACAGAAATTAGGAAACTGCTCTGAAGCATTCCTAGACCCTGGCTCCTGGATGTCAGTGCTTTGCACTCAAAAAGCTGCAGCTGCTGAATATCACAATCACTGCTACTGCACCGAGACCTCCGTAGCACTTGCAGCCACATGATAACAATAGATTTCCCACAATTTTCCGTGTCCGAGTACTAATGCTTCTTTGATAACTGTGCTTAATAATGGAAAGGTTTCCCTTCTGCAGCCTTCCTCTCTTTCAATAGCATGGTGCACCAGGGGCATCAAAATAATACGTGTATATATATGACAGGACATGGAGTGAAAAGGGAGAATAAAGGGGTATTGTATTACCTATCCCTTTATTTCTAAGGTATAATTAATTCTAGCCTGTGAATTGATTATTACTTTTTAACTTTTTTTTTTTTTAAACTACAGAACGGACTCCCATACACATGCATCTTTAACATGTTCTGCAACCTAGACCATAGGTCTAAGAAAGAATTAGCTTTCTTATTCTTTCACGTTATCATCTGGAATACTAAGACAAGGTTTTAAAAAATGAAACAACATGTCAATTATTAGGGCTTAAGACAATGCATAGCTATTAAATGATGTCTGTAGAGGAGGACTGTTTTAAATGTGAAGTTTGCAGCAGCTTCACCTGAAGCATCTTGTACAGGCCTGTAGTAGAAACACAGTCCATCCACTTACACCCAGCTCTGCTCTACCCTGGCAATTACCGTATCACTTTAAAGTTTTAAAACTGTCACCTCGAGCTCAGGTGCTTGCTAAACAGAATTCTTAAGGCTAGGAAAGTGCATCCTGTCCTTCTAGGAACCTCCTACAACAGCTGCTGCAAGCCACTGATGGAGATGGGATGCTGGGGGAGACGGTACTTTGGTCTGGCCTGCTGGGGTAGATCGGTTCACCCAGTTTAGGGTTCCAAAAGCTACTGGAGAGAATGGACTGATATGCTATTGGGAATTTGCACTGATTGCAGCCTTACAGGATGTAATCACACTCGGAATGTTCATTAAGGTTGTGCCTAGGTGTAATGCCTAACCAAAATGCACTGTGCTGGGTACAAAGCATTTCTGATGAGAGATCTGTTTTTCAGGGAGCTTACAAAGTCATACAGTCTCTACATAACAGCCAGGTGAACAACAAAGTACAATAAGTTGCTAGAAAAGCAAAGAAATTTGTACAAGTGAGACGGAGACACCTAGATAGTATTACTGGGCTGTAGGAAAAGTAGAAAGTTTGAGAAGTAGACTAGCATAGAATTATGCAGCCTACTGCTTACAGCAAATAAACTGATAAAGCCAGCAAAAGTGAAGGAAGTGAGGGAACAAATTAGATAGTGAAGACAGCACACCAGGTAATATGAGCTGTACCAAGATTTTTTCCTAATCTGTAGTGAAGGCAGACTGAAATAGTACTGCTGCCCCCGCTGAACAAGAGAATGATAGGTAAGATCATGCACCCAAAGAACATTAAAGGTAGATGTAAGGCTCAGCACAGTCATTTCCTAAAACCAGCCAAGCAATATTGTCCTGAAGGGAAGAAACATACTAGCCTATATATAAATGTTATTAGCAAACAGTCTTGTTCCAGGTCTTCATTGTACTTGTACTGTAAACACCGATTCATATACTACAGAAATGAAGAAGGATTACGGACTGAATTTGCCTACCTGTGACAACATAATGCTAGGTATCACCCCAGAATTACCCTTAGGAGACAACGGTCCATATAAAAAAATTTAAAAAGCTGAAAAAAAAAGTCTAGTTTTAAAGATTATATTGTTAAATTGAGATTATTTAATAATTCCACATAAGGTCGTGCATATGTATGTGTGTGTATATATATAATCAATGCATGTGTTGTGCAAATATACACACACGCAGAGATATAGTCAGAGTTCACAATCAACCAACAGATGAAAGCTGGCAGGCCAAGCCTGCATCCCAGCATTTTTGGCAGGGATTTCAGGGACTGGGTTCTATGTACTTAAACAGATTGCGTATCAGCACTTCTACATGAAGCTACTTGCATCTTATGTTAAGGATTTATTCTACTGTGCAAAAAGTACGCATTCTAATTCTTGAGTTTCCAAGCTCAGTAAAGGAGTCGTTTTTACACCCTACAAATGGCTTTCTCAGTACATCTCTTAATGACCAGTACGTACTTTAGCAATGGCAGCAGCACTGACTCCGAGCACACAGTATGGTGTTACTATGTGCTTATTGCACTGTGGTTTTCATTACCCAGATAGAAGAGCTTCTTCAAAGCAGGCCACAGCAACCCCAAGGTTTCCACAGGGATCTACTACTCCATAAAATACAGAGCCATCCCAGATCCTGGCCAAGCTGAAAGAGTTAAGGGTGATTAAAAAAGGTTTTATTAAACAAAATTATTTTTGAGACTCTTCTTTAGCCTTTTGTTCTCTCTTTCGTACATTCATACTCATCCTTTTGTTTGTAAATGGAGACGGCTCTTGTTCCTTACTAGTCTGTATGAAAGCCCCCAACCAGTTCTGCCTCTTGAGAGGAGTCCTTACTGAATATAGGATGCCTACTGAGCAATGATGGTGCTTGTGCGGCATTAGTCGTGACTGCAGTCCTAACAATCTTTTCCCTGTTTGACCAGGAGACCTCCTGGCTCTGCCCAGGAGTGACTGCATAGCAGCAGAACAGCTGTGCCTCTCGGACTCTACCTGCAATGCCACCTACAGGATCCTGGAAAACTGTGCCCTGGCTAAGACTCGCTTCCTTCCACTGGATCACGATAGCAGGGTCAGATGTCTGAACGCAGAGCTAGACCTCGGAAACAGCTCTTTGCTGCACTGCAAATGTCACCGGCGCATGAAGAGACAGGAGCACTGCTTACGCGTTTTCTGGACCGTTCACTCTAGCGTGACAGACGGTGAGATGAAATAATGTGAATTGACAAGGTACTAGTAAGGCTCACCCCTGCCCCCCATCTGAAAACAACTGCCAAAGGCCACTTCCCAACACTGCAGGTATCACTTTGGAACCTCATGTCCTAGTGAAGAGAATTCATTGCTGCTCTGTTTGATAAGCAGAGAAAACTGATCTGGTCTGGGACTGGCCCTTCAATACACCAGGGACCCTAAGAGACAAAGACAGCTACTCTGAGGCAGTTAGATTTAGTGCTGTGAGGGGAGAGTGCTGTGAAAGTCACCTCAAAATGGTCATGTCTGTCCATCACTGAAAATGGACGTGTGATTGTGACACACGCTGTAATGGCATCCTCGAGCACGCTGCTGCTTTCCAGCTTTAGTGGGATGCTTCTACTTGGCCGCCCACTAAATGCTGCCTGTGCTGCACATCTCCTCACTAGTACTGAGGCTGAAAAAAACCAAATGACAACACAGGCCAAACTCCAGCCAGAAGAAACCTGATGACAAAATGTAATGCTCTTTTTACACAGCAATACCTTTGCATCTCCAGCAGACCCATTCTTGGCATTTGGCTTTGAGCAAGACAGAGCGTCTCTGAACTCCAGCCTGAGGAAACAGCCAGGCACAAATAAGAAAAAAAAAACCAACCACCACCAACAAAAAAACAACTGGTCACAAAGCATTTCTCCCACTGCATAAAATATCTTGTATCTTGCCTAGGTTATTTCACTTTGGAGACCTCTCCCTATGAGAATCCAGCAAATGAAGAACACTGGAAGACAGATTATAATAAACTGGCAGCTCTGTTATCAGGTAAGGATTGTAACGGTTACATGATATAATGCTGCCCTTTCTTATCTTTTCAGGGACTGAAAATTATTAAGAAGAACAATTGGGGGTAATGGCCCTTTTAATCAGAGGAACACCTGCTCTGGATACTTGCCTAAATTTGTCCCCTCTACCAAGTGTAAATATAGCCACAGATCCAGGCCCGTGAAACAGGGAATAACCCACAATGATGCATTCTCTGAAACAAACACCCTAACATGAACCAATAAAAAATATGATTTTTTAACTAGTGTTACTGCCATGTCATACTACAGGCACATAGCAGGACTAATTTGCTGTCTTCTTTTCGATGTTCCCAATCTGACCGTCAAGTAAGGGCTACTCCTATTTCCACATAGAATCTCTTCTGGAGACTTGCTTCATTGTTTCTGGGTTTCTTTTGGCTTTATAGGCTCACAGTTAGCAGCAGATGCAACAAATCCATGCCTGAAAGCAACTCATGTCTGTAATCTGAGCAAGAAGTGTGTTCGTCTGCGCACAGACTATGCCTCTATCTGCACCAAGGGAGCAGGACGTGAGGACACGTGTGACCGTCGCAAGTGCCACAGAGGGCTAAGGAATTTCTTTGAGAAAGTCCCTGAGGATTTCACCAAAAGGATCCTATTCTGTCCATGTCAAGATGAACTTTGTGGAGAAAGACGCCGGAAAACTATTGTTCCCGATTGTTCCTTCCAGTATAACACCAAACCCAATTGCCTCTGGCTTCTGGACTCCTGCTTAGAAGACCATATCTGCAAGTAGGTCTGGCAGCAGCAGACATTAGCCAAGAGAAGAGAACGGCATAGACACTGATAGTCTCATTTTCCTTCCTACAGATCCCGACTGGCTGACTTCCAACAAAATTGTCAACCTGCAGACATGTCTCCAGATGGTTGCTCTCAGCACAACCATGCTGCATGCCTGCAGGCTTACATGGGGATGATTGGTAAGTGATATCCACAGGAACATACAGGGTGGATGCTTTCAGGCCACAAACTTGCAGGCACACTCTGATGCAGCGAAGGACCAGCTTGCTCTCCTGCAGGAGACAGTGCTCAGTATACCAAGGAATATGCCTTAGCCTAATTGATGCTAGTGCTCCCTCTTGCTTCTGAGGTAAATGCAGCCCAAAGAGACCTCTTCCGTGGCATTTATCGCTCCACTTTGTCCCATCCTCTGCTGTCAAACCAGCAGCACTTGCCTGAGATTTCTGAACACCTGTTTGCATCATCAGCTGGTGCAAAGTGCTCTAAATGCCCCACCAACAGGGCTCTCTGGGCCCGTATGAACTAAGTCATTCCTGCCGCAGGAGTTACATCCCATGACAGCAGCAATTAAATGTGACATTCCCTCACCGCCTGACTTTTAGACTCCTGATGGTTTGGTAGTGTTGTACACACTGTCTTCTCAGAGCCAGTCAGAACACGGCACTACCAGCTGTTAGAAGGAAGGTCGTCTTTGGTTTTAGGCATTCACTGCCAACCTGCTAATACTTTTTCAGAGTAGCTCAAAAGAGGAGCTGTAAAGAGCAGCAGTATCTCAGAAGCTGTAGATCTAGACTGTACCTTCCAGTTTTCCAAATGTCTTTGCTGGTTTTGTGCTAAATGAACTCTGTCTGAATGGCACACTACAGGTGTGCAGCATTTGTTTGGCTAAAGGCATGTGGCCACACAGTGTGGCCAGCTGCACAAGAAGTACGAGCGTCTTTTGCTGCTGTATGCCAGCACCGCAGTTGAGTCCCTGCAGATGCTTCACATCCTTCAACCTAATGCTTGCACCAGCTTCTGTCATCACCGTACCTCACCATCAGATTGCCTGAGTCAGGGCTAGCAATCTCCACACTTTCTCACAGCCCAGCAGACTTCACGTAGGTTCGCTAGGCCTGGGTCACCTTGCAGGGGCTCCTGACCTCTCCTGGGTAACGTGCATATCACAGTGGAAGGCTTCTGCCTCCAGGGCAGCATTCCCGTTAGTATAATAGGACTCATGACACTTCTTTCATTTGGTGAAGTAAATCCTGATTCCAGTTTCTGGGGGTTTGGGACAGGCACGCCCATGACACCCAACTATGTCAGTAACTCCAGCGTGGAGGTCTCCCTGTGGTGTACGTGTGAGAGCAGCGGCAACCAGAAGGAGAAGTGTGACCAGATACTCGGCATGTTTGAGAGCAACAAATGCCTTGGTAAGCATCAGTCGTAGCACAGAATCAGAGAAACAGCTCAGCATGGGGAAATTCAAATCCTGTTGATTTCAAGATCCTACGTTGCATTGCTCTTGCCTATAGTTCTGTCTTCTGCAGCGTCTCCATGATCTCCTATCCAACTTATGGGACCAGCCTGGATCTGCTCTCAGAAGTGTTTCTGTATCTTCTGGCAACACTTCTGTTCATCTCAAACACCATGAAGCTATTTCCAAACAACATTCAAATGAAGGGGTTGCAAAAAAAAAAAAAAATCACAAGGGGAGGTCAGACATGCTGTATCTAGAGGTTGCTGAATAACCACATGAGTGCACCAGGATTATGGGGTTTGGGTTCCCCTCCTCCCCCTCCTTTCCTACGCTTGCCTTTGGCCCTCACTTACCTGGTGAAGATAAGTAGCTCCTGACACAGCCCCTGTTATTAGATTCAGCAGCACAGCAGTTACAAAAATCCTGTTACATGCAACTATGTAATCGTAAGTCTGTATTTCTTTTATCTCCCTAGCATTTTAGCAACAGACCTTAATAAGATTTAAATATTTTATGTTTGTAAAAGCTTCCAAAGGATATCAAAGAAACCAGCATCATTAGATAAATGATTAATATTTAAACCTACCTCCTGCTGTATAGAAAAGCCTTACACCCAGCACTATAGATACACCTACAACCTAAACATCCCATGCGATATACTATGTACCTGCCCCTTACAAAATAGACAGCTGGGAAAGTCCCAGAGGGACCCACAGGCCCTCAAGTACAGTGCAAATTGGCTTTGCAGTCTGCTCAACCTCAGAAGTAAACCCACAAACTGACAGGCCATTCACTGAACAGAGAATATGTATTTTCTAAATCAAAGCCACACAGCCTGTGAGTGCATTTCCTAAAATAGCTTCCCTAGCTGTTCTGTTCACTAGACTCCAAGGTGTGCACAAGAAAAGCGATGTAAGACTCTTGCTTTACTTCTGTTTGCAGAAAATACCATTTGGTCTCAAATGCACCTGAAGCAGACAGCTCTAGAAAGACAGGAAGACTTATTTTATTCATCTTCCCTAAGCTTCCAAGGAGACAGTGCCAGCACATCTCTTGCTTCAGAAATGTCCCAGGTATGCATTGCTTTGTTGCCTTCACAAAGCAGCGAGTCAAGTGGCCTCGAGACAGTAGTTGAAAAAACTTGGATCTGGAAATGTGTGGTTTTGGACATCAAAGCAAGGGATGCCACATGCATGCAGAACCCTGGACCACTTTACCTCAAGCTATTCCTTCCACAGACAAGCAGAAATAGGAGGCCGTGCTGCCTGGCCACAGGAGTTTCCTATAGTCTCACATTAGTGCTCGGAACTGGAGGCTCTGCAGCCAGACATTTGAGCATAAATCTAACTGGGATTCATTCCTCCTTTTCATTTCCTAGGTGGCTGAAGGGAAGACACAGCGAGACATCTCCGAACATAGCAGCATGCCTATGGCCTCCTCTGTATATTCTGGAGCTGCTATTTCTTGGCCGTCTCTGGCTCTGTTCCTGCCCCTATTGCTGAGCCCACGTTAACTTGGCATAAATGGCATCTTTCCTTCCCATATGATTAATCTTATTCCATATCCAGGCACCTCCCACTACTGATTTACCTTTGGGAAACAGAAGGCTTCCAGAAAAGAGGAATGGAACAGCCTTAACCCAGAACAGCAGTCACTGAAAACCTTCCCCCAACTTGCACCCCACTTTCCCACAATCAGTTGCACTGAGCTCTGCAGCTACGGTGCCCACCATTGCTTCTGCCATGTTAGCATTCTGAGTAACAGTCAGGCTAATATTCCAGCGCAATATTTTAAAACAAAGGTCTGAGTTCTGTCAGAACTTGTGCAGGGTTTGGTTTCTGACTGCCGGGCAGGACCTGACACAGTGTGTCCTACCACCCCACCTTCTGGAGCTCTTCCTCAGGCATACAATCATAGAATGGTTTGGGTTGGAAGGGACCTTTAAAGATCACCTAGTCCAACCCCCCTGCCATGGGCAGGGACACCTTCCACCAGACCGGGTTGCTCAAAGCCCCATCCCACCTGGCCTTGAGCACTTCCAAGGATGGGGCATCCACAGCTTCTCTGGGCAACCTGTTCCAGTGCCTCACCACCCTCATTGTAAAAAACTTCTTCCTTGTGTCCAATCCAAACCTACCCTCTTTCAGTTTAAAACCATTGCCCCTCGTCCTGTCACTACAGGCCCTGGTAAAAAGTCCCTCTCTATCTTTCTTATGATCCCCCTTTATATATTGAAAGGCCACAATAAGGTCTGCACAGAGCCTTCTCTTCTCCAGGCTGAACAACCCCAACTGTCTCAGCCTTTCTTCATAGGAGAGGTGTTCCAGCCCTCTCATCATTTTGTGGCCCTCCTCTGGACCCGCTCCAACAGGTCCATGTCTTTCTTGTACTGGGCACCCCACAGCTGGACACGGGACTCCAGGTGGGGTAGAGCAGAGTAGAGGGGGAGAATCACCTCTCTTGACCTGCTGGCCACGCTTCTTTTTATGCAGCCCAAGATATGATACGGCTTTCTGGGCTGCAGGTGCACGTTGCTGGCTCATATCTAATTTTTCATCCGCCCCTGTCCCTGGGTCCTTTTCTGCAGGGCTGCTCTCGAGCCACTCATTCCCCAGCCTGTATTGGTATTGGGGATTGTTCCAACCCAGGTGCAGGACCTTGCACTTGGCCTTGTTGAACTTCATGAGGTTCACGTGGGCCCACTCCTTAGGCCTGTCAAGGCATAGAGCGCAGCATACTATCCTAAAGACTGGAAGTCCGCGCTGCAGGGTGGGTTGCAAGTAAAGTTCAATAAACGTACCCATAAAGTCCCTCGTAAACACCAGTTCTGGATTACTTTCAGTTCCCTTTTCAAATCCATTCTTTTAAGTATATGAAAAATACCACCCCAAATCAAGGACACTATACTACAGTTTATATTCTTGCTCCTTTCTGCTTTGCCCCTTGCAACATATATATGTATCATCCATTATCACAGCTAGCAACAGACTTGGGTTTTGTGGGTTAAGATGGATTTCTGTGCTCAACCCCAGTAAGTTTAGTCTTATCTAGCAAAGGATGACCTTGCGTGGCCTCAGGATGAACCTTCTTAGTAATGCTTAGAGAATGCATATAGCTCATTGAAGCTGTATTGACCACAAAACCCCTGGGACATTCAGTTGCAAAAATCTCTGGGAGCTGCAACTGCCTCGTACCTCTCCACGTATTCAAGTTGTCATAGTCCCCTTCCACGCTGCCTGTCCAATCTCCTCCTCCTCTGCCAAGCTCTATTTCATGACCTGTTTATTCCGAGTGTAAATGTGTGCACTGTGTAACTGCTGTTATTTTGTACTGCATTTGCCTGTTAAAATGTGGTGTTAAGTGAATATTGATTTCTGAGCATAGGTTAATAGTCCACAATCAATTGTGTGCAAGAGTTGCCTCATCAGCCAGCCTACGCTTTCAGGATAGCTAGAAACTCAGCTCAACACAGCTCTGCCGTGCACACATAGCACCTGCCCCTAGCTCATCCTATGAGATACAGCAGATCTGAACAATATTATACACAGCCAAACAATATTACAGTCCTGAATAGATGCAGAACAGGTGGGTATTTCTTTTTACCCTGTGCTTTATCTGTTGCCAGGGAAGCACCCGCTAGGTAATATGCTGTGGTTCCCAGTCACTGTCAGACACCTTCTTATTACAGAATCTTACATTGTCGCGTGTATCAGTAATTGTCCTTCTGCAGTGGTAATATTTCAATTTCAAATTCCAGCCTTCTCCTTATTTACTGGGCAGGCAGAGCAAGGAAATCACTGCATGGAGTAGAACCATCTCCTCTGTCACACAGAGAAGCAACATCTCATTTCCATGTAGTAGGAACAGATATCATGTCTTCTTAATAAAGAGGAGTAAGAATGCTGGTATTTCCGACTACCTACTGAAATATGTCTGTTTGGATCAAGAGACAGCACTGTTCCCACATGTTTGCTACCATTCTTTAATGAAAACAGAGTCCACATTACCATATTCTAATATCTACATTAGACCATCCTCCATATGGTGTGACTAGAAATGCGTCAAGACTCTTGACTGTAGTGTCCGTCATCTCCAGAATTTAGTGGAGAGTGACAGGGAAGAAGAAAATGTTCTTTCCAATATTCTACAAATCAGTGAGGATATTTATGAGAATAATGGTGTAGATTTCCCTGAGCAGTCTGTACCACACGCACAGTGTACTGCATTCATCTTCCACTCATCTGCACTGTGATCTTTCCTCTTTCCCCACTTTAGTGCTTTAAGACAGGTTCATATGGAAAAAGGTATTAGCATTTTGTTGTTCATATTCAGGGCACTGTGGACCTTCAGCCCCTTACCCCTACTAAGAAGGTGATTGATTGCAACTGCCGCCTCCTGTCACGCCCTGGATTACATAGGAAAATGCTTGACACTCAGACAAATCCTGCTCTAGACTGAAATTAAAGCAAAACATGTCAGTTTGGGTTTTTCTCCAAGTGTCCTATGTCCCTTTTGCATGTACATATGCACCTTTATATACATGGCTGCGTCCTAGGCTTGTTCATTAATAAGTGCAAACAAAATTGACCTCTAAATACACCTGCAATCACAGGTACTCACACTGCTACGAGTACAAACCCATTTTCACTTAGACTTTTGTAACACCTGATCTCCAAATATAAGTTATTCAACTACACAGCATACATGCATGCACAAGTATAACTACTACTAGAAATGCCATGCCAGTATCGGTATCTGTTCAGTTGTTAGCACCA
The DNA here is from genome assembly GCF_034638445.1 of Ciconia boyciana. Taxonomy (NCBI): domain Eukaryota; kingdom Metazoa; phylum Chordata; class Aves; order Ciconiiformes; family Ciconiidae; genus Ciconia; species Ciconia boyciana. The sequence goes on from NC_132942.1 coordinate 223,976, forward strand.
CCAATGTTCAAAGGCTGGCACGGGTACCTAAACCCATCCAGAACAGTTCTTGCTAACCACACTACAGGGCAATTTACAAAACCCCCGCAGCTTCTGTTCCCCAGAAACTGGAACACAACATCCTGTGAGTACCTTTGGTCTAAATACAAAAATAATCTAATAAGAATTCTCTACCCTGACAGTCTTAACATTGAGCTCTCAGCAAGCATATACAAGGAGGGAACCTTCTAATTGTTGTAATGTAGATTATTTTTAAAAGTGCAAAATAACGCCAAATCTCACTAATAAAGTTTATCTCGCAACTCTAGAAGTCTCCTGCCTTCCTTCGCATTTAATAGAAGCTACGCTCCTTGTCTCCTACTGCTGGAGGCATTATGGGAAAGAAATTTAAAGAACAGAGTTAGACAACGTTTACAGACATCACTCACTGTCAGGTACTTCAGACGTGGCTTCTAGAACTCTGACATAACTTTAGATCCCTTAACATGGTCTAATGTAGCATTTACAAAGGGCATTCTTATAGTCTTTCTCCAGCCGTGAGCTCAGTCACCGTGTTAGATAAGTTGTTTCTTGTGCGACAAGTGGGAAAAGCAATACACATTTCTTGCCTGAGGTCATAAGCAAGGTGATGCCAGAGATAAGCCTTGAATTTGGAAGTCCAAAATTATTGCGTCCTTGCCTCATTCAAATCATTCCCACTGCCTCCAACAAATACACATGCTTCAGTCAGAATCAAGTGACTGCAGTTTTCCTTTTAAAGGGGGACACAATATGTATTGCAGATGAGGAAAAGCTAAGCTTTACTTCAAACAGTAATTCCTGGCTACAGATCCCTGGCATGCCTCTTAAAATCTGCTGACAATAAAAGGTAACTTCGAGTCGACAAGACAACACTACAGGTTCAGCACCTATAAAGAATGAAAGTATCTTTTTCAATACATCCTAAAAATCACAAGTCACTCTATTTGCTAAAATGGGAGGCAACTTTACACAGGAACAAGAAGGAAAACTTTCAAAGTAATCTTCGAGGTGTCCGTGAACCAGACAAAGCTTTTGGGGACAACAGTGGAGAAGCAGGAAGCCAAGCAGCACCGCTGAGCTCAACAGGATCATTCAGCACTGCTACGGAATCAAAACCAGCCGCTATTCTACAGTTGCTTCCCCCATCAAAACAGATACTGGTAAATACGATCAGAGGCGCATCACTTCTACCTCAGGGATTTTGTGGCTGAACCTTTTTTCAGATGAGAGAGGGTCGGCTGAGGCTGAGCTTGGTTTAGTCTCTAATGGAAGCTCTTCTTCTAGGTGATGAGCTCTCCTCCAGGAAGCGACGTGGTGTTTGGGTTTCTTGCAAACCCCAGGGTTAGCAGAGGTCAGGGGATGCAGCACTTTCTCCAAGTGCCTTCATGAAAATAGCCCCACATACTTTCCATTTACAGCTGATCACCTCCATTATCCCCAGGCTAGGAGGAGATGATCAGCAATTGTTAAGTGCTTGAATCAGACTAATAGCTCACTGCTAATTCCCCCAGTAATGTGAATCTAAATTCCTGGTAAACAAACTGACTGCTTTTCACACACAGGGATGAATGCCAAAAGCCTAATATTAGCTCTGGAGCTAAAGCTTTTAGAGCAATCCTGTCCACTCAAAGATGTTTAATGACATTATATTATGCACTAAATAATTAGAAAATGAAGGCCTACTTAGAATCTAGGGGCTACTGTCTAATTAAGATGAAAAAGGGGCTCTACCCTGTTTTAAACAAGTTTATACTAAAATGGTGTACCTGATAAATGGCGCTGATAACTATGTCTACCTTTGGGCAGAACAAGGCAGCCATTAAGCCAGCACAAAATAATTGTGTGATTTTTGGCTCATCTTTCTCCTTATTGGTTCCACCTGTTTTCCTGTAAGGCATGAGATTCAGCTGTTCTTCCTGTCCCCCCATCAGCTGACAAAATTTATTAAGCAACATTCAAATAGCTTATCCTGATGGAGAGAAAATCATCTTTGCCTTTGTTTTATTGCGTGGCCAGAATCACAGAGTTCACACTACTAGATGCTTGAAGAGCTACGGGATGTAGACTGGAGCCTCTAGAAGCACTTTGCAAGACGAATCGCTAGTGAGCTTGAGAACACGGGAGAGGATTACAGTTATCTCTCTCTGTAGATAAAAAGACTGAGAATTGTTCTACTGATTATCTGACTGAACTAAAATTCATTAGTAAATTAGTCTTCAACTGAATTATATCTCAGCAACCTCTGATCAAAATAAAAAGCAAAATTATAAAAAAGCACTGAATAGAGTTAGAGCAACTGGAACTATGTATCTAACAATTTTTATTCCGCTTTCATTACACAACACACACACACATATCTACTCTGTGGCATGCATCATCCCCTTGAAGACAGTGCAAGAATAACACAGTTGCATGAGACTTCAGTTTTCTTTCTCCTGCCACAACCATTTAGGATTCCACATTCACATCCAAAACTAAATTAAAGATTTTGATCTTTATATTCCCATCTTCCTCCTTCCAGTATACTGCTCAGGTAAGGAAAACATAAGTGTTTTCCTGCAGTGATGCTGCTTGTTCTAAACCATGTCCATTCCATGACATTTGGTCAGGAAGGAACATTACATAGAAATATCTGCATTGCAACACATACAGAGCCAAAATTAAAATTTTGGTTTACAGTGACATATTCAGCAAGAAAAAGCTGCAAGCTGTTTTATAATGCTGGAATTGCTGTTGCAGATAAATTCCCCTGGCATCCACAAGTGACTAATTTAAACTCCACTGAAATAAAAACATTTATTCCATTATTGTGAGACATATAAATCATAACAGATTTGCTTTGAGAAAAAAACAAGTATTATGTGACAGATTATATGTATGAACTTGTGACTGTGATAGCAGGAGATTGGACCTGATGACCCAGGAGGTTCCTTGCAGTCTTGAGTCCCTAAATAAAGCAAAACGGAAATTTTCCAAAATTGTTTTCCACAATATTTTTCCGGTTTTAGTTATTCTGGCTTTGTTCTTATAATATTGGGCATTCCAACGGACTATAGAAAGGGTGATTCGCCCTCCCCGATTTCTTTTAAAACATCTAGCACTCAACAGTTATAAGCAGAACATAATAAAATGTGTTTTCTCCCAAGAAAAGGACACTATTAAAACCAAGCTGACTTCAAGCCTACATGCCAGTTTAGAATCCCACATCAGAGATTTCACCACGGGCTCTTCAAAAAAATGCCAAGGACTTTCAAGAACTGTGGAGTATGAGTTATAATTCAGTGCTTCCTCTTACCTTGGACTACAGGGAAATGGCTTGAGTCAGAATAATAGCAAATGTTTCTTCATAATGGGGCATGTTAATATTCCAGATCATGCATGCTGGATAATTCTGTTCTCTATGCACCTATTATTGCTGTAGTGTCTTAGGTGCTTGCAGATTCATACACAACTCGCTCAGGAAATGTTTTAATAAAGGGTGAACAAAGTGCCACTGTACTCTCCTCCCTTTCACTTTTCCCCCCACCAGCCTAGCACTTTAATTACTTTTCCTTGTATTTAAGTTTGCCCATTAGATACTGTCATTATAGGTCACTGAGCCCCACTGCAAGGAACTGAAATTTCTTTACCCATCTACACACAGTTACTTGTTCTACAGCTTTCCAAACCAGCAGCTTTTTTTTTTCCCTCTCCCTAAAGAATCTTCTGATTAACTGAAGTCAATTTTGCTAAGTGCTAGTGGCTCTCAGAAGCTTGTTGTGTCAGTGATCCCCAGGGCTTCATTATGTTTTCAGGGCTATAAAACAGGAATTGCTCAGTCTTTTTGTAGAAATGTGAGATTAGCAGCTAATTCTTCCAGCCTCGAGCTCTTTGGATTTCACTCCCATCATTCCAAATCAGAGCATGTGCATCTTTTATGACAGTTCTAGCAGAAATTAGTTAAGAGATTTCCCATCTTTTTTCTCAATTTCAATCCAGGCTTGTGCAAAATTTTTAATGCACAAGTAGCCCAGGTCCTCAAATACACTACACAACTGCTTGCTGTTCTACATGCAACTTGGAGCTGCAGTCGTATCACATCAGAAGCACATTTTTAGTGCACCAAACACTTCATTCTTAATATGCCAATACAAATCACAGTGCAAATGGAATACGGAGCACCAAATCACAGTGCAAATGCAAGTTTTATATATATTTTCAACAAAGAAAGGCCCTTAGGCAGAGAGAGATTATGACTTGTCATGAAGGAATTTACTAAAAGTTGGGAGTAAAATCTCAGCGGTTTTATTCATACTACATAGGACATACACTCCTGCTACAGGGCTGAAATGCTAACACTAGAAGCTCAAGGTTGGCCGCTGTTCTCAAGCATCACCAAGTTACATTTTCCATCTGGTACATCAAGCACAATAAAATGGTAAGGAAAGGGAAAAGATGATGAGCTGATCGATTTACTAGATTATTATTAATTTATTGTTGATCTATCTCAGCTTAGTTAGCAGATCTCAACAGCAATCCTACTATTACTCACAATAGCATAGTATTACTCGGGTATCCATCTGAGTCTGTATTTTAATTCAGATTTTCAAGCATGGACTTTTCAATTCAGAATCCAGTTGCCTATGTTAAGGCATAACATTTCCAAGACTTAATCTAACACCCTGTTTTAAGACCCAAACAATTTTTCTTCTTCAGATGTCTTTTATGTTTTAGTTCTGATTATGTCCTCAGTCAGCAATGCCACATAGACGCAAGTAAAAATGGTCTGCACACTTGCTAATCTAATCATTCACTTCTGCTTTTGAGATAAAGTTCATATAATCTGATATGTTGTAAAAAAATACAAACACAACTTTTCAAACTAAGCTCAATCATATCACATCCTGCTGTCATAGAACTCTGCTACCTAAGGAACATGTTCTGTCAAAGGTTACACAACCTTCTGCAACAGGGTATGGCTAATCTTCAGTATTCCTCAAGTACAAACTCCACTCGAGTAGAAGCAGTATCAACTGCAGTGCCTTTAATGCGTCAAGACTTTCTTGCGTGTCAGGCCGCTTCCCCAGCAAAAGCAGCAAAGCTTCCTGAACAAGCAAAGCTTCCTTGAATAGATCAAAACTCCGTTCCAATAAAACATCTCTCGTACTTTTCTGTTCCCAGCTCTTGAATAAAGCCAGATGCTTGAGGAAGGAGAGAGGAATGAAAAGATCCCTCCCTCTACATGTGAATTAGAGAGTAATGATTTTTGGAGAAAAGGCAAACTGAACTGTGGATTTGCATCGATTACTCTGTGACGTGCTCCTTTCAGGCTGTCAGTGTCATCTCTACCCAACCGTCCCCATCCCCAGCAGAGGCTGGGCTTTCTATCTAACAGGAGACTGCATAAATTCTCCACAAGACTGTCTCTTCCTCCCAGTTGCTCAGTGCCAACTACTGCAAGTTGGCTTCAGGATTCAGTACACTGGTCTGCCCAGTATCAGCCAGGAACACAAAGATGGCAACCCCAACTCAGACACTTTCTCTGGCCTGTTCCATTTGCCATTTCATACTGATGTCCAATTTGCCTTTTCTCTTCACCCCCAAATAGAACAGTTAATAAGAGGAAGACAAAGCAGACTTAGTGAGGCCTAGACTTCGGAGGCCCCAGAGCTGGGACCACCAGAATAATGTTTTAACCCCAAATCTTAAGGTGGATATTTCTCTTCTAACCACTACTATTGCTTACTGAGCAGAAGTCTTTATCGTCTTGGCCATAGTGATACCTGGATCTTTTTAAGTGGCTATAAGCAATATAGAGCCCCATAAGCATGAGTATTCCAATCATTCCTTCTTGTATGAATTCTCTAACACCTGCCAACACCAAATTTCATCTGTAATCATGTTGCCTACTCCTTCAGCTTCATTAGATCCCTCTGATGACCAAGGACCTCAAGCACCCTATCTAATTTTGGGTACTGCTCATCTCCTTGCCAATTACATTTCTTTTAAAATTGCTGATAAACCCACCTTTTGGGACTCACTCACATTAACCTTTTGCCACACTGAAAAATTGTTTACTATTCCTCTATTTTCTGGATTGTGCCAGTTCCCCGTTCCTCTGTTTGCTGCTCACAGCTACTGGTTGGGAAGAAACCAGATTATGCAAAAGCAATGCCATGACCTAGCAGAATATATCATCATTGCTACTACGACGTGTACAGACTTTCTATTAACAGAAGGTGACAGGACTAATTACACATGCAAGTCTCTGGCAAATCAAAAGTGATGGATCAAGAATTAAATCAGGACTGGTTGCATTGCTTCAAGTAAAATTAATTACTCAACATATGCCTAAGAGCATAACTAGGAATCAATAGGACTTAAAAAACAAAAAGAGGTATAGACCAGGTGTTAAGCACAGTTTCCTGAGCTCTACTTGCCAGTGAAATACAACCAGCAGTCTAGGAAATTCACTTCTGCCCCCGTTCACCAATACTTAGGCACATATTTTGTTATATTAGTATAATTTAAAAGCTGTCCTAGTTGACCCCTCCACACTGAATAACAACTGGAAATTTCATTGTGTGTTTGTTTGTCAGCACTGAAGCACTGTTCCATTAACACCTCAAGGGGAAAAAAAAAAGCCTCTTCTTGGAAAGGAAAATGCCTGCTTTCTAATGAAAGAATTCCAGTTCTCAGACACGATGGTGACCTTCAGATTCTCCGATACTCATGAAGTACGAGCCACTCAGCTTCTGTTGAGATTTTTCTGGAAGACAAAAAAACTTCCAGCACTGAAGCTGGAATGCTATGTTGTTACATTCAGTAATTCCCAGCCTGTGTAAAGGGAAAATACAATAGCAAGACTGATGCATTACATCCTATTTAACCTGAATTTTCTTGTTTTTACATTATCAGCACACTGAACTTCAGGTACTGATTGTATTTTTGCTCTAGTAACTTTTGTGAAAGGCTACGTGTACTATGCAGTGAGGTAGTTAATTAGTAAAGAGGAAGTAAAGAGAAAGGAGGGGAAAGGCTTGGAATCTGTAGAATACTGAGGGAGAGAAAAATTACCAGTTTCATTGTCTAGTTACCTCTCTAAGTATGTCCTGAGATACACGCTAGGAAAATAATATAAAAATGATTTTGTTAGTTCTTATCAAATACAGTACAATAAGGAAAAAAGAAATTCTATTGCTGTGAATAAATACTTAAATTACTGAAAGCTGTACATTTTCTTAGCAGAAACTGGAATGAGAACATAATTTTAGTATAACTAAACCAGAACTAGGATTATTTTGTTACATACAGATTAGAGTAAGATTTTTTTTTTTATCATATGACTAGAATAACATGGGAAACAACTTGCTGCCTAAGGAAAGGAACTAGTGAAACCTGCTTTCACAGATCTATTGTCATCTTTGAAGTAACAGTATATAAATATTGGGGGGGGGTATGTGTATATATGTACATAGACATACACCACCCTACCACCACCCCCAATAAGCCTGTATTCCTAACAATATCCCTATTGGGCAAGAAATGGAAAATGCTGTAAACCCATTCAGGATTATGTATGTGATGACCATTAAGCAACATAAGCACATGCCGACTGAAGAAGATGGTAGCTGCTAGCTGAGTTCTGTCAGAATTTTCCCTCTCAGCACTAATTTTCATCTCTCGTCATAGCTGCTAGCTTCAGAAGTGCACAGACACAGAAATCTTGAAACAGTTATTAGCTGTCAAGTTTGGCTGAACAGCCACCAAATGAACACTGGAAATGCAATCATACATACCTCTATTTCTTAGGAGATGGTCTACCCTCACAAACAACATAGAAAAACAAGTGGCTCAAATAGTATTCAAAGAAAAAACCCAACAACATTTTATACACCGAGCAAGAGGAACCAGCTTCCCGCAGTGCCTGTCACTGAGTATGAAGCTTCTACAGAGGTAAAAACGTAACAGAATCCTGACTTCACATCATCTTTACTAATGAGACTCACAACCTTCTCCCAAAGCAAATGTGTGAACACGTACATGGCAACAGCACACATAACAAAACAAAACAGCTGCTTGTGATGAACTTCTGCAAAGAGGCTTTAACTTACTAAGTGCTGTAAAACAATTTTGCACTAAAAACATGCATTTTATTTTTCAGATGCTGAAATCAGAATTTCCCAATCTGAGAACTGGCAGTTTGTAGATTTGGCAATATGGTTTCATAAGCAGATTACCTCTTCCAATCTAGCAATGTTTTTAGCTTGATTTAGTCATTTACATCTGATGGTTGCTTCATGACCTAAGACATACAAAATGACCCATTTATCCTCAGGTCTTCATACCCCATCTTTATCTAAATTTACACCTTTCTTGGCAGCCTCAAATCAGTCAAACAAGCAAATAATCCATTAAGAAGGATTAGAAAAGCATCCAATCAGTCAACCAGCTCTGGCCAGGCTCACCAGCAACATAAGCCCTGGACACATAGGCAAGAACGTAGACAGCAGAAAGACAAACTTGCTTTACAAGATATTTAAAAGAAAAGTCAATCCTTTAGATGATCTATTTTGCACAGACTGAGCTAATCTGGACAAAATCTAACATTAAAGGAGGACACATTTCATAACACAAACAAGTGGACAGCTTCAAGCAGGGGGCTCTTGTTCAGCCTAATGCAGATGTCAGTTAATTACAGTAGAAGGTTATATCATTAGCAGCCAAATCGATACAAAAGGAATTAAGAGCTCGGACAGCAAGCTCCCCTGCTTTCCAGCACAGCACCCGGGGCTGTATTTAGCTAAAATTCAATACACATTAGCGAACAATCAATGTAGTCTTGTATGGGGATGTCTTCTTGAAATACTTTAATTGGACTCTCTAGTGTTATCAGTGCTAAACAAGATGTCAGATTAACGTAGAAGCCTTCCCAAATGGGACTGGCAGCCCACAGTCTGGAGAAGCCATGTTTACTTGTATTAAAACCTCATTGGCTTTCCAGCATGTATTAATAGCACTATTTTCACAGTTATCTTAAGAAAGAGTGACTGAAAAGCATCTTTACATACAGATGCTCCATCCTGTAAAACTCAGTGACCTCCATACTGGCCACAGCAGAGCCACTCCTTTTTGCAATTTTAGTCCTAGGCTTCATTAATCAAGAACCTGTCAGTCACACTAGACTGACAGTTTCTACCCTGAATTTATAACCTCTGCAGAGAATACAAATCAACAGTGAAATCAGCAACTGTAAAACACTCAATTGACAACTCCCGTAACTGCTATGAAATTTGCATGGCAATATTATACGTAGCAGCATACACTTCTCATGACAAAAATTTAAAACACTTTCCATTCTGTATTTTTCCTAAGTAAAACTGCAATACCGTCTTATCACCTAGCCAGGAAGTTATTTTTACTGTATTGAATTTTACCTTTGTTTTAAAGGTAGCACACAGCAGCTACATTACAAATTTCCTGCTCAGCGGAGCAGATGCTAGAAAACAAAGTCAAATCTTTCCTCTGAAATGTTTTATCTAACAAGATGAGAAACAAGTAGATCTATAAGAGGACAGTACTAAAAGAAACAAGGATTATGTTCACATGACACAGATGTGTACAACCTAGGGCTTTGACATTTCAAGCAGAACAGAAGCAAACATTAACTATACCTAAAATGCCACAGAATATTTAGTTTAAATATTTTCTGACATAAATTTAAGTTCCATAACTGACTAGGAACAGGCAGTACTGCAGCTAGTACTGACTGGCACTATAATCTGACAAGAGTGGTTACAACATCCACAACGTGCTAAGGGAGACTAGTATCTGTAAGGCAGAAAACAGCAGTAACATGGAATTTTAATTATTCCTGTTTAGATGGGTAAGCACAACAGCACGGAACATTATAGCAGACTGAGAAACACGTTATCAGAGATATTACAGAATACAAAAATCAGAAATAAAAGTGAACTCAGGAATTTTAATTACGCACAAGAAATAGTAAGTGCATTCAAAGCAGAAGTGCCCAATGTCCTGGTCAACTTCTGATCATCTCAGAAGCAGAGATTCCTTCAGGGAGAAGGGAGTCCTGATAGGTGCCCCTTTCACTATAGAGGGCAAAACAGTTTTGACAGTGTGGCTTCTACAACCCAGTTCTAAAAGTTCCGGGGAAGACAAAGACACGAACACAGTTCTGGTGTTCTATCTCCCTTCTGTCCATGACACTGCACAACAGGAGGACAGCTTAGAGTACAGTGCTTTGTCTCAGTGATTTGGATACGGCAGGTTTGATTATAAGAAATTCCACTGGGGCAGCCCACCTACACACTACCATTTCGTCAAAAGAAGTGATCCAAAAACCTTCTGAAGCTCTAGAACTAAGTAATAATCTGTCCCCTGACTGAAATTTTGCTTCCGTCTGGATCAAAGTTTCTTTGCTCCATTTTGTGTACCTTGAGAAGCTCAAGTGTCACAAAAGAAATGGATTGTTGACAGCAGACAGTCCTGCAAAGGACTTAAGAATAAATGTAAGCAAACATGACAAATGATTTGAACATGATGTCTTTTCTACAAATATTGCATGTCACAGTATTTAAAAAAACACGACAGCCTGAATTAAAGTCTTTGTATCCTCCCCCTCAAAACACCCTCCTTCTAAGAACTCTCTAAACCTTAATGCTTTAGTTAACTTTTTATTGTTTAAAGATTGTACCAAGACCTATATTCTTAAAATAAATGCACCGCTCTACTTCTCCTATAATCCCCCCCATTCCCAGGAGCTTATTGTAGGACCTGGTAGGACTGTAGCACGTGGTAAAAGTTCTAACTTTGGATTACAACTACTACTACACACTTTCAGTTGGTTCAATATACTTCACTCAGAATTTTTGGATGCTGCAGTCTATCAAAACTTTACCAAAATCTCTCCTATTGCCCCCCCCCCCCCCCAATTCTTAATAACTTTATTTCTAAAAGACTGTCATCTCAAAATACATGCTCTTTCACAACGTATCATCTTTCGCCAGCCTTAATTTTATGTGTGGGGTTAACATAGTAAATGAAGAGAGTGACTTCATGGTCAAAAAACAGCAGAAAGGTTTCCTGAGGAAAGTGGAAAGTATGAAGGGCCATTCAAGGTCTGGAGAGAATATATTTACATTTCTTTAATGTGAAATACAAAGAGCTGTTTTCCGTTGGACTTTTTGTAGTCAGTGTACAGAACAGCACATCTTTAAATAAGCAAAATGTTCCTAAAGTAAAGGATCAGCAGTGCTCACTGCACAATGTGACTGTCACGACAAGGAGATTTCAGCTGGAAAATAAATTACAGCCTAGTCTAGGAAGAAAACTGACATTCACTCACTGCACAGCACCTTATTTTTGTGTAAACTTGAAGGTATTGCTCAATTAACCCCCAGCTACTACTGTTTTTAAAAATTATGCCCCTGAAAAATGCATTGCAAAGCTTCCCCTTATGCAACTTCTATAGAATACAAAGTGCATGATTGCCCAACAACAAAAATATGCAACACTGTAAATCTCGAGCTGACAAGCAGCACATTCACCCAAGTTCTCTCCATCAAAAAACCCCAAATCGGCAGGGGGGAGGGACAATAACAAGTCTTTCTAGGGAACCATAAAAGTATTTTAACAGACAACATACTATGACACAACAGAGTATATTAAAGAAGTGTCATGCCTATCAAGAACTGGCTATCAATTCACAAAACACACTGACACAAGGAATCGGATTATAACCTATGGCTCCACTACTGACTTTTGTAGTATCTGTCAAACGTGCTTTTTAAATAACAATACCCCAAACTCTTCACACAGGCCACCAGAATTTATTGCTTTTGGATGTACAGTCCAAAACCAAACTCAGCATAATAAAAATTCTGAAGGTTATATCAATGTAATCTGTGTAGCTTTCAAACGTTATATAGCACTTTCATACTGTGTCCTGGAAAAACATGAAGCCATTATTTCTCCCCAGTAATAAATCATCTAAGCAATGCAGTACTTTCTATAATGGAAGAGCTACACACTGTATCTTCCATTACCTTCCAGTTTAATTAAATGTTCCTTGAATAAATCTTGTGCTTACACTCTTGTGACATGCCACCAGTGCTGACTTCTCCATTTATAAACTGACTGGATTCAGTCCAATCATCCCTGCTTATTGTACCTGTCACTCACAGAAAACTCCAGACTCATAGAATCAGTCCTCTTTGGGTCCTTCTTTGCTCGTTATTAATTTGATATGTCTGTAGAACTGAATTAATTATACGAGCTAGGTACCAACAGACCTCTTTTAGCTCACTTATTTAGAGTGGCCAAGAGGCTGAAGGAGGACAGGACACCAACTTTCCTTGCAGTGAAACTACTAGAAAAAATGCAATTTACTAAGCAGGAATGCATGCACTTGATTTAGTTTCAGTTTTCAATTAGGCAGAAAGCTTTGGTTCAGGGAACACGAAAAGCTTCCTCTTTGCCTTTGAATATAGAATCTTCTTAGTTATCTACCCTGACAGCGTAACGGCAGTATGGGAAGATGAGTTCAGACAAGTTAGAGCAATTTTAAAACATGAGTATCCTTCAAATGGCTACACATTTCTAGTCCACTGAAGCACCATGGTGATTTAAGCTAACCTGTTTCACTTCTAGTTAGAACAGACGAGAGGAGAATGTATGTTCAACTGTCGTCCTTCAGCAGATGAAGGGATATCTTTCACAGGAGATGCAGTAATAGTTTAAATCACTATTAACTTAATCATTAAGAGTCATCTGACCAAATGCCACTATGCAACCTGGGAAGAGAAGGCATCAAGTGCCATAAAAGTTATTCCAGATCATGTCAGCACCTAATAAAACAGAATGAGGATAAGCAGTAAATCACATACCACTGGCAGTAAACTTATATAAAGTGGTATTTTCCTCTCCTGAACCAAGACTGTTACCAGGAATTTTTATAATGTTGTATTTTAATATGCACTCCACGATGATCGGGAGTCATCCTAACTTTTCATGATGATAAGAAAAACATCCCTACAAATTCCCTTATATTGCATCTCCATTATGTTAATCTAGTAGGGTTTGGGGGGTTTTTATATTTCTTGTTCTTAAAAGGGAGAAGAGACATATTCTGTGTATATGTTTAAAATACTTTAACAACCTGGGCATCTAGATTAAATTCACAAAACTCTCTCAGAAACAGTTTAAAAGCATGGATTACAGAAATTATTAAATTAAGTACTTCAATGGCTTCAGTTAACACTCAACATATCAGTGTTGGAGTTAAACCACCAGTTAATCTGAAGGTCCTTAATATCCCAATTTCTGTGGACCTGTGGAAAATTAACTGGAAACAAGCTATGTCATAGAAGTCACTATTGGGTTTCTTGGACTTTCTAATCCATCATAATGCGGCTAGCACCAGACAATTTAGATGTACTAAATTCTGTTTCAGAACGGCATCACTCTCAATTAAGGAAAATAAGTCAATTATGTGCAGAACATACTTTAGTAATATTTAACTTCATTTTCCTCAGGATGTCTAATATGATACACTGTTACATCAAGGAAATAAATTTTGCACTTGTATCAGATCCAGTGACAGCAGAAACCACTTTTGCAGCAATTCATCAACATGGTAGCAGTCTATGTGTGCACTACTTTATCTTCCATCCGAATCCGTACAGCTCAGTTAACAAGCTAGGAATTTTAATCTAATTAGCACAGGTAATAAAAGCCCTGTAATCTAGCGTTGCTGTTTACTTGGATATTCACAATGTCCTCAGAAATTCTCCACTTGAGCAAGGCTTACAAATCATTAAATTCCAAAAGAACTGGTGAAATTTGAGGAGTCATCACAACTATACTGAAAAGTTAATTAAAATCCATTTTATCACCACCACAGTAGAACCTAACCTGCTAAAAAACATTTTTAATTTCATTCTAACGCCAGGCCTATGAAGCAGAAAGAAAAGTACTTTCTTAATACATGCACCAACATATGCTGGGGGCCACCCAGCCGGAAAGCTGCTTTGCAGAGAAGGACCTGGGGGTCCTGGTGGACACCAAGCTGAACATGAGCCAACAGCGTGCCCTTGCCGCACAGCAGGCTAATGGTATCCTGGGCTGCAGCAGGAAGAGCACTGTCAGCAGGGAGGTGATCCTTCCCTTCTCCTCAGCAGTGGTGAAGCCACGCCTGGAGTGCTGTGTCCAGTTCTGGGCTCCCCAGTACAGGAGAGACACGGACATACTGGAGAGAGTCCCACAAAGGGCCACAAAGATGATGAAGGGACTAGAGCATCTCTCCTATGAGGAAAGGCTGAGAGAGCTGGGACTGTTTAGCCTGGAGAAGGGAAGGCGCGAATGGGGATCTCATCAATGTGTACAAATACCCGAAGGGAGGGTGCAAAGAGGATGGAGCCAGACTCTTCTCAGTAGTGCCCAGTGATAAGACAAGAGGCAATGGGCACAAACACAGGAGGTTCCCTCTGAACATCAGGAAACACTTTTTTACTGTGAGGGTGACCAAGCACTGGTACGGGTTGCCCAGAGAAGTGGTGGAGTCTCCCACCTTGGAGATATTCAAAAGCCATCTGGACACGGTCCTGGGAAAGTGGCTCTAGGTGGACCTGCTTGAGCAGGGAAGTTGGACCAGATGACCTCCAGAGGTCCCTTCCAACCCCAGCCATTCTGTGTGATTCTGTGAATTTTGCACATCTGCAACCACAGCATAAATTAAGCAACTTACCCAAATCCAAACAAGACGATGCACAGAATCAGTAGCCAAGCTCACGTCCTGTGTTCCAGTCCAGTGTCTGAGCCACATGAGGGATCACACAGCTTTACTGCTTCCAACTACAAAGACTTGTCTACTAGAAAACAGTCACAGACTACTAAAATACCACACCGTGACATTTCTTGCACAATTCCTGCTTTGCTCATCAAGCCTAACTGTTATTTGAATTTTTCTGAATCAGAAATATTTCACAAATCAATAAGGTTTTCCTAGTAGTCCAAAGAGTCTTCTAAGGTACTATGTTTTATACAAGTTTCTTCCTGTCACATTCTATTTTTTTCCCATAGGGGTGAAGGACAACGCACAACCCCAAAGTTCCACTTTACAAACTCCTCAACTATTCTTCATTTTCTTACCTGCTGAACTTTTATTTACTCTGGCTATTAAAAAAACCCCAAACCCAACCAACCAAAAAACCCCCCACTCCCAAAGCAAACCTAGATGAGTCTTTCCATTCTATTGTCTTGCTCAGACACTACAGTTCAGATTTCTGCTCTTGAGCAGTGATGATGTTCGTCAGCTCTCACAACCTGTCCATAACTGCCAAGACAAGCTATTTTTTCAAGGTAAATTCTACAAGAGTACTAGCATCTTCAGCATCTTAGGAACTATCACACCCTTTTGCCAACTATCTCTCTCTGTTTTGTTTTTGCTCTCTAAGACATACAGCTCTACTTTGCACTATGCCTTCATTAGCCCCACAGCAACTGTTATGCAGAAAACAGTCACAACATTCTTTTGCTGGAGAGAAAGTGGGTTTTATAGCAGCTATTTAATGAACTGGTTTTTTTTCTTAATGAAGTATGCAGAAAACATTAATCAACACTAAGGTTCAAAAGAATATTAGAGAAATACTGTGTTCTATTTAAAAAGATCAAATTGATTATGACATCCTTCCTATTAAATAGGAACAGTATTTCTCTCAGTAACGCAGATGCAGAACGGAAATGCTACTAAGCATTCTGATTTTGTGATGTGCTGAGCAACCAGAAGTTCTCCTTACAATCAGGAGGAGCTATTGGTACCAGTCCTTTATATATTTTGTAAGGTCAAAATTACTGCTCCAATTTGTATAAAATGCCGCTGCCTTAAAACATAGTAATGGATTGCTGATAACCATAAAACATCCTCCTCCTTTCTCAAATGGAGAGTAAGTATAGTGAAAAAGGGAAAAAAAAAAAAGCCTAGACAGACCAAATATAAACAAGGATTTGCAGAAAGAACTTTTAAAACTTTCCCGACATTAGAAATCTGCACTGACTTGCTCAGCAACGAAGTTCTGATGTGTAAGGAAACTACCAGCAGCTTTGACCACTATTTTACTTCCATGCTCAGTTCCTAGGGGAAGGGGAGAAAAAAATCATTGCACATCAAGAGCTTCTACTTTTTCCAGCATAAACTTTCACCAACAATGAAAGGCGTGGTTCCGCCTTCCCACATTCACTTCCCTCACTCTTATGTTGACTCCAGTGGCCCCATGAAAAAACAGCAATGGATTTTCAGCTCAATTAGTTCTTTCATTACCATCTAGGTGTACAATCATTAGCATCAAAACGAGGATGGAAGGTATAGGACTAACCTTGTCAGCATACAGCACAGACGTATGTAGATAGCAGTGCGGGTGGAACCAGAGGCTGCAGCATCTCAACACCGATTGGGCTGCTCCTCAGTCACAGATTCCCACCGCTCACCTGCGGGATGAAGACCACCACTCAATATATCGTCTCCAGTCTCCCTTCTCCTCAATGACTTCTAGGATGCATAGCAGCACACTAAATGCAATCCAATCAAACTAATATAGTTCTTACAATTGAGTCTAACAGTAAGTTTTGAAGACTGGTTAAAACAATTGTCTCCGTCTCTTGAAAAGGAAGCAAATCTATTCCCCATTAAGTCAGGAAATGCAGTTTAGCAACAATGTGAAGGCTCTTGAATAACAGAATCCTTAAGAATGTGCATGGTTCTTTACAGTTTCACTGTGATATCTAGGGGTCTTAGTGGGCAATATGCTAAGCAAATGGTGCATGCTGGTTTCCTCAGAGCACTTGGCCTAGTTATGCATGCATAGCTAATACTATATTCAAGCTCATCAGAAACTGCAATTAAATAAAATCTCTTCAAAACAGAAAATATATGGCATGAGTCAATGCATTTCTCAGATATAAAGAAGTGATTCAGGCACAGTAAACACTTTTGCTGCATGACTCCAGGGTCCTCAGAGGCATTTTATGTCACTTCATCTCAATTAACCTCCCAAGAAAGCAATTCAGATCTGAGCAAGAGAGAGGAGAAAAAGATTACTGACAACACACAAAAGCCACTCTGATGTCATAATGCTGTATTACTTGAGTCATAGGCAGATTTCCTGGAATTCAGTTTTGAAGCAGGAAAGCAGGCAATAAAGAATATAGAAAGAAGAACAGCTACCTGCTGTGAATCACAGGAGAAATTATCTCAGATGCCGATGAAGTTGTTATTACTGCTGAAAGTTAAAGCTTTCCAAACTGCACCTTATCACGTTATTGAGCTTCGAAATGTTCCCAATCTCAATTTTGCACATACTGCAAATGAAGAATACAATAGTTTTAACTCTCTCACAGTAGCTTCTGGGTCACAAGATGGTTTTCTATCTCCTTACTTCCAAAAAAGACAATTTACTGTAAACTCATAGCTGCCACTACCTGTTCTGACATTGTTGTTCCAGCACCACCCTTTACGTAGGAGGACCAACAGAAATAACCATCAGTACTCTGTTACATTATTTTAAGACACTTTTTTCATTAGGCTACACTGCATTCCACACAAGAAAATTCAGTACTTCGGAGCAGGTATACTTTTGGGTTGCATGAAGCTAGCAGTCTGTGATAATGGATCAAAAGAACAAATCACAAGGATTGTTGTAGCTACGTGCAAAGGCCTGTAGGGTTCTAGCAACACTGAGAGATTCTTATTAGTAGAGAGAATACCTTAAACATAGAATACAATAATCTTAAAATGAGTAACCTTAACAAAACCAGGCCTTAATGGTGTTTGGGCCAAATGCTCAAAATGTCTATAGCAATCCAGCATTATAGCACCAGTGCTTTCAAATAAAATAACCTTGATGTGATCAGGATACAAGAGCACATACATTTCTGCAGCTCTTATACAGATCTTTACAAACAATAGTTGTAGGAGGAAAAATACAGGTTTTCATATCAAACCACTGGGTCAACTCCAGCAGGAAGCTGTTTCAGCTTGACTGCCATCTGGTACCTCTTTTAGTCCACAAGCCCCCAGCACAGATGTCCACACTACTAACTCTCTTCACAACTAGCACTGCCTTCTCACTAGAAGATGAAACACGTGGATTCCAAACCACCTAGATGCAAACTAAGCCCAAACTGCTACTGCGAAGGACAGTCTCACCCTTCCCATACACTCTTGTCGCATTTTTGCCATCCAAGTGAGCAGTCCTACGATCTCCCCACAAGCTGGACAATGCGATTCAGCTGAAAGCTGAAGCCCTCTTTCACCCAAAATTTGTTTAAAGCCAGACCAGTTTCCCAGTCCAGTTGATTCTACAACTGCATAATTGCTACCACCAGCACGACAAGAGGCATTAGGATAAAGCAGCCTGGAGTTGGTGAAGAAGGATCAGGAAACCGCAGTCTGAGCATCATGGCAAAGGAAACTAAAGGTGTTCAGACATTTTTAAGATTTCATTTCAAGATTTTTGCCCAATGACAGTTTCAGAAAGTACTGTCCCTCAACTACTCATTTTGCCCTTGCAGAGCAGGCAAGCAGAAAAGAGCACGCACCCACAACCCATCTTTTGCAATATGAAACCTAGCTGCTTAGTCTACCACCAACGGAAGTGTCTCAAGGGGACAGAGCAGATTTTACCACAGCCACATTAAACCCGTTGGCTGTCAAAGCCCCAAGTTCTCCTCTTGGACACAAAGGTAATCCCTGTAACACAAAACACAGATGTACAAGTGAGGTATGAAAGCTTGCTGCCCTGCTATGCATGCTATCATTTTGTGGACAAGGACTACGTGCTTTCCAGGACTATCTGCACTCTACCTGTCATTTAAATTCTGATGAAAAAGAGTAAACAACTGTTGCAGTGAATGATATTATTCTATCATGTCTGTAATGAAGACATGTCTGTTTTCAATCAGGGCAGTGATAAACTTCCCCTGCAGTGTATTCTATCACCATTTGTCATCCAAGGGCAACAGGTAGATAGCACTGCATCAAACAGCTGGGAAAAAAGATCATATTCTCTACTCCATTACTCACGTTAACACGTTCTCCGGACATCAGACATTTTAGATTGTACTGGTCAGTGCTATGACTGTGGACTATAATGCAACTGTCACATGAGATATCCTGCAGTCAATTCCCCATAATAAATGGCTCCCTGTTTTTGTTACACAGCATATATGATTTACAAGATTAACAACTGGCATATACATGAAGAAATAAGGAGGGGGGTGGGAAATCACAAATTGAAGATGGAAAAATCATATTAAAAACCACCCCTTCCATTCTGCCCAAAGATTAAAACCCTATCATGCCATTTTTCAGTGCATTTCAAGTGTCGTTTCACAGCACGGAGGGTCTGGTTTTGCCCCAACAAGATGACTGTCCACACTAATGCACCTCACTAGGAAGCTTTGTTCTGCTTTTTTCTTAAGACTCCTAATTTCATATCACTTGTCAGACCTCCAGTTTATACTAAACAATTCTTCCTCCTCCTGTGGGTTTGCATTCTTTTCATGTTTATTCAGTGTTCCCACTTGGTCCACTCACGTATCTGTCTCGGACTTAAAAAATTTACAGTACCTGAAACAATTGTTAGTGACTCTGCCAGTAATCACCTCCAGAACTCCTAGGACCAGTGTCAGATTGTCACTTTCGCTGCTGTAATAACCAGGTCAGAACCAGTATGAAAAGAGTTCCTGTCAGAGAAGCCAAACATGTAACCTTCACCAAGGCCACCAAGAACACAAGGGTGCCAAATCAATGGTCCCTATAGCCCAGTCTCTGCCAGCTGGTTCTGCCAACTGTTTCTCAGAGTGCAGAAAATCCTTCACTGAGAACTTCCTAATAGCAGGTATACACAGTAGAGTTACCTGTTTCAACACACTCGCTACTTCATATTGACCTTACTGATAACCCCACAGTACCCCAAAGAACGATGAGATGATGGCAGCTGTTTTCCACGTACACCAGACGTCCACTCCCTGCTTCCTATCGCTCTCCACACCTTGCAGAGTCCCCGTCCCAGCTGCTTGGGTCCCTCTAGTCCCGTGGTCTAATAGCATTCTGTAAACCTTTGAGTTGTTTAAACATTTCTGTACTTTCTGTACCTCTCCCCCTGCCCCCCCTGTTTTAACATCCATTCTGAAGAAAAAGTTGATGTGGCAAGGAGAATTGCAAATAGGTTATTGAAATCAGAAATGCTCTAGAAGTATCTAACCAGGACAAGCGTAGCCAAACCCTACCTGCTGCTAAAATTAAGAGAAAGCTGAATTGGTAGCATTGGCACGCCCTCTCCCCTACAGCTCTAGCGTTCTTCTCTGTGGTACTCCCTCCCTTACAGGGACCATCCACTGAGATACAAGAGACCCCAGTCCTATCTGCTAGTGTTGCTCTTATCAATCTTTTTCTATATCCCCCCAATTCCCTATCAGCCTTCCTCTTGTTGCCAGTCTTCCCCCTCACATCCCAAGAATGGCTCAGCCACTTCTCTCCAGAACCGTACTATCTCTAAGCAATTATACCAGGAATCCAAGTATTAGCAGTACTATGCAGAGGAACTAGAGACAGGCTAAAGTTTCCTCTTTCTACACTAGCTATTGATAAAACTTCTAGCCTACACCAGGGCAGACCCACTTTTGCCAGAGAGGCTCCATGCCGCATTTCTTCATCCCAGTACCAAGTCTGAGTGGGGGGGGGGTGGGACAGGGAAGAGGGAAAATAAATAAATAAATATCACACCTTGTTAAATGAAGAAGGCGTACAGATAAATTTGAAGTTGGATCTTGCTTTACAGGGGATAATACTTTCTGCAGGGGGTTAGACCTGATGACCAAAAATCTCCTCCAGTGTAAATTACTACAATTCTGTGCAAAGGGAACATGGAGCTTAAAGTTGCCAGAATAGGGATTGTGTCCCAGGCTTTGAGACAACTTCCTGATTTTGGACAGAATTAAAATTGCTTCTATGCGCTTTACTTGTGGTTAAACATACCAAAGATGATGTTACCTGGTTTTGCTACAGCCTCAGGGAAGAAATTCACTTTCACTTGTATGCATACCTCCCAAATCCTTTTCAGTGTCACTGCTTTCCAGAATACCTTCCCATTTTACAGGTACGGGCTACGTGTACTTGGACGTACAGTTTTACATTTGGCCGCATTAAAACATTTCATTTGAATGAGCTCAGCTTACCAAGTAAGCCAGGTACCTTTCTGATTACCCTGTCCCCAGTACTTACAGGTTGGCGAATGACGCATCATTGGCTTATCTTACGCTGTCAACAGAAATGGTGAACTGCATTAGGCTGCTAAACCAGGTAAAGATGCACTTTAAACCACCCTCTTGAATAACCAGTGCCCTTCAACAGCTGTGAAGCAGGCCTGAACACCTGGGTCTTCTTTAACCACGGAAGGTGGCCAAAGGTGGTTAAATTTAGTGTTGTTTAATGTGCATAAAATGCTAAATTCACACACCTTGCAGAATTCTAAGCATATTACTTCTCTAAAGATGATTTTATTGACTAAATCTGTAATCTCAAAGAATGAAACAGTTTGATAACAACTGTTTTCCAAAAATACCCATCATTAAAGCGTAGCATTATAATGCAGGGATCCTACACTGGATTTTCTTTATGTTATCTGGAAACTATTGCAGCTAGGGAAGTTCTCCTGCTTGCCCTTCACAAAAATTAGCACAGCATTGGAATTTTTTTTTTTTAATATCTCAACATTTATTTTAAAAACACCTAACATATTTGGGAGAAAAATCTCTTCAACGAATTATTTTACGATTCCTGAATGCATGTTCTCTCTTCCTGCTTGCTTACAAATATTTATCTCCCAGTTTAGCAACATCCTCTATTAGTAAAAGGTTTAAGAGCCTCTCATTCTCATATGATATGCAGTCTTGTTTTTTCCAAATATTCCCCATTTTGTTCTAGGATTTGTGTTCACTAAATTCTACAATACTAGCAGACCAAGAAAAAAATGGTGAAGGTAGAGCATACTGACATTATATCAAAGTCCCTAAAAACAAGGACAGATAATTTAGCACCCATCAGAGAAAGTCATAGAAATAATGCCATTTTTGTTAGCAGAGCTGATGCTGCACCTGTGTGGTACCTGACCTCTAAAGTGAGAATTTTTGTATACATCCATTTTACACACTTCTGCAGAATAAGCAGATTACCTATGTAAACACACATCTATTGCACCTTTGATCTCCTTAAAAACAAGAGCAAGCAAGAGGGCTGATTGTTATCAGCTGTGCTATTACATGATCATTTTGGAACTGAACTACAGTTTTATTTGGGATGGCTTCAACTTTGATACACAGAAGTTAAACCACTTCTGCTTCTCAAGCTGCACTACATGCCCAATAACACTGTGTCTTAAAAAAAAAAAAAACCACAAGAAAAAAAAAGAAAAAAAAGAAAAAGGGGCCAAGTTTTATTCCCAGTGAACTTACTTTGGTCTTAGATATTCCCATCTTACTCTTTCTTTGATTAGGGGGAAAAACCCCAACATTACAAAGGAATAAATGTTTGGCTGCCTACCTGTGGACTTCAAGTCTTGCAATTTAGGAAAAACACAAAGGCAAGATCCAATACAGTTTTGGGACAAGTATTTGGCAGTTCTTTAACTGCTACAAGTTGTATTGATAATCTGGCTCCAGTTAAATCACAATAAAAGGCCTCCCGCTAACACCAAAGGTTATATACATCTACTCTACAGGCCAGGAGTGTATCTGCAATTAAGAACCTTTTACAAAACTGCAATTAAGAACCTTTTACAAATGCAAAGAGTGAAAGTCAGAATATAAATAGATATTTCAGCCACTTTCTAATGAAGCTACATACACATATCAATTTACTGCTCTGACTAGCTGATTCTTGCAATAATCTATGTATTAATACTGTACTTACAGCATCTACAGATTGTACCTATTTGTGCCATCTCACATGAGGATGATGCAGTTTAAACAGTTCACTGAACATGCTGTTTAGAATACATCCTAGAAGGTCAGATCAAACAAACTCTTTCTGAACTCTGCTCAAAACAGTTACAAAAGTATGGCAAGTACCTACCAAGTTCTCATTTTCTAGCAGAGAAAGAATTTTCTTTAAAAAACATGCTGTTGTCACACTAAGACCTTCTGAGGTATAATTTTTCAAGAGGCAGAACCTGTTCAAAGATCTTCCATCAGTGTTAGTGGCAGTCTTTGAAATGGTATCACCTGGTAACCTATGTCCTGGTCTTGAAGAATGAGACACATCTTGACTGCTACATGGACAGAATATTTATATACATAATACATATGCATACATACCAAAGTTTGTCGTTCTAAAGAAGTTACCTTCAAATTTCACTTGAAATAGTACAATTCAAGTATCCAAAAATCAATTATAGGATAGCCAGTTTAAGAAGATTCATACTACCTTTTTTTTTTTTTTTAACCAAAGGTCACTTAAAGAGGTCTAACATAGCGTACAAATACAGTCCAGACAGAAATCTAACTCTCATTTCTGGAAGTAAGAACACTATTAGAAAGAAGAAATAGAAAGGATATTGGAAAGAAAAGCTTGTCTCCATGGGATTAGAAGTTTGACAAGAGTCCCCTTAAACAAATAAAAGTAATTCCACACTCAGGAACTCAATAACTGTGTCACAGAGCTGACACAAATTTCTGGGTAACCTTTTTGACTTCTGACAGGCAATCTCCTGCCTTTTGAAACTATCCACAGTCTGTGAGAATTTATTCTTCAGTCTCGATGTAAATCAAGTATAAATGGTTTCCTCACATCTTAGGGTCACATGGTTTCCAAGCTCTAACCTTAATGATGTCCTGGCAGACTGTACAACATGCAAAAGTAGGAGTTGCATTAACTGTGCTAAATAGAGAATACAACCAATAGTAGAAATGAAGTTCTTACTACCTCAAATTTCTTGGTGTAAAATCACACAAGAACCTGTAGTCATAGCTGATTTTTAAACAAGTTTAAAAGCACAGTCTGATAGCATCATAATAAAGAAGCTGAATTCAGATAACGCAGAAGGCTGGATTCTGCCTAACTCTGTCAACAGATGAAATTCCCTGTATTGGCAAGACACTCGACTTGGTCAAGGCCACTTACATTGGATTTCATTGAGCATCAGCTGCACATATGAAGACTTTTAACTTTGAAAAAAAAAAATCCTTTTAAAGTAACTGTCTACACAACCCATTTGTATGATGGACATAATTCCCTCCACACACACACTAACCTTCACTGGTTTTATTACCATGTTTCTGTGAGGGAATAGAGACAGTCTCATCCAGGTAGCTGTGCAAGGACATGGTGAACAAACTCCTGCTCTCCCAACAGCACCCAGTTAGTACAACTAAGTTAATCTGTATCTCCCTAAGATATTATCAGTTTTCATGCACAGAGGATTTAATTAGTCCCCTGCTCTAAAAGCCAGCCCTGGGTGTCACTTGAAAGACGCATCTATTACACAATGGAATGACAGGAAGAATTATGCGTTCTCATTACAAAGCAAGTCTGGAGCAGTTGAATTATTGAACCCTTAGCCATCACGAAGAACCCTTTCATCCTCCAAGAAGAGCCCAAAGCACCACCTTCTGCTGAAGAGCTGGAACCGCAGGGAACAATCCGGAGCTGGTGAGCTACTGCAGTGACATCTATCCACACACTCAAATCCATCTGGTTGGGTACCAAAAAATAAACATGTTTTCTCACTAAACAGCTCAGTATGTCATGGCTGTCAGAACTGCTGCTCTTCTAGAAGAGCAATCATATGAACAGTTAGAGCATAGCTGCCCAAGCGGCACACATCAGGAACCTGACATAAAGGATATTTTGCCTAGATTTCAGCAAGCATCCAAACAAGCAGCACTTTGTGCATTTTTGCAGAAGGTTCTGTATTTCTTACTGACATCTCATAGAGCACCTCAAGCATATTATCACAGTTTCCAGCCAGGAAAACAGTATGCAATACCCAGTGGGCCCAAAACTTAAGATAAACAGACTTTGATAAAATTACTTCACGGACCTCACACACACACATCCACAAAATCACTCATTGGATTCTTGTAGAAACTGAACGTTCTTAAATTAAAACAATGTAATTATCAAACAAATATCAAATACAAAATTTAGGAGTACAGAATAGCCCACTCTTAACAGCTGATTCCCAGATATGGAGAACACAAAAGAGACTGTAAGGACAACAAAAATTTATCTTCAGAAAAAAAATTCTGAGTCTCTCTTCATCTGTGTTTTGGCGCAGGGCAAGGAGAGAGGGAACGAGAAATGAGTCAGGCATTTTGTGTCGACTAGACCCATCTTTGCAATAACAAGAATAACAAAGAAGTTTTTATTTACATCTTGGATACACAGGCTGACAGAGTAATAGAAGTACTTTCCATCAAAGCTACAACCGAACTTGCAACATATTTGGCTAAAATTAAGAGAGGACAAAACCATGTAATATTAAAATCGGACTTCAAACAACGGACTAATTTGCTTTGTCTATTTGAAAGACTAAGAAAGACTACAAATAACCCATCATTTTCTACTTAAACAATGAACTGGGCTATTCCTATTTCTCTCAACCTTTGTAGAACAAACTTGATTTCAGCAGGCTGCTCCAGATTAAATGGTTCCAGATCAACATAGTCACAACCCAGAAATTGTCATAGTAATCATCAACAAACTGAAAGACGGTGGTAGCCTTAGAATCTAAACTAGATTCAGTGTAATAAGAAATAGTGACAATCAGTGGCTCACCAAAAAACCCCACCAAAATAAAAACTTATGATAATAATTAATCAAGTATGGTGACATCATCCTAATCAATTACACTCCTTTCATTACCAGTGAACTTGCGGCAAATTCAAACACTCGGTCCTCTGATTCACGTCACTTCTGTAATAAAAGAAGTGATTATGAAGGACACTTTCATGATACAGAGAATATACTGCCCTTACCATCAGAAAAAGAGAAAAATAAAAAGTGTAACCTGCAAATGACATACAAAACGAATTTTCACAGTATTCTTTCTTAATTTCTCTTTTAAAAGAGAGAGTTAAAGCTGACATTCTAATACTGGAATGAGCACAAAGGTGTATTATTACCTTTCTGGAAAAGCTTAAAAAATTGTGGAGCACAATGATCCCAAAACAAGTGCTTAAATTTCTGTACTGTTAGAATCAAACACCATAAAAAAAGATCTTAAATTACATTCTAGTGTAATTCCAGTGAAGTTCTCACAGCATCACAGGAAAAACGCAACAGGAAAATAAACAGAGGCTGAAATGAAGAAGACACTGGGTTAACAGTACAAGCTTGAGACACCACTATTAGGACTGATTCTACTTAATGTTTTTAAATTATGATTTTTAGCACATGAAGCAGCAGTATGTGAGTGAAAATTTTCTAACGATACTAAGTTAGGACGTGTTATCAATACAAAGGCAAATTGAAATACCCCATTAAGAAACAATCAGATGATCTTGAAGACTAAAACCTGAGGGCAAGCTAGCACACAGTATTTCTGCTATCAGCTAGGAACTAATCAACTAGAAACAAGAAAGACTGGTGTTTCTTGATCTCAGAATGATTATGATGCTTCAGTGTTACTGGACTTGTGTCCCCAGCTTTCATCCAACAGCAGGCATTGCCAGTCTAAGACTCAAACCAGACAAATTTTAATTACATAAAGGAGAGGGGAAAATTCAAAATAAATGAAACACTAAGTCAGCAGTGAGTAAGATTTTCAGTTGCTGCTAACTGGGGCAAGGCCCTCCACAAAGTCTCCTCACAGTACTTTCTCAGACTTCTCTGAAAGGCCTTTCTTCTAGATTTCTCTAGTCCTTGTTTCTCCTCACTCTGTAGCCTCAAAAAAACATTAGCTTCTGCACCTCTGCATAGACATCTGTTAAAGAAAGAGAAGGATCTAGCTCAGCATAAAGGCACAAAGCCCGAACAGTTAATAACGTTCAGATAGCTTGCAAAAAGCAGGTGCAAACTACTTAAGAACAAAGAGGCAACGCTCAGAAAAAGGGAAGGATGGCACTAAGATAAACAGTCCCACACGTCCAGAAAGCAAAGGAGCATTCAGAACCCGTATGTTTAGTCTTTCCCAAAGCATCTTGTTTTGCTGTAATTCCCCCTCCCTGCTCCAAAAGGAGATACTTCCCAGCAAGAACCCCGGCCCCCAGGAACCAGACTGAGAGCAGGGGACGAAGGAGCCCCAGGAGAGGCCGCTCCTCAGGCAGGGCCACGCGGGCAGGACCCCGGGGCCCGCTCCCCCTTCCTCAGGCCGTAACCCACGCTCGGGTGGCAGCACCGGGAGCCGCAGCACGGGCCACGAGAGCAACCCGGAGCCCCGGGGCTGCGCCGCAGGGCCCGGCAGGACAAGCCGGCCTCAGCCCCGAGAAAGGCCACGCCGTGCGGTGCGGCGAGCGAGGCGGCAGCCGTGGCACAGAACGGCCCCGGCACCACCAAGCGGCGGCGGCGCGTCAGGGCCTCGCGCACCCTGAGCGGGCGGATGCGCAGCCGGGGGCGCCGAGGCCTCCGCACCCCTTGGGCCGGGCCGGGCCGGGCCCCCGCTGCCGCCCCTCCGCGCAGCCCCAGGCCCCGGCCCCAGGCCCAGGCCCCGGCCCCGGCCCCGGCCCCGCGGGCAGCGCAGAGCGCTACGCGCCGAGAGCGCGTCCCCGCGACAGCTGGCCAATCAGGCGCCAAGGCTTCAGCGCGCCTCCTTTGATTGGGAGCGAGGCCTCTCGAGCTCACCCAAGGAGAAGGCTGCGTCTACAGAGCGGAGGGCGCTCAGTGCGCGGGGCTGTGATTGGCTGGGAGGCGCGCCGGCGGGATGGCGGCCGCGGCGGTGGCGGCGGGGCTGGGGGGCAGCGACTTCTCGGACCTGCGGGAGATCAAGAAGCAGCTGCTGAGCGTGGCGGAGCGCAGCCGCGAGCGCGGCCTGCAGCACAGCGGGAAGTGGTGAGCGCCGCGGGCGGGCGGGCCCCGGCCCGGCGGGCTCCGCGCTAACGGGTCTCTCTCCTCGCAGGGCCTCCGAGCTGGCCTTTGCTTTGGACCCGCTGCCGCTGAGCGAGCTGCCGCCGCCCCCTGCGCTCACGGAGGTACGGCCTGGGGGGAGGAGGCCTGGCCGAGCAGGCCTGGCCGAGCGCGGCTGCGACGACCTGCGGCGCCGCGGCCCGCTCGGGGCCCGCGGCCGCGCCGCTAACGGGCACCCGCGCGCGGGGTGGGGCGGGCCTGAGCCCGTTCCGTGCTCGTGGGCCTAGAAGCGGTTGTGAGCGAGAGGGAGGGTGCTGTAGTTGTTGCTGGCAGGGACCGCGGGCTGCTTTTTAGTCCGATCTACAACTATGAAGGAAAAAAGCGATAGCGGTCTTCCTAAAAACATACATGCCGGAGGCTGCGTGTGTGATGCGTGCGGGAGTGCCGGTCGCTTTGTAATGCGGTCGAGTTCCCTTTCAGTCTGTATTTCATGGGGCGGACGGAGCTGCATATGCTTTCCCCGATGAAAGCATTCTGTTTTACATGCTGCTGTGCCCTAGATGAGGTACTCTGTAAGCAAAATTTGAAATAATGCTACTTAATTTTAATTTTTCTTTGTCTTTACTAAGGCCAAAGTTTACTGTAATGCAAATTATGTTGTGCCACTAAACTTGTGCTCCTTAGGACACAAGAGAAACAAGTTGTATCTCCATCCCCACCTCCATAGGTGTACAGGAGGACTTTTAGGTACATGCCTGTTTTGTTAAACTACAGCACTGTAACATGTCATAAATGCATTTCAAGTTACCAAGGAAATGTGTGCGTTTGAGTTAGCGGGTTAATATTGCTTCATATGGAATTCCTGAGTAGGTTTCTTATTTGTGGTCATTCATACTCATTGAACAGCTAATTCATGCCTTCTGGCAGCTTGGCACAATTTGTTTTCTGGAATCTCACTGTTTATTTTCAATGCTTCTAACTAGTCTGTACTCATTATTTGAGAACTAGGAATCAGATCATGTGAGGGAATGGAGAGACTTTTCTAATGGTACTCAAACCATCTTTGAGCATGAATAAACTATGTTTTTAGCTTTCAGGGCAGTTTCAACAATATGTTTGTAACTAGGTGATTTTCCTAAAGCATGTAAGAGCTTCTGAGGTCTTAAAAGTCTTCTGTGTCCCTGCAGGAGGATGCTCGTGATCTGGATGCCTATACGTTAGCCAAGTCCTACTTTGATCTAAAGGAATATGACAGGGCTGCCTATTTTCTACGAGGCTGCAAGAGTCAGAAAGCTTACTTCTTGTATATGTACTCTAGATACCTGGTAAGATAGAAGGAAAAGTCACCTTTTAGCACTGAACTCCTCTGCTTCCCACCCCTCCCTGGCATACCTTATTTTTTGCCTATTCTGTTCCAAATGACCACCTAGAAATCCAAATTATATGTTTGGGGGGAAGGGAGCTAGGGGCGTTCTTTTTAGAACGGTGACGTTTGTGAAAACTCAGTTTGCATACTGCTGCTAGCATTGCAGCAAACATAAGGAATATGCTATTGTAATGTAATCTTGGTTTTCCTCTGTTTTCTGCAGTCAGGGGAAAAGAAGAAGGATGATGAGACAGTGGATAGTTTGGGTAAGTCTCTGGTGTCAAGGAACACAAGACAATATAATGAAGCTTCCAGTAATGCCTCTTCATGTAAATCATCTTGGTTTTATGGCTTTCCCCTCAATTTTTGGATAGTAGTGTGCTGTAACATGATTTCTTTCATTCTCTCTCAATTCATTGGCTTAATACAGGTTACAGATTTTCATCTGTTAGTTCTTCTGTTAAAGCAGGTGATCAGACTAAGTGATTTTCTTTTAAAAGAGAAAAATAATCACAGACTGGGAAGACTTCAGGTCATGTCAGTGATGATTCTGAATATACCCTAGACTTCGTAATTGCTGTGGTAAGAATCTTGATTGAAAGCTAGCTGTTTGACTTTCTCTTCATGCAGGACCTCTGGAAAAAGGACAGGTGAAGAATGAAGCTCTACGAGAATTGAGAGTTGAGCTCAGCAAGAAACACAAGGCACGGGAACTGGATGGATTTGGCCTTTATCTGTAAGTGTCTGCATGTATTTCTAATGTATTCATGTGTATTTGTGTGGATAGGCAGAGTTTTATGATTCTGATTAACTCGATAACTTTTCTTTACAGGTATGGTGTCGTGCTGCGGAAGCTGGACCTGGTGAAAGAAGCAATAGATGTGTTCGTTGAAGCTGCCCATGTCTTACCTTTGCACTGGGGAGCCTGGCTGGAACTTTGCAACTTGATTACAGATAAAGAGATGGTAAAACTTGAGAGATATCAAGATGTGGTAACAAATTCCAGAGTTTAACCTGATTCAATAACCAATGGTTCAGTTGCCACAAGATTGATGTCACCCAGTGCTTTATTCTGTGAGACTATCAGGCAAGGCAATCCAAGACTGTAAATTATGTTGTTAAAGCCTCTTTCTCTTCAATTGCTTGCCGTGCTGTAGCTTGAGAATCTTTATACAGGCAGGGCTAATTTATTATAATTCACCCACAGAGTGGTTTAAGAAATGGCTAATTCATGTGTTCTGAAGTAGTTGTCAGCAGGGTTATTGCCTTGTCACATGAAGGAGATCCTCCTAAGATACTTCTCATTTTCTTCTCTCCCCCCCCCCCCTTAATGTGGTTCTGGTTCCACAGTTATTGAGCATTTTTGGTGGCCTGAAGGGATATACAGAATCACTTGCTCCTAAAACTGAAACACTGATGTAGGTGTTCCCTTTGTCAAATACAAAGCTGCACGTATGAGATGAACTATGTCAAAGAATTGAACTCGGATATAAAACCAAAATAGATTATTTTTCTTTATCCATGGGATTTTATGAGACCGCTCCTGGAATTCTTCAGTCAGTTCTGGCTGGTGGAATATTTAAAAAAGTAGACGTGGCACAGAAGAGAGCTTTACTAATTTGTGGAAAAAGGGAAATGCATTTTTGATGAGATAATTTGGAGTCTGTTCGCTTAGCTCATCAAAAATAGTAATGTGATATTGATGTTCAAACATAGGAAGAAAGTACAGTCTTTCAAAGGACTTCTGAATTGAATGGAGAAATAAAGGCCAGTGGCTGAAGCAGAAGTCGGGTGCTGTCAGATTTGAAGACAATCATTCCTTCACTGATTGACCGAATGAAATGGCTTCAGTACTTTTGCAATTTCAGCAGTCGTGGGAATAGATTGGGAGTGACTAAATAGAATTACGTGGTCCATATTGTACTGCTCTTTAGACCTGATGTCTTAATGCGCCTTTCCTGTTTCAGTATTCTCAATTTATAGGCATTATTTAGTCTCTCCTGTGGAAGAACCTGATATTAATTCTTGGTCCTAATACTGCTCTTTTGTAGCTGGTGTTATGGTTTAAGAAAGCGATTGCAGGAAAGCCTCCTACCTCGAGACCATCTACTAAATCATGGGAGGGAAGATAATGGATTCTTTGCCACAGGTGGCTGTTAGAATACTACTGATTGTCATCTCTTCCTCCTCTTCTTTGGTTCTTGCTAGTTGAAGTTCCTGTCCTTGCCAGATACATGGATGAAAGAGTTCTTTCTTGCACACATTTATACAGAGCTGCAGCTGATAGAGGAGGCTCTGCAGAAGTATCAGAGTCTCATTGATGCAGGATTTTCCAAAAGCACTTACATCATCTCTCAGATTGCGGTTGCCTACCACAATATCCGAGGTCAGTGATGCTTACTAGCTAGTAGGAATGAGCCTCATAATGCAAACTTGGCATTTATAGTTCTTGTTCTCCCATCTGCTGTTCTTTCTTCAGATATTGACAAAGCTTTATCCATCTTTAACGAGCTAAGGAAACAAGATCCTTACAGGATAGAAAACATGGACACTTTCTCCAACTTGCTATATGTAAGGGTAAGCACTCTTTCTATTGCCTGTCCATAACGATGGTATTTATCAGAGGTATGTTAAACACTGGCAAAGCAGCTGGTGCTGTCTAGCCTCTCTGAATATAGGCTTTCAGCTTCTGCTTTGCAACTCCATTAAATAGATGCAATGTATGCATTGCTAACTGCCTGCAT
Organism: Ciconia boyciana; assembly: GCF_034638445.1. Lineage (NCBI taxonomy): Eukaryota > Metazoa > Chordata > Aves > Ciconiiformes > Ciconiidae > Ciconia > Ciconia boyciana. The sequence continues at coordinate 256,164 of NC_132942.1, forward strand.
TTTTCTTTGAAACTGCTCCTTTCTTTGTAACGTGTTCCTTTTCTCATCACTTTCATCTCTTTGTTTCACTAGAGCATGAAGCCCGAGTTGAGCTACCTGGCTCACAATCTCTGTGAGATAGACAAGTATCGTGTTGAGACCTGCTGTGTAATTGGTGAGAGCCAGCTCTTTTACGTGTTCTTATTATGCTGTCTGCAGGCTGTGCAAGGAAATCTCAGAAACCCTTGTGAAAATGATAAGCCAGCAAGGCTATCAAAACCACTTGGTGAATGTGGTTTCAGGCAGCCTAAAAAGCAGGCCAAATGACAGAGTACCCTTTTCCCCCATTTCTCTCCAAAAGAGCTGCTCTAATACTATCAGTACAGAAGGGAGTTGAAGAAATCACTATGAAGGCCCATGTAGCTGATAATCCCTTTATTTGTAGTCTTGAAACTCCAATGGAAAGAATTGTGTGTCAGGACCAGGAAATGAATTTGTTAGATCATGACATACGTTTTAAGGCCAGGGGGTGGGATCTTAACTGATTGGTACAACCAGAAACAGATTAACCAGAACACTGGAGAACAGACTGCTATTAGGTCTCTTGAGATTTGAATCAGATGTGCCTTTAATAGGACTCTTTCTTTTTATAATTTAAGTTAGGAGGTAGTAGATAATACCTCTTCCAGCTGTTTTCTACTTCTCTGCTGGTTTGTTTGTTTGTTTGTTTGTGTGTGTGGGGTTTTATTTATTTATTTATTTATTTTTATTTTATTTTACTTAAATATTGTGACTTTTGCTTTAGGGAATTATTATAGCTTGCGTTCCCAGCATGAAAAAGCAGCACTCTATTTCCAGAGGGCCTTGAAACTGAATCCTCGTTACCTGGGAGCCTGGACACTCATGGGACATGAGTACATGGAAATGAAGAACACATCTGCAGCTATCCAGGCTTATAGGTATCACTCATGTACTGTACAAAATGATGTCTGAGTCTGCATACATAATGACTGAAGTACTATCTTCTATTATTTGTTAGTCTTCTACTGAATTCTGTCTTGGTTTTGATCCTGACTGCTTTCTGACTAGTTCATCTCCTTTTCTTCGACAGACATGCAATAGAGGTGAACAAAAGGGACTACAGAGCATGGTATGGCTTGGGGCAAACCTATGAAATCCTCAAAATGCCATTTTACTGTCTCTATTACTACCGACGGGCCCACCAGCTCAGGTAGAGTTGAGAACGGAGCCATGTTTATTGGTGTTCATTCTGATGTGGTTGCTACTAGCTAAGGAATTTACACGCAGGAACTAAGTTGGGGAAGAGAGAACTTCAGTGCTATGTGATTTGTGCAGTCTCACTATTCCAAATCCTTTTAGTTGTATTAGTTAACTATTAACAAAGGCTTTGTCAGTTAAATGCCGAGGAATGCTGGTGAGGAGTATAAGTGATGTCTTATGTAAGAGAGGATGACAGACACTGCCAGATGTAGATGTTGTGTGTTTTTTTTTTCCCCACCCCACGCTGAGATCAGCAGGTTGTCCATTAAACTACATTTAGGAATTGCTGTTTTACAGACCAAATGATTCTCGTATGCTGGTTGCTCTAGGAGAATGCTATGAGAAACTCAATCAATTGGTGGAAGCTAAAAAGGTAAGTGAGAACTGGGGTGTGGAGTAAGACATTGGGATGTCTCCCAGGACACTAGGTGGAGTCGTAGAAAAATTGTGTAGCTAGTGCTACTGGAAATGCATACAGTGTGTTGTTAGGAGCTTATTGAAACCATTTCTGTGGTGGTTACAGCTGGGGAGGTTGTGCTGCTGTGTAACTGGAGCTGCTGATAAATGGAGTCATCTCCAGATGATACATGCCCCTTTGCTGGAAAGCCATGTTGTTTTCTGTTTGTGACTTGCTTGCATGAGTCATGAGCTGGAGTTGTTTTTGTGGTGTGCTTGACTGACTTTCCTTCCTTGACAGTGCTACTGGAGAGCTTATGCTGTGGGAGATGTGGAGAAAATGGCACTGGTGAAACTAGCAAAGTGAGTATGTATTATCATCATACTCAATACTGACATCATACTCAATACTGACAATACTGTCAGTACTGTGTTACATGCAACTAGCACTTTGATACCTAACGATAAAATACTAAATGTAAAAGAAGTGGAACTGCTGTTAGGTAGTACTACTTTTTGCAGCTGTGTAATAACTGGTATCTTTAGGTCTGTAGTGACTGTAAATTCTGCTGTCCAGCTTTAGCTTTAAGTTTCCCTCAGGATAACTAGAGGGAATCATAGCATAATGTGGGTTGCAAGGGACCTCTGAATCCTGAGGTGATTTGAGCAGGCAGTGCTAGCAATTGTATTTGTTGTATTGATGATGTACTTGATGTGAGATTGATGTGAGATGATGTACAAAATTGTAGATTGATTGGGGGGGGAGGGTTGGGGTTTTTGGTTTGGTGTTGGTTTTTGTTTTTTAATTCCTTCCTCCCCTCCCTCCCCCCCCCCCCAAATATGGTGGTGACATTGGGAAAGGGTCTAATGTGAAATAAATGTGGCATCAGCACTAATTTTTGGTGGGATAAAGTAATATAAAGTGGAAAAAGTGAAGGGGAAGGAAAAGGGCAAGTGAAAGGTGAAGCTGCTATACAAAGACTTTTGGGATGTGGCGGGGGAAGAAGGAGCACTGGAGGAAATAGCCAGTAAATAGGATGGCAAAGGTCTGTTGAAAGCTTTAAAATGTAACGGAATAAGCAAAGGTCCCTGCTTTCGTTGTCACTGCTTCTAGCAGTTACTGTTATCTGACTGGCTCCCTTCCTGGTAATATAACTGTTCTCAAGCTGGATGATCTCTTTCCATGAGGGGCAGTACATGGTGCATGTCTTGCAAATTCTGAAGGAAAAGACCTGGCTTTCATCCAGGTCACGTTGAGTAGGTAGTTTCTCATAGACCAAGAAGGTCTTCGACAGTGCAGTCCTGTTCCAGTGGCCCATTTTTCTCCTTTTCTAGGCTGCACGAACAGCTGAATGAATCTGAACAGGCAGCTCAGTGCTATATCAAATACATCCAGGATATCTATTCCTGTGGGGTAAGATGATATCTTGGGAATAAAAGGAGAAGTAAGCATGGTGTAGCACTACCTTGGGAGGCACTCAAAGATGATTGTTTTTACCCCCTTCACTGTAGGAGATAGTGGAGCACCTGGAGGTCAGCACTGCCTTCCGTTACCTGGCCCAATACTACTTCAAGTGTAAGCTCTGGGATGAAGCCTCAGCATGTGCTCAGAAATGCTGTGCATTCAATGATGTGAGTAGTTGCGCAGTCTTTGGTGTTTCTTTCTTAGGAGATCCATGACCTTGATCTTGGCTCCCCTCAGAGTAGAAGGAATCCTTTATTGAAGGAATGAGGGCTGCCTGCCATGCAGGTCACATCCTGAGTGGTGGTGGTGTATACCTGATCACTAATGCTGCTTATGATTGACTAAAATAATGGAATATGGTGTAGATAGCAAAACTGAACCATGTATCATTGGTGTTCACTAAATAAAAGAATTTGAGGCTCCACATGGCAGTCTTAAGACTGCTGAAAATCTTTGTGGCGAGGAGGTGGTTAAATGGTCACAGACTCCTACACACTGCGTAGTGATGATACTTGCATAACTTCTTTTTTTCTCATCTTCTGTGTGTAGACAGCACAGAGGATATACTAGCACGTGGTTTTGTATGTGACTCCATATTCTGAGATGAGTGGGCAATTTTGGATTCTTAACTTCAGCCTAGAGGTAGACCCTAGCCATTAGTGTAGGGTGTTTGGCCTATCCTTAACAAAGCTGTCTGGTACTCTGGAGAACCTGAATTCAGCTTGTTTGAATTCTCCAATCTACTTTTTGCTGGAGTGTTTAGACATCTTCAGTGGTTGATGGTAACACTGTCTGAAATACCCAAGTAACATGCAAATCAGGTGAGTAAAAGGAGGAAAGACTGGGGGAAAAAAAGGTGACGTACCTTAACATTTTTAAGTAGCAGAAGAAAAAAGAAATGAGGATGTGTTTTTATAGCTTGCAGCCTTACAGAATGACTAACTACTATAACTTACACTGCTTACATACTGAATTTGACCCAGAAACCACCCATTCATAGGTGTATTGTTTTGTTTTTTACAAATTGTTTTCAGACTAGAGAAGAAGGAAAGGCCCTGCTGCGGCAGATCTTACAGCTTCGCAATCAAGGAGAAACCTCATCCACAGATATTGCTGCTCCCTTTTTCCTCCCTGCGTCATTGTCAGCCAACAACACTCCCACACGTCGTGTCTCCCCACTCAATCTGTCTTCTGTAACACCATGAACAATGCTGATACTTCTAACCTGTGCATTGAATATGACATTGCAGATGGGGCTTGCAATCACTTATTTCTTTCCAGTGAAATTTCTAGATCCGTTATTGCCTTCACGTGAAGTGTAGGAGTTATTGGAGCCCACAGCTGAAGACAGATGTGCCCCAACAGGCAAAGGTGCAGCCTATGTGAAAGTGCCTATGCTGAGGTGTGAGAACCTGCTGTACTTCTCACCGAGTCATTCCAGTCAGAGGGCAGATATGTTCCAATACAAAGGACTACTCCTAACTGAGGGATTAGGAAGAGCTTGTCTGCTTGAGTTAAAATATATTTGAAGTTTGATTCTGCCCTGTAACCTCTGGTCTTTACTGAACTTCCTTGGATGACCTCTTAGTGGTGTCATTGCTGTCTACATCAGAAACTGTTAACCTGCCTGGCTACTTAAGGACTTTTGCTTGTCTTGAACTACACAGAAGATGTTCCGCTAAAGCAGTAGATACAGGCACTTAGATATAGGTGCCACATCTGTGTTGAAGGACTGAGAAATGTCAGAGGAATTCCAAGTAGCCACAGGTGACAGCTGTTTGCTGTTCTGTCTGTGGATCTGACAGATACTTTGGCTTTCAGTAGAAAAACAGCCAGTGGGATAGCACAATTAAAAAACTAATGGTTAAGTTACTGTCCTTGGGCTTCTTTATGGTGCAGCTTTCATGTGTACTGTAGCAAATGAAATTGGATGAACAGTAATGGATCATTTTGTTAAGGATTCGCACATCTTCTGTACAGTATGGTGCAGGGGATTCATAGAATCATAGAATGGTTTGGGTTGGAAGGGGCCTTAAAGATCATCTAGTCCAACCCCCCTGCCATGGGCAGGGACGCCTTCCACCAGACCAGGTTGCTCAAAGCCCCATCCAGCCTGGCCTTGAGCACTTCCAGGGATGGGGCATCCACAACTTCTCTGGGCAACCTGTTCCAGTGCCTCACCACCCTCACAGTGAAGAAGTTCTTCCTTATGTCTAATCTAAATCTACCCTCTTCAGTTTAAAGCCATTACCCCTCGTCCTATCGCTACACTCCCTGATAAGGAGTCCTTCCCCATCTTTTCTGTAGGTCCCCTTCAGGTACTGGCAGGCTGCTGTATGGTCTCCCCAGAGCCTTCTCTTCTCCAGGCTAAACAACCCCAACTCGCTCAGCCTGTCTTCATAGGAGAGGTGCTCCAGCCCTCTGATCATCTTGGTGGCCCTCTTCTGGACTCACTCCAACAGGTCCATGTCCTTCTTATGCTAGGGGCCCCAGAGCTGGACACGGTACTCCAGGTGGGGTCTCAGGAGAGCAGAGTAGAGGGGGAGAATCGCCTCCCTTGACCTGCTGGTCATGCTTCTTTTGATGCAGCCCAGGAGACAGTTGGCTTTCTGGGCTGCAAGCGCACATTGCCGGGTCACGTTGAGCTTCTCATCAACCAACACTCCCAAGTCCTTCTCCTCGGGGCTGCTCTCAATCCACTCATCGCCCAGCCTGTGTTTGTGCTTGGGATTGCCCTGACCCAGGTGCAGGACCTTGCACTTGGCCTTGTTGAACCTCATGAGGTTTGCACGGGCCCATCTCTCAAGCCTGTCAAGGTCCTTCTGGATGGCATCCCTTCCCTCCAGCGTGTCAACCGCACCACTCTGCTTAGTGTCATCCGCAAACTTGCTGAGGGTGCACCCAATCCCACTGTCTGTGTCGCCGACAAAGATGTTAAACGGCGCCAGTCCCAATACCGACCCCCGAGGAATGCCACTCATCACTGGTCTCCACTTGGACATCGAGCCATTGACCGCAACTCTTTGAGCGCGACCATCCAGCCAATTCCTGATCCGCTGAGTGGTCCATCTGTCAAATCCACGTCTCTCCAATTTAGAGACAAGGATGTTGTGCGGGACAGTGTCAAATGCTTTGCACAACTCCAGGTAGGTGACGTCAGTTGCTCTTCCCTTACCCCCAATGCTGTAACCCCGTCGTAGAAGGCCACCAAGTTCGTCAGGCACAATTTTCCCTTAGTGAAGCCATGTTGGCTGTCACCGGTCACCTCCTTATTTTCCATGTGCCTTAGCGTAGTTTCCAGGAGGCTGTGCTCCATGATCTTGCTGGGCACAGAGGTGAGACTGACCGGCCTATAGTTCCCCGGGTCTTCCTCTTTTTCCTTTCTAAAAATGTGGGTTATGTTTCCCCTTTCCCAGTCACCGGGAACTTCGCCGGTCTGCCACGACTTCTCAAATATGGTTGATAGTGGCTTAGCAACTTCATCTGCCAGTTCCCTCAGGACCCGCGGATGCATCTCTTCAGGTCCTATGGAGTTGTGCACCTTCAGGTTCCTTAGATGGTCTCGAACCTGATCTGCTCCTACAGTGGGCGGTTCTTCATTCTCCCAGGCCTTGTCTTTGGATTCTGTGAATTGGGTGGCTTGGCTTCAGCGCTTGCTGGAGAAGATCAAGGCAAAAAAATTGTTGAGGACGTCAGCCTTCTCTATGTCAGCTGTTGCCAGGTTGTACAGTTTCTTTCATCTTCGTTTGTTGTCCTATGTACCTGAAGAATCCCTTCTTGTTATTTTTTACATCTCTAACCAAGTTCAGCTCCAGCTTTGCCTTGGCTTTCCTGATCCTATCCCTGCACTCCCAGTCCATATCCCTATAATCTCCTCAGGATGTGCATCCCTGCCTCTGCTGCCTATGCATTGTGTCCTCTAATTCCCAAGATTTTTAATTGAGACTTAAAAAAAATTATTGGTAGTCAACGTTTGTGAGGCCTTTTCTGTTTATCACTCATATAAACATTTTCCCATATTTCCACCAGTTAGAATTCTTTGATAAATCATGCTTCCCTTGTCCCATTAAAGACCTTGATTTTGGTAGTTAAGTCTTTCGATACTTTGTCTTCACTAAGTATATTTGGGCTGCTTCTTCCAGCTGGCCTTTTGCCACCTCTACCTGCAAGTAAGAGCACTTACTTGCAGCCTCTAGTAAGAGGGGCAAAACTGCATAGTGTCTATAATGACTGAATTATCCAGTTAGCCGACCAGTTAGCTGATGAGAGGGTATCAGGGAGCAGCAAGCGCTTGCTGCTGTGCAAAGGGTGACAACAATTTTACAAATTTTACAATTTTACAAATCCTCAGGCTTGCATGGAAGAATTATGGGAGTGCTTGCAAAATACCTCAAGATCCAGTTTTGCTGCTTAAACCCATCTGCTGTAGAAATGCTGGTTCAATAGGTGCTAAGGAGCATAAAACAAGGAAAATGGGGTCCCTCTGCTATACACACACAATGCAAATGCATTGTACAGAGGGACAAGTGCTGTGATGGTACTGCCTTGCCTTGCCTGCAGGTTTCCTGGTGTGCCCACCTGTATGGTTGGTCTCAGAAAGCACAGGGAGCCTTGAATAAATGGGAAAGGGCTTTTAAAATGCTTTTTCCTTGATTAAAATCATGCCACAGCCATAGGGATAAGGCTGTAATAAATTTACAGGGGTGAATAAGGACACTAATTCCGACACAAAGGCATAGTTATCTTTTTGCCTCTACTGTTGCAGTTTTAATTGCAATACTGACACCAGTGATATGTCAACTAGTGCTTCCTGCCCTCTCCCCCCCAGATAAGGTGTCACTGTCACCGTCTTACAAGAGAAGGGCATGGCCAGGGCACACTACACCGCAGTCACCGTGGTAGCCTGGGTTCTCCGCAGTCCCTCTACAGTCCCTTCTCACCCAGGGGATGCTCCCTCTAGTGTGGGAGGATGGTGGGTAGCGCTGGTGCAAGAGGGGCCGCACTAGGCAGCACCTGTGCACATAGTTCAGCACATGCAGCCTTCAACCACCTCGTCAGCTTCCTTCAAACATACTATTGCATGGTCCTCTGCTCACCGCTGTAGTAACAGAGAACTTTCAGTACTCAGCAGCCTCAGAAGTAATGTGCCTACGAGCTCTCTGCCAGCAGCAAGGCTGACAGGGGCTAGGAGTTCTCCCAAGAGGCAGGTTGGGTAACGAGAGGTGGACAAATAGCCCAGCGCACTCCTTCCTCTGGCCCGTGTTAGCAGATGTGCACAGGAGTCCTGGTGTAATAAATTGGGGATCTTCCCTCCCCCCTGAGAAACATCACAGTATTCCCAAAGAAGGAATGTTAATGGTGCTCCTCCACGCTCCCCTGCTGGTTTATGCTGTTAGCAAAATAGTTTGTTTTCCACTATGCTGGCATTTACCACAGCACAGGTAATTTTTTTTTTCCTCATTATTTCTGGTTAGTTCCAAAGAAAATCCAGCATGTCTTTATTAAGATGTAAATATCAGTGTTCATTTACCACACGAGGCTCAGCACCAGAAGAATCGTAAAAATACCTCAAATTGATGTGGGTTTTTCCCTCTGTTATTTTTAAAGATGAAAAGGAAATAAATATATAGGAGCCCCAGTAACACACACCATATTACACCAAATGCCTGAGCTGAATAAACAGAGGTCTTATACAGTCCCATAACAAGACAGGAGTCACAGTTAACATACCGTATAGCTGGACTCTAGCCATACATATTTAAGATAAGGTTTAGACAGGCCACAAGCTAGATTCCAGTTACACTATGACATTTTTTGACCCACTTACACAGCTGAGTAAATTATTGTGACGGAAAAAATCAGTTAGCAAAATCATTCAGGCAGGGCAGACGGACAGTGCAGATGGATAGGGAAAGACTCGCAGTGAGGAGAAGAGGAAAGTCTGTGAACCACTCCAAGCAATCATATTTGCAAGTAACAGGCCAACTGCCTGGAATAAACAGGATAACTGAGGGAAGTCGCTATCTCAAGATAAAGGAAAAGGCAAGAGGTTTCTTGGATGAAATTGCAATAGATCAGACAAGCAATAATCTAAGAACTAGAATCTAATTTGAAATAAGCTGAAGAGTAGAAAACATGAAAAATGCTGAAATCGAGCACCCACTAATTCCCTTTGAGAACAACTACTAAACAGCAGCAGTCAAATGAAAAAGGAGCAGAGGCTGTTTCAGACAGATGTACGTTTGATTTTGCACAACAGGCATGCCCAACTCCGAGACCCTCATGGGCTATTGATTAGGCTGGTTTCTGATTTATGGGGGTGATTAACAATTAAGAGCTTTAGTTGGGGAGAATGGGAATTCACATTGCCCCAAAATGGTTATTGACAAGAGCCTCAGTTAGTGTACTGGAAGGGCCCTGGAGGGGACCTCCAGAATCACTGCACAAATGCAGCTTGTATCATATACCTGACATAAAGAAGAAACAGAGATTTTAGAACTGCTTTTTATTCAAACAGTGCAATTGGTAATTCCTGCGATTTACTGTGTTCAATAAGCAAAGAATTCTGAACAAGAGAAAGGCATTTTAGAGATTATTTTCTCAAGAAAAATAGTTTAACTCTGGATTTAGCAAATGGTTGTATTTGACAGCAGCCTGGATGTACAGGAGAGAAACAGATTATTCCAGCAATACACTTCTGTTGCAGGTATCTAAGCACCACTGAAGCAACATTTGGAGGGTAGAGACAGGCAGATTCCAAACTGAAATGTTGAGCAAAGATAAATCAGAAGATGGACAAATTCACATTCTCATCACTAGAACATGTCCATGTCTACAACCAGAAAGACAGTAAGTACCCAGAAGTAGCAAAAAAGGGGCACTGGCTCACAACCAAGAATATTAAAATGTAGGAAAAAGTGCCTAAGTAACAGTCAAGCTGTGGTTACTATGGTACTCAAGCAGAAGAGAACAGGGGAGTTGTCAACATAACATTCAAAAGTTCTGACAGCTGAAAGATCCTGCCCCAGCTCCTGCATGTCCCAAGGTCATTCCCTGTTCTGTTCCTTCATTGCGGATTGTCTCCTCACAGGGTAATAATCTGAGATTATAATAATCTGAGGGTAATGGCTGAGAAACAAGAACACTTTAGCAATGGTGGACTAACAGCTGAATGGTAGCAAAAAATATTAACTGATCATTGGCTACATAACACTAATAAAATAAATGTCAGAGATAGCTATCCATCTACACCACAACTTCAAAACAGTAGAAGATTTGGAAAGCTCCTACCCTGCAAAGAACGGAATGCAGAAAATCACGTAACATACCAAGGTATCAGTGAAACCCCATGTAGATAGCCCAGGAAATGGCAAGGGCCAGTTGTAATTCTGGAAACAGCAAGTCCTGCAGTGTATCAGGTAGAAATACTAAAACAAAGACTAAAACAATCTTGGAATAAGCAGTTCCACTAATAGCAGTTAAAGCTTTGGAAAAGTGTTCCAAAAATGTAACAACCGAATGGGTCTTTTTGGTTTGTTTTACAGGGTGATCCTCCAAAGGATGATAGCTTGAAGAGTAGCAGCTAGACCTATTAATAGTATCGTTGATTTCAGTAATGTCCTTTCAAGCAGCTGTGTTAAGTACAGAAAGACTCTAGGAGAGATTAATAAGGAACAGTGGAGTACTATGACTGAACCAGGACAAAAATAGACTGAACCAGGATAGAAGGAAGACTGTGTCAGTCAGCACTGGAGTACACATATCTGTCTAGAAATCCATTTGTTTCCAAAGTTTAACCCCATGATGCACAATTTTAATTGGCAAATGTGACTGATGTAAAAATCAGCATCTCCTTTAAAGAGATCTGTCAATATAGTAACAAAATAGAACATTTTAGATTTTTTCCCCACACAAACTCTCACAAAGTATTAAGAAGCCAATGTTAATAGTTCTCTATAAGACTGATTGTTCCTAGAAAACATTAAGAGTTTGAAAGTTTTTCTTCAATGCCTCAGGTATTGGAATGCTCTCATAGGTGTAATGATTATTTATCCTAAATATAAAGCTTATTTGTTTTACCAGAAGGGAAAGACAGAACTAATAGATTTGTTTTGCTGCATAAATTGTTTAATTTACATTGTAAGAACTTGGTGTTTATGTGACATAAGAATCGATCATCAATTGTCATTACTAACTACTGATTTGTATAGGTCACTGATGTTTGTAACAAGATGTGACACGTTATTTATATATTAGAAGATACTAGAAAGCTAGTAGACTGGCTTGTAATTTTAAATATACTGATAAGCCACATTAAAAAAAAAAGGAGGAGGTCCCATTACAGCTTCAGTTTTAAGACAGTAGGTAACCTCTATTTATGTGTAGTTTTCTCCTTATTCTTAACAAACCATGCCCACCTTGTGCAACGGATGTCATTACCAACAGGGATTGTTACATTTCCAGAGCTGGCATAACATAGCAGACATGTCAACTGGCACACTTTCATCAAACGCAAGTTTCTGAACTTGGCATCAAGTGCCATTATCTAAGCTAGGGGTAGGGGAGATGTGGTGGATGGCTCCTATGATTGGAGTGTTGGAATAGAAGGATACAGGCTCTTTAGGAAGGACGGGCAGGGGAGACAAGGAGAGGGTGTCGCCCTCTATGTCAATAACTAGCCGGAGTGCATGCAGCTCTGCCTGGGGATGGGTGAGGATCCGACCGAGAGCTTATGGGACAGGATTAAAGGGGGGGCAGGGACAGGTAACTTTATAGTGGGGGGTCTGCTACAGGCCACCTGACCAGGAAGACCGAGCAGATGAGGCCCTCTATAGACAGATAGGAGCAGCCTCACGTTCACAAGCCCTGGTCCTCATGGGGGATTTCAGCCACCCTGATATCTGTTGGAGGGACAACACAGCAGGGCATAAGCAATCCAGGAGGTTCCTGGAATGCGTTGATGATAACTTCCTTCTCCAAGTGATAGAGGAACTGACGAGGAGAGGTGCTATGCTGGACCTTGTTCTCACCAACAAGGAGGGGCTGGTGGGGAATGTGAAGCTCAAGGGCAGCCTTGGCTGCAGTGACGATGAAATGGTGGAGTTCAAGATCCTTAGTGCGGCAAGGAGGGCGCACAGCAAACTCATTACCCTGGACTTCAGGAGAGCAGACTTCGGCCTCTTCAGGGATCTGCTTGGTAGAGTACCATGGGATAAAGCCCTAGAGGGAAGAGGGGCCCAAGAAAGCTGGTTAATATTCAAGGATCACCTCCTCCAAGCTCAGGAGCGATGCATCCCAGCAAAGAGGAAGTCAGGCAAAAACGCCAGGAGGCCTGCATGGATGAACAAGGAGCTCCTGGACAAACTCAAACACAAAAAGGAAATGTACAGAGGGTGGAAGCAAGGACAGGTAGCCTGGGAGGAATACAGAGAAATTGTCTGAGCAGCCAGGGATCAGGTTAGGAAAGCTAAAGCCCTGATAGAATTAAATCCAGCCAGGGATGTCAAGGGGAACAAGAAAAGCTTGTATAGGTATGTCAGTGATAAAAGGAAGACTATGGAAAATGTGGGCCCTCTCTGGAAGGAAACGGAAGACCTGGTTATTCAGGATATGGAGAAGGCTGAGGTACTCAACAACTTTTTGCCTTGATCTTCTCCAGCAAGTGCTGAAGCCAAGCCACCCAATTCACAGAATCCAAAGACAAGGCCTGGGAGAATGAAGAACCGCCCACTGTAGGAGCAGATCAGGTTCGAGACCATCTAAGGAACCTGAAGGTGCACAACTCCATAGGACCTGAAGAGATGCATCCGCGGGTCCTGAGGGAACTGGCAGATGAAGTTGCTAAGCCACTATCAACCATATTTGAGAAGTCGTGGCAGACCGGCGAAGTTCCCGGTGACTGGGAAAGGGGAAACATAACCCACATTTTTAGAAAGGAAAAAGAGGAAGACCCGGGGAACTATAGGCCGGTCAGTCTCACCTCTGTGCCCAGCAAGATCATGGAGCACAGCCTCCTGGAAACTACGCTAAGGCACATGGAAAATAAGGAGGTGACCGGTGACAGCCAACATGGCTTCACTAAGGGAAAATTGTGCCTGACGAACTTGGTGGCCTTCTACGACGGGGTTACAGCATTGGGGGTAAGGGAAGAGCAACTGACGTCACCTACCTGGAGTTGTGCAAAGCATTTGACACTGTCCCGCACAACATCCTTGTCTCTAAATTGGAGAGACGTGGATTTGACAGATGGACCACTCAGCGGATCAGGAATTGGCTGGATGGTCGCGCTCAAAGAGTTGCGGTCAATGGCTCGATGTCCAAGTGGAGACCAGTGATGAGTGGCATTCCTCGGGGGTCGGTATTGGGACTGGCGCCGTTTAACATCTTTGTCGGCGACACAGACAGTGGGATTGGGTGCACCCTCAGCAAGTTTGCGGATGACACTAAGCAGAGTGGTGCGGTTGACACGCTGGAGGGAAGGGATGCCATCCAGAAGGACCTTGACAGGCTTGAGAGATGGGCCCGTGCAAACCTCATGAGGTTCAACAAGGCCAAGTGCAAGGTCCTGCACCTGGGTCAGGGCAATCCCAAGCACAAACACAGGCTGGGCGATGAGTGGATTGAGAGCAGCCCCGAGGAGAAGGACTTGGGAGTGTTGGTTGATGAGAAGCTCAACGTGACCCGGCAATGTGCGCTTGCAGCCCAGAAAGCCAACTGTCTCCTGGGCTGCATCAAAAGAAGCATGACCAGCAGGTCAAGGGAGGCGATTCTCCCCCTCTACTCCGCTCTCCTGAGACCCCACCTGGAGTACCGTGTCCAGCTCTGGGGCCCCTAGCATAAGAAGGACATGGACCTGTTGGAGTGAGTCCAGAAGAGGGCCACCAAGATGATCAGAGGGCTGGAGCACCTCTCCTATGAAGACAGGCTGAGCGAGTTGGGGTTGTTTAGCCTGGAGAAGAGAAGGCTCTGGGGAGACCATACAGCAGCCTGCCAGTACCTGAAGGGGCCTACAGAAAAGATGGGGAAGGACTCCTTATCAGGGAGTGTAGCGATAGGACGAGGGGTAATGGCTTTAAACTGAAGAGGGTAGATTTAGATTAGACATAAGGAAGAACTTCTTCACTGTGAGGGTGGTGAGGCACTGGAACAGGTTGCCCAGAGAAGTTGTGGATGCCCCATCCCTGGAAGTGCTCAAGGCCAGGCTGGATGGGGCTTTGAGCAACCCGGTCTGGTGGAAGGTGTCCCTGCCCATGGCAGGGGGGTTGGACTAGATGATCTCTAAAGGTCCCTTCCAACCCAAACCATTCCATGATTCTGTGACACCACAGCCTTGCCTCCTAAGGAGCCTGTAGACAGAGGAAGGGGCCTACAAGCTATTTTGCTGACTCTTTGCCACAGGATCCCCTAGGACACTGAAGTGACCCTGCCAGAACCGGTTAGGCTAATTTTATGGTCTCTTTGTGCCTGCAGTCCCAGAGGAGTCATGCCGTGTTATACGCATTTAGTATTCTTCACAGTTGCTTTTTCCCTTTTCGATACACTTCAGACCTTCCATTTATCTTGTGCAGCCACTGTACTGGTCTTTCAGAAGGCCATTTCCAGAGCTATGCAATCAGTAACCAAGACATGAAAAATAAAACATTTAGGCTAGACATATACAGACAGCAGCTTTTAAAAAAGAGAACTTTGCTTTATTTTGGGCATTGAAGCTTTTTTCAGTCACTGAATGTGTTAACTGCCCATGGGATATTTCCTGTGAAAACACTGTAATTCTATAAAGCCCATTTATAGCGTCTTCCACTTCAGGCTCTTAGAGCTTGTCATATAAATGGCAAGCGCTTTTCCTTTTGAGGCGAGTTCAGGTGCGTAAGGACAGAGTTCACGTGGGGTTGAACAGAGGAACCTGTTGCACTCTTTGGTAAGTGTTAGGCTGTACTATATGCATCTAAAGCTCAAGTGGATCCCTTGCTATTATGTTACAGATCCTGCTGAACAAATTAAAAAAAAAAAAAAAAATTCACTGAATCTCTTACACCACTCTGAGAAAAGCTAAATGCCTCCACTTCACAGGTGAGGAAGCTGAAGCTGGGACAAACTGGTCAGGGAAGCTGAAGCTGGGACAAACTGGTCAGCCATGAGTCAGGCATATGGTGCCTGACGCTTTACTCTGAGACCTCTGCTTCTAGTGCCAGGTTTCCCTCTCCTTTTCTGAAAGATTTCATGGTAAAGGTTTGAAACACTGGCACTTAAAGTGAGGCCTAGTTACTAGACATTAAGGGGGACTCTGATGGGAATTTGGTGTTCAGCGTGGAGGACTCAAAATTCAGCCATTGTCACTAGTTTTGTTCTGATTTTGCCCCTGACCAGGGAACCACTTTATAGAATGGAAATAATCTGCAAACCCAGTACATAACTAAGCTATCTTTTAGTTTCTAGAGATGTTTTTTCCTGCATGTTGCTGTGGTTAGAAAAAACACTCCAAACCACAACATTTGTCTTTACTTTGTCCACAAAAAGAAGAGTCTATTTTTGCAGAAAAACTAACACCTTACCTGACCAGGTCTAATAGCGATACTTACCTTCTCTGTAAAGTGCCAAAAGGGTAACGATTGGAATTCTTGATGTGTTTATTATTGTCAGCCTGCTGACTTCTTCCAGGGATATTGCTGTCAGTCTGCAGAAGGATGGAGACGAGGAAGCTTCTGAAGAACAGAGGCTTCCGTGGTCATTGTTCGCACGACTGCCTCACTGACGTCTGGGCTATGCAGAAGAAGCGTGATTGCTTTTGCAGTTTATTCAGATATACGAACAGTTCCGATTAACTCGGTCTGGGCTGGGGCTTGTTCCCCAGGACGTTATGGGATGCCTTTCTACTGAGGTTCGTGGCCTCGCGGAACACCAGTCTAACACCCGTCTTCTGGACGGCTCGTTCCTTGGGGACGGCGTTTTTTCGGCCTGAGGTGCGGTTTCAGGTGCGGGGACGTTAGGCCCTCTCTTGCCCCCGGCCTACGCAAGCTTTCTAAGGGAGAGCTCCCAAGCGCCGGGGCCCCCCGGGCTGCGGGCGCTTCGTGTCGCCCAAGCCCCAGCCTGAGGGCTACGGCCCGCCACCCTCAGCGGGCGCCCGGTCGGCGTCGCCAGGCCCACGCCGAGCGGGTCTCACACCGCCCTGCCGGGGCAGGGCGCGCACGGCGCCCTGACAGACCCGCCGGCCCCGCCGGCGGCGGGGTCGGCTCCCGCCGGGCGCCGCGCCCCGCTGGTGGCCGCAGGGCGGCTCGCGGTGCCGCGGGAGCCCTTCGCGGGCGCCGCCGCCGCCGCCGCTCCGCCGCGGCGTTGCCATGGCGGCCGGGCGCGCGGCGCTGCGGCGGCGGGGCGGGGCGGGGCCTGCCGCAGACCCCGGCCCGGCAGCGCAGGCCTCCGCCGCGGGGGGGGGGGGGGGGGGGCGGCCGCGCGCAGGAGGCCGGCAGGGCCGGTGCTGGGCGCTGGAGCCGCGGCGGCGGCGGGAAGATGGATGCGCCGTGCTCGTCCCTCGCCGCTCGGCATCCTCTCCTGGCCGCGGCACGGTGAGCAGCGGCGGCCGGGAGGGTCGCCCGGGCCCGGCGGCGGCGGAGGAACAATGACTTCGGCCGGCTGCGGGGGGGGGCCGGGGCCGGGGCCGGGGCGAGGGCAGCGGCGCGGGTCGAGGGGCCGGGGCGGCGGCGGCGGCGTGGTGGGGGAGAGGGAGCGAAGCGGTGGAGGTGAGCTGGAGAGGGAGGTGATGGAGAGGAGGGGAGGCGCGCGGGAGCCGATGATGGAGAGGAGATGGAGGGAGAGGTGTGGCAGGACGCAGCCTGCAGCGCCGTGCCGGGAGCCGCCTCAGCCTCCCTCCGGTCCCGCACTATTGTGCTCCAGGTTGGTCATTGTCTTGCCTTCCCCGCGCTGAGCGCGGTGTGCTGGGTGTGATTGCTGGCTACAAAGGAAGGGATTTCTCCAGGGCGGAACGTGATGTGCGGGGACTGCAGCCGGCAGAGCCTGGGCCGGGCCTCGGTGAGATGGCATCTGGGGGTGGGCAGCCAGCGCAGCTGAGCGGAGAGCAGCTGTAAAGGCACTCCCCTGGTTTATTTTTACTCGCCGTGCATCTTTGCCAGCTCCATGATACGCACAGCATGGCACAAGGTTTCTTGCCGAGCGCGTCTGCTTAGAAATGCACCTGTATGTGTCTTGGGGGGTCAGGGTTGGTGTAGCTGTGGATGTGCGTGTGAAGACATTCTCTTGCAAACACAGACCCCGCAAGATGCATCTCTTTGTACCTGCAACACTTGCCTTCTTTTCACAGCCGTTAACTGATGAAACATGCTACTTGGGCTGATGTGCAATTTATTCTTAAATTACTGGATTGCTGTCCCTCAGTTTCATGATGGCTACTTAGGACAGATCTAGATCGTGCATTTGGGCTCTCTTATGGCACAGAATACTCATTTGTAGTCTGTTTCTATTCTTTGCTGTGAATGTAAAAATATAAAAGATGCTGAGTATACCTTATAGGCTGGGAACATAGAGAAGTATATAGTTTAAAAGTTTAATTTGAACTCTTGTAAGGAAAAAACGAATGAGATGTATTTTTTAAAACATTTGCATTCTGATACTGTCCTATGCATCACTGTAAAGTGACATGTTGGAGCCCCATTCTCAATGTCTCTTATTTGCTGGGTCAAATTCTGCACTGGTGCACATATCATGTCTGGTCTAGCAGTCTGGGTGACCCGTCAGGAGAAAGTTTTGTCCCTTTTCAGGCAATAATGTGAGGTTTATTTCTTCTGCTCTGACTCAGGTTTTGTTTCTATTGATCTGGCCTGCTGCTCTACATGCGAATTTCAAATCCAGGCCTGCTGTGCTGCAAATGCTAGCTTTGCTGGCGCTTGCCCAGGTTCAGACTGGTGCTTGAGTGAGGTAAATACCTGGTCGTTCTAAGAGGTTCTCTGGGAATGACTGTGATAGTGGTAAAGTCTGAGAGTGGTTAGCTGGTAATTGTTGAAGAGGGCATAAGACACGAGTGCTCTGTAAGTAGTTCTGTAGCGATCAAAGGACACTATGGGCACCTCAATATGAGGAGGACATCAGACTCTTAGAGTGTGTCCAGAGGAGGGCGACCAAGATGGTGAAAGGTCTGGAGGACAAGACTTATGAGGAGCGGCTGAGATCACTTGGCTTGTTCAGCTTGGAGAAGAGAAGGCTGAGGGGTGACCTCATTGCTGAGGTGTGACCTCATCGCAGTCTACAACTTCCTCAAGAGGGGCAGTGGGGGGGGAGGTGCTGATCTCCTTTCTCCGGTGACCAGCGACAGGACACGAGGAAATGGAAGGAAGCTGCACCAGGGCAAGTTCAGATTGGACATTAGGAAAAGGTTCATCACTGAGAGGGTGGCCGGTCACTGGAACAGGCTTCCCAGGGAAGTGGTCATGGCACCAAGCCTGTCAGAGCTCAAGGAGCGTCTGGACGACACTCTTAGTCATATGGCTTAGTGTTAGGTAGTCCTGCGAGGAGCAGGGAGTTGGACTTGATGATCCTTATGGTGGGTCCCTTCCAACTTGAGATATTCTATGATTCTAATCAAGTTAATTGGGTTGCAGCCAGTTCCACCCTTGCTTCTACAGCGAGCAAAATCCCAAGGAGGAGCCTCGGGGAGGAAAGGCTGGAAAGTTTCTGTTGGGATTTCCATAGGAGTTGCCTGGTGGTGGTGGCTGCCAGGAGCTGTCGATGTGATTGCCCCTTTGGCCTTGTCCCTTTTCCAGAACTGTGGTAATGTGGTGGACTGCTGGGATTCTCTGGTTGTCAGCAGAGCTCCTAGCTGAAAGGACCAGGCTGCCAGTGACAGATGCTACAACCTTTCTGACTTGCTGATCTTGGACTGACTGGTCTGTTAGTGCCTAAGGTAGAGAAACATGGCCCTCACCTTGGAGATGAATTCGAGCCAGGTATTTCCACAGTGTCCACCCCAAGCCTAACTTAAGGCTCTGTGACATTGCAAATACTAATGCATTGCCTCAGCCTCCCTTCTGATAACTTTGTCCATGTCACCTTTCAGTGGCTTCTGATAATCCATCTGCTTCCAGAGGCCATTCCCAGCTAAATAATCTGAATAAGAACTTCTGTATCCTGCTTATTAGGAATTGAATATAAGGTACAGCTAAAACATGGCTGTGTGTTAAGGAGGTGATTGGCTATTGTAATTTGTAAATGTATGCTGGGTTCTGCTAGACGTTTTATTATCAAAACCTTAATGTAGCTGGAAAGATGCTGCATAATTTCTCTGTCATTACACAGGATAAGTGACCTCAGGGTAATCAAGTCAGGAAAATGCTGTGAAACATAGCTGGCAAAATGATGCCCAGAATAATCTTCAATTTTGATTTCTATTCATCCATTTGACAGACAGTTGATATTGTGGTTTAAAAAGTGTATAAAAATAGTCCTCCGACCATGAAAAAGGTATGGTGATGGATTCTACTGTCATAAGGTTGGTATAACTCAGGTGTAACTTGAGCAGTTGAAATCCAAGTATTTTGTTAATGATAACTTCTTTTTTTTTTTTTTTTTCCCCTTCTTTTTAACCAAACTATGGGAGACTGAAGATGCTTACAGCTTGGCTTTCACTACTGAGTCATGGTCATTTTTAATTGTGGTCAATATTTGTGCTTCCTATTTGCTTTGTGAAGTTGTGGGGCAGCAAAATAGTCCTTACCCGATACCTGATTTTTGGATCACTTTCTAGTCAGTCATTCTTTGTATCTCCTGGGTTCCATCAGGTTTCTCTTTAATCTTTGTGCATGTCAATGCAATATTTGGGTTACAAGACTGCAAAACAAATGTTTTTGTTTTAAAAAATAATTATTTTACTTGAATTTACAATTGCATGTTTGCATTATGTGTTTCTAAATCAATAGCTTGCTCAAATTCCCAGCGGGTAACCTCTTCAAAGTTCCTCTATAAATCTGTACCACTTGCAGATCTAGTCTTTACCAGATTATAACAAATTTATCTTCCCATCCTCAGAGATGGATTCTCCGCTGCCTTCTCTTTAGTAATCATCTACATCTGTGCAAGGCGTCTGTGCAATTCTGTCACCAGCGCTCAAGATCCAGAATCCATGAGGGTAGAAAAATGTAATTTTTGTAGTACTTCTAGTTTCTGTATCTTCAAGGTGTATTTGAATTTCTCCTTTAAAATATGAGGACTAGAAATCTTTGCTCCAGGAGGTGGGGCTCTAAATAGAAAATTTAACAGCATGTTGGAAGAGTCATGAAAAAGCTCTATGGTCTAGCCACACTGAACGCTTTCAGGTTAAAAAAGCGTAAATACAGCTTCTCTGTAAATGACAGAAAAACACTGTGGATCACAGTCTGCAGTTTGGATTCTAAAACATCCAGTGAACTTTAAAGGAAGAATAATGACACGCAAGTACTTTCAGGAATGCAGGCTTTCAGTTCATCTCACTAAAATTTATGATGCTGTATGATTTGCTTGCCATGCATTTGGATCACTGGTGGGTAGCTGAGAAACTGTCACACATCCTGGAAACTTTAGGACCTGTGTTTTATCTGAAAGATCACATTTGGACATCACAGCCAGTTCCCTATGTTAAATAGTCTGAATCTGCTATTGTCAGCAGAGAAACAAAGTGAACTGATATATGTGACCATCCACATAGCATAGTTAAACAAGAAAGAGGCAAATGAATGCAGCAAACATTTTAGTACACAGCTGCATAATGAAGTCCTCTTAGTTAACAGTTTAACAAACAATGACAAATAAGGAATACAAATGAAGACTGGATTGACCACAATTCCATTTCTAACTTTGGATGAAAAAATGTAACTCTGTGATGAATAATAAAGTAAACTGATGTACCTGAGAAAATTGTTTAGATAGAACACCTGCTATGGTATGCCAGGTCTTCTTTTATGTTAAAAATGATAATGCAAAGTATAACACTATCTCAGATTACTTTCTCAAAAATAACAAAATGAATGATTTGAGTTAATTGAGAACAGCTGATGCTGAAATGAGTGTTGTCTCCCATTTTCACTTTATACATTCTTCCCATGTCCACCTAGGAGGTGATATCTCAGTTACCGTTTACCACCTGTACTCCATTTGTCAAGCTGTTTGTTGAATTTTGTTGAAACTGTTTATTATAATATTCTTTTAAGTGTTTAGGGGAAAGACTTGTTAAACCTTACATTGCATGGACTGTAAACAAAAGGTTTAAGTAACATGGAAATTAAAACTGAAAAGAAGAAGAGCGAGCTGTTGAAAATTGCATTGCGGTCCCAGGTGGTTTAGGGCAATCAATAACAAGTGAGCAAATAAAGTTGGGAGAAATGGTGGAGTCAGGGCTTCTGGATTGGGTTTGGGGTTTGTTTGTTTGTTTGCTGCATGTGCACTGGTTTGCTAAAATTCACTAAGTTGATTTTCTTTTAAAATGGATGCAGAAATATTTTTCATTATTCATTTCTATGGTTTATGCAAAATCCTTAGAAGTCTTAATGTTACAGGCAATAGAAATTAATTAGAATCAATACTGTACTGTTTTGCATGTATTTGGGGTAGGCTTGGTGTACAAATATTTTAGTGATGAATTTTAAAAAGACTTAAAATTGTATTAATACATCATATACACTTATATTTTCATGAACGTGAATGTTATTTTTGTTCTTGAAGTTCTGTTATTCGTAGATAAGTCATTGGGGTTTTTTACACTGTGTTTATTTGTACTTAATATTTAAAGTTCTGCAAGCTGCTATATTCTGTCTCCGTGCATTGGTAAGGAGCAAAGCGAGACGCAGTCATTTTTGGAGAATCAGCTAGGAGAATCTGCTTTAATTTAATACAACCCTTAGTAGTATCCCCTTCTCATCTCTCCTCTCTGATGGGAAATTATAATCAGTTTTAATCAGTCTTAGACAAACAAGAGTATATGGGGACTGTTGCACTTGAAGAACATTGAGTAATTTACAGCTGAAAGAACAATTGTGTTGGTTACTATTTGGTAGCTTATAACTAAGCAAAAGGCTGCATTAATTAATTTGGAAATGCTTTTAAAAATGAACCTGTAAGTTTAGAGTGTGTCCAGTAAGTGTTTCAGAGGCACAACTGATAGCTAATAAGCATCCATGCATATCCAGTGGTATTACTGACCTAGTGGTATGCAGCCCGTGTTTGCAAGGCTCTGTGTTAGCAGATCCCTTTTGAATTGCGTCACATATTTTTGTAGGTCACAGCATGACCTACATGTTGCTGTTTTCCTGGAATATGCAGTCGGTGATCTGCATGGTAGCCTGTGTTAGGTGAACTCCGTGAAGATGTAAGCATTGTCCTTGGAAATTGATTTGAGATGATGTAGCTTAATGCCTATTCAAATCTCTCTGAAATGACCATAAGATATTTTTCTGGTTTCAGATGCAGCCTTAATGGAAATCTGTGTGTTCAAGACAGTATCCTGAATGTCTTATAAGTGAAACCTTTTAATTTTTTTGTACGTTGCCACATCATGTATGAACCAGCATCTCAGCTGGGTTTAATGGGTGGTGTTTCATGCTTACACCTTTGCCAGCTGAGAATCCAACCCATCACCTGCTTATATGGGAGGAGGATGCTGCTCCTGTGATCAATACTAGCTGATGCTTCCATTTTTAAAGCAGCACAGTTCAGCTAAAAATAATCCTGTAAATTTCAGGGGTAGTTTTTAAATAGTAAACTGTAAGGATAAATTCTACATTTAACATGAGTTTCACTTTATCCTGGTTGTTTATTTGTCAAGTCCGGTTCTTCCCATCATGAGTAGAGCTACTTAAGTCAGCACGTATGGTGTTACGTGGTATGTTTTCATTTGATTTGTTTTGTTAAGAGGGCAGGGAATGATTTGTCCCTCAGCTGATCAGTGCCATTAATGGAAGAGAAGATTTCTAATGTTAGCTGGTGAAAGTCCTGTTTCGGACCATTGTTAAAGAGCTCACAGACTCTAGGGATGTTGAAGGAACCTATCCTTCGACATATGATAGACGGGTAAGAATCACAACAATTCAGAAATTAAAAAGACCAACTCTGGTCACAGTGTATTCATAAGGGAATAATCTTGAGTGTTTCTAGTGAATGTTGCTTGTAATATTTTTATTTTTAAAGGTATTTTGACTCTAAAAGATGGATAGAAATGGCTAATGAGATATTCACATACAGGTTTACATTTCTGCTGAATAGCTGATGTGAAGAGACAAACTGTAATTCGTGTTGGCTTAGTTTTTGCAGAGCTTCCCTGGTAATGGGAACATTCAGATTCTTTTCCCTGAAAATGGAAGGAAAGGGCAAGAGGGACATAGGACATGGGAAATTTGAGCAATGTGTACATGAGGTTCTGCAAAGCATTGATAGTGATATGGTGGGATAAGAAAATACATGTGTTGAAGCTATATTGAACTGCAAAGTGATAAGAAACTGCAAGAAGGTAGTAAT
Organism: Ciconia boyciana; assembly: GCF_034638445.1. Classification (NCBI taxonomy): domain Eukaryota; kingdom Metazoa; phylum Chordata; class Aves; order Ciconiiformes; family Ciconiidae; genus Ciconia; species Ciconia boyciana. The sequence continues at coordinate 279,769 of NC_132942.1, forward strand.
CTGGTTGGAAGTAAGGTGTCCAGAAAAGAAAACATAGATTCATTGTCGAGATCTACGTTATTAAAAGTGAATGCGGGAGGCCAAAATGCAGATTTTTCTTACTCATTCTGACATCAATATCTACCTTTATTGGCTGTAGCAAGAGCTGAGCTAAAAATGGCAAAAACTTTCACAAGTTAACCGTCTTACTTTAAATAGAAAAATTACTTAAATATCTGACAATCTTTAGTAGTGAACATAAAATATCCTCCTCTGATGCTTGTAAGACAATAGAGAATCACAGTTATGGCCTTAGAAAGAAAGAAAAGGAACGGTTTCCAGGAGAAAGATACAGGGCATGAACTTTCCCTCACTGTTTGGTGTTTTCTTGTTTATATGCATTTCAGTTAAATAAAAGATAGTTTTGCTGGCTTGTTAAAATCAAAATCAAAGAAAGGAGAGCCTGATACTATAAACTCTGGGAACTGCAATGTTTCTTTTTCAGGCTGTACGTCTTGTCTCTGGCAGTGGTTGAGTGTGACCCAACTCGCATAAAATGTGTTTACAAAAACATGTTTTTAGTAAACTAAGAATGGGCCTTGAATAATGCTTGAAGTACAAAACCACTGAAATGTTTTCTTAGACCGCCATCTTGCAAGGAGTGGGGCAGGTTGATAGAGTTCATCCTTTTCCTGACAATCCTGATGCTCTTAAATAGTGTGTCTAATCTGTGTCCAGGTACGTCTCATTCTGAAAAATATTGATTCCAGAAAATTTCAATTTCCTTTCAGGATAGGGCAGGATTTCGTATTTTCACTAGTAGTGTTCTTCTCGGTGTGCGTCATGTTATGGCAATTTCTAGGGAAATAATTGTATGAAGAAGAGACAGATGGTATTTTAGCCACAGAATACTAGAATATTGGTTTAACAAATCTCCTCAGCTTTGCTGCGGATAACAATAATGCTTCTGTCCCCTTTTGACTGTTTCCATGGAGCTGCCAGCAACTTGGATAGAGTTTTTTGGTTCATGTTTTAGAGCAAGGGCCAATGGTAATTTTAGCATGAGCGGCCTAGCAGCACCAGATTCATCCTGTATTCCTTGTGCAGAGCCCCAGATCCGAGGGATATTGTGAGTTCAGTTCTGAAGGCATTTTAATATTCCTGAAAATTATTGTGGTATTGATTAAAAATCTAACTACAATACTATGATTTTTGTACAGTCAAAATCAGGGGGTGGTTAGGATTTGTTCTGAAGAGCTGTTTATCACCATTTGGTGGAATAAAATACATGTAAACTACTAGCATGTGAAATTTGCCATGTCCTGACTATAAAAAGAAATGCAGAACAGAATTGTATAAATGCTGCAAATATTTGCAGCAAGTCTGAGCTGAGTTTTTGGGTTGATCTTGGGATGCTGAATTATGATTTCATACTAAAATAATATAAATCATACTTTTAATAGCAGTTTTCATTAATCATGTATTCTGTTATGTGACATAACACACACAGCATGGAATGCCATAATTAGGGCTTGAATTTTATTCTGAAACAATGTAAAGCATAGGTGAAACCTGGTAAATAAAAGCCAAAGCAGACACTTAATTTTGGATTTATTAAAATCCCACTAGCAAAATCAGACTTTGGAGAGATAATCTCCCTTCAGAGAGATATGGCCAGTGTTCCCCTTGTAGCGAACAGAATTGTTGCAGTGATGGGAATTGGCTTATGCAGAAATGTTATTTCCTAAAAATATTGCTTAAGACCAGATCAACGAACAAGCATGAATCCAGTCTAGCTACTGGGATGAAACTTCCAGCAGGTAAGTACTTGAACTACTCCTCTAGTTCCAAGGGAGTTTCACCGTTTTGTGGGAGTAGAAAATGTCTCTCAAACTTGTTGCAGGTTGTTGGCAGAGATGGTGAAGTAAACAAAGGCCACAAGGATTTGCTGAGGATGAAAACCCTTCACAGTGGTATTTGCAGTAGTTTTCTTAATTTGCATTAAGAACCTGCAAACCCAGGGAAGAACTACTAAAGGCCAAAGAGTTTTGTTTGACTAAAGCTTGTAGAAGAAGTTGTCTTTTTGTCTGACATAGGGGTGGATATCAGTTTGGATCCCTGAACTAGCATCAAACTTATCTGATGGAAAGGCACAACAGCTTGATTTGGGTTTTTGACTTGCCATGTTCTGAAGTTCTGGATCTAGAGTCAGCATTGGGATCTAGAGCCAGGGTGCTTGAATCGGCAGTCTTGATTTGGAAAAAAACCCTGGTGTTAGGGTTACCTAACCTGAATCCCAGCAGCCTTGTCTGGTGGAGAGTTGGGTCAGTGGAGCTTCAAATTAGCATGTTAATCATTATCTTGGCAAGAGCTGAAGTGCTGGCTCTGGGCCCTGAAGAAAACAAGTTTAGACTCATTAGAGTTTCTGCTTGCTCACATAGCTAAATCCACTTCACTGTGGAACGAATGTCACCTTCTCCTTGAGCAGAGCCAAGTGTCCGATAGCAGGGCTTTGGGAGGAGCGCGTGTATGATTTGTGGTCCCTATCTGCTCTTGCCCTCAGAAAGCAGGAAATTAAAGTATAACTGAAATTGAAATACAACCCTTAGAGTGAGCTCAGGTGGGGTGAGACCTTTCCTATGGGCAAGAAAAATAAAAGCCCCTTTCTTTTAATTGCAATTTTAGATATAAGCAACTTGTTCAGTGGTGATAAAATGACTTGCCCTCTGTGATGCCCAGTGTGACAAGTTCCTCTTTAGTAGAACATAGATGATTACACAAATGAGACAGTTCAAGAATTCCTGATAGTCCCTCCCTAATATCTTAGGTGCTACATTATCCCCAGAAACTTCCCTGGGGCTTTGTGGCTTTTGGAGGATTCAGTCGGGGAGTGGAAAGTGGATTCATCTGCTCTGTTACAGGTGACCAGTTGATCCCTTGAAATGGACAGAAGATAAGAGCTAGTGCTTGTACCAACATCCTTTCTGAAGTATTTTTGCCTTGTGGTAGGGACTTCTGAGAAGGGTGAATATCACTCTGAAATACTGGGAGTAAGTAAGCATACTCGGTCACGTGTGCCCTGTTTCTCTTTGTTGATGGAACAGGTTGCTGTTAACCGTTCATGGAGCTATTAACTTTTAAATACTGTTGAGCAGTGATTGTCAGTTGTGCTGAACTGCCCGGGTGTTCGCTCATGTTTCTGTTGTCCTCTCATGCACAGAGGAGCTGAAACTGGCCCCCCGCTCTGGAAATCCCGAGTCCATTGATGCTTTTTCCTTTTTGATAAGCGTCACAGAATCAAGTACACTAGTATGAGTAGTGAGCAGATTTGCATTAAGCACCTTACTCTGTTGCTACAAGGGGAACATTGGCACTTACAGAAATGCTGATGAGGTTCTGAACCGCAGCCTAGGTTTCAGTGAGACCACAAAATCCAAGCTTGGCAAGGGACTGGCCTGCCAATAATAACTTATGGAGGCAGAGTCCTTTCCAGAGTTAGCATGCAATGATGATTTGGTTATGAAATGCATGTTTGGTGAGACTGCACGTTGAATCCAACCTGACAAGGGTTTGCAGCTTCTTCAGTCTCCTTTCCTCATCTGTGCAGGAAGCAAGTCTTTCTTGCAACTCTGTAGACCAGCTTGAGAATGGAAGTTGGGGAAGAGTGGCTGCGATCTATTAAGATTTTTTTTTCTTTATGCTGTAAAAGTTGTTCTGCCAAACAACTAGTTGATGTCAGATTTGGTAAATAAATCTTCACAAAACTCACAGGTGTTGTGAACCGAAGCAACCCTTTTGCTGCAGTTTTCAACAACACTTAATTAGTGCTTAGTTTTGACACAGCTGTTTCATTTTTAAGTGTGCCATAGTATATAAATCAAAACAGTATTCTCAACAATGATGCGTTGATTTCACAATAACAGGGCAATTTAATAAGACAGTTTCAATATTTCCAAAAGAGAAATATCCAAGTTTCCATTTCTTTTCTGTTAGGCAGGAAAATTCTTAATTTTCAGGATTTTCCACACTACATAAATTATTAATTTTTTTAAACCAGTTCTAGATTTTGAGACTGTATTGAAATCTACTTAGATTTGACCCCTTTTCTTCCCTCCTCCCCTCCTGTAGGACTTTCTAATTTTTTTAATGCTGAGAAGGGAAGAGATTTAGAAATTACACAGAGCGGATTTGTCTTACAGTATTAATCATTATCTGGTCTAGAATTTCATGCCTTCAGACTCAATAGGGTCAGTACAATTTTAGGGACAGAAGCAGCCCTCTGGTTAACAGGGTCATGTTGTGAACTTATGGGGCTCTGTGAAGATCTTGATGTGTTGTGCAGATAATTGTGTTTTCTTTATTGATGATGCTGGGGTCTTTGGGGTGACAAAGAAGTAAATGTTGACCAAAAAAATGAAGCATAGTGCACTGTTAGATTTGGAAACAAAAATATAAGCCTAATGTTTCTCATTACTTTTAGCGATATGACAAAATATTATACTTTTTCCACTGCATGTCAGTAAATATTCTTATGACAGTGGACTTCCATGTGGATTTTTAATGCATAAATACATGCCTGTCTCTTGGTCAACATTTTGTGCTCCTAATTCTAGGAGCAGGACTTGTCTCTTTGTTTATTGTACCCACGCCATTGCCCGTATCCAAACTATTGCTTCCAAAAGTGATTAAGAATACCTCCTATCTAAAAGGAGCTATCACACATTGAAGAACTGCTCAATTTTTTGACATGTGCAAAGGTACACAGATGTCTAATCCTCTTTTGCCCTCATGGCAGCTGGGTGCACTTTCTCGTCAATCGGGTATACATTTCTACCTCCCATGGACTCACGGGCCTCTGAGGAGTCCTAGGAGAAGGGCGTTTGCCATCAGGTCATTTATGTTATGCTCATGTTTGAGATACATTAACCATAGAGAGATGCCAAGGAAGCACAGTTAGTGACTGCTGAAGCTACTTATTTTTTATTTCTATGCAGGCAGATGTGTTTTTAAAAACACCATATGCACTTAGACCTCCTGGAGGACACAGCCTGCCAAAAGGGCAATATATTTTCTTTTGGGTCTTTCAAAGTGGATGCCTGAAGAGAATGTTTACTGGCAAATGGAGGCCATCTATCTATTTCACAACTGTATAAACAGTACATATGAGATGTCCAATAAGTCTCCTAGATGGCTAATAATGAAAATTTCCTCCATGAAGTGTAGTTTTGTATTTGTTAGTGAAGATTTTGATCACTAAAAAGAACTTCAAATCTTAACACAGACCTTTGCTGTGCCAGAATAATTTGAGATGTGCATAGGCTTCAGGTGGAAATGCCATTAAAAAAAAAAAAAATCTTCTGTGACCTCCTTTGCAGGTAGGAGAGACAAAGTAAAATAATAGTTTTTACTGTGTTCATTATTAAAATAACTGTTTTCAAGGACCTGGAAAAAGGAGGTATGGATGGCAGGGAACAGTCAAGGTATTAGCAAGTAACTGAAACATTTGCTCCAGTTCTAGTAAAACATTGTCCCCTGTCACTTAAGACTGGTTGGAAATAATCTGTGTAGTGCTAAAGAAAATGGCATCAAATCCCCTGTGTATATATGGGAAGTGCCAAACTATTGCCCAAATTAGAAGTCTGCAAACTCAGTGATTCTACTAGTGAAAAATGCACTGCTACCAAAGAGTGTCCTAGGAAACATGAAAACTTCAGGGAATCTTTTAACATCTAGTCAGAAAAAAGCCACTATCTTCAGGTCATAGAATCATAGAATGCTTTGGGTTGGAAGGGACCTTTAAAGATCATCTAGTCCAACCCCCCTGCCATGGGCAGGGACACCTTCCACCAGACCGGGTTGCTCAAAGCCCCATCCCACCTGGCCTTGAGCACTTCCAGGGATGGGGCATCCACAACTTCTCTGGGCAACCTGTTCCAGTGGCTCACTGGATGAGCCACTTTTTTACGATGCTCATCGTAAAAAAAATTTCTTCCTTATGTCCAATCTAAACCTACCCTCTTTCAGCTTAAAACCATACCCCTTTCCCATCTTATTACTGCAGTTGCATCTTAGCATTGTGGGATATGATAGAATTACGTGGGGCTCAAAGTCCATGAATAACACTTCCTCACAATTATGCATACACTTTATTTTATCCTATTAGTAACTGGGAGCAAATATGATAGTTGGCAATACATCTAACACTTCACTAAAACCCCCAACACTTTTATTTTACTACTTCTGTAATAAAATATTGGCATGATTTACCTCCTGCATTGGAAAGGCAGAAAATGTGTTAAGTATTTGAAATTCCACCATGTGGAATGAGATCACAAAACTATGCCGGAGCAGAATTTATTCTATTCTACAATGTTTTGACCTGCTGCTTCTTGATAAAGCAAACAGTGTTGTGCATACCATGTTTAACTCCAGAAATCAGTACAATATGCCTAAAGCAGCTTGATGTGCCTCATAAAACAGAAACCTGGGGTGAGACAGTTATCCAAAATACTTTACTATACACATATATTTTATGTGTAGATATATGCTTTTATTTAAAACAAATACTTCTTTTAAATGTAAATTATAATCATGATTGGCTGTCATGTTTTTCCCTTGATAAGCTTGTATCACACAAACAGAAACATAGGATTTCTCAAAAGCAAAGTTCAGCCTCTCTGTACCAGCTGTAGCCTACACTAGCTATTCAGCCAAAGCTACGCTTAACTTCATAAGGGCAGCATTTGTTTCATTTCTTTTGCTTTGAATCCAAAGATACTTCATAGATCTCTTAGCTCAGATACCTTTTTCCTATCTGGAAAAAAGAATTTCTATTTTGAGAGGAGACTGCTGAGTCTGTTCTTGATTTTCACAATAACCCAAGGTGTTTTAGGACTCCTATGGCTGGGTCTGATAAATCACCGCTTTGAATTGTGGTACAATTTTATTCATCTCCCTTAAAGAGTGCAACACCTGTTAGTGAATATTTTCTATTCTTCTCTCCAGCTTGCCCTGCACAGAGTTTTGTCTACTTTGTTCCAAGTTATTTTCCTTTGAATCCCAATCTAGTGTGCCAAACACATCTATGATTACAATATGTGTCTTCTAGCATTCAAGTCTGTGGTAAAGAAAGTTGGAGTGAGACTGAAAAGAGCCCAAGCATCCATTGGAGAGGTTACTCGGCAGAGATGAGAGCTGGGTACTTGTGCCCATTTTCAATATACATCTAGAGCAGACGATACCTATACAGCAAAGGGCACTGTTCAATTATGTTTTACTTAAAGTTTAAATATGAAATTAGGTTTAAATTGGGCTAAATCATACTTCTCTGGATCTCTGTTGGGAGAGGAAATTAAGATGTATTATTATGAATAATCTGAATGCTTGTTAACACTGCTGAAGTGTTCTTAGTCAAACCAGAGCTATGAATTCTCGGCCTCTCACTACCCACCCATCAGTACAGCGTTCTAGTACGTGTGTGGCATTGTTCAAACAGCAAGACAAAACATCAGTACGTTAGTTTATTCATTCATCAAGATGAAAGGCAGTATGGCTGATTAAGATTCTAAGAGTAAATAGAATCCTGTTTCATTATTTTTTCCGAAGTCCCTTGGCTCGGCTGTAAGTACCTCTTATGAATTGACTTACCCTGGGAGACATGCTGGTCTCCTACTTTCTGCTCCTGTTGCAGTCAATGGCAAAGTTCCCTTTTACTTGAGCACTGTACGGATGTACTGGTAAAGCAGGCTTCAACTAAAGGCACTTTTTCATATTTCAAGTAAGATTTTTTTTTTTAACTGCAGTTTGGTAGACAAGTGGGTAACTATTCAATTGGAACTTCTTGTTCTAGGGAAGGAAAATGGAGAGCTCAGTCCAACAGTTTTTCAATGGTTCTCTGTAAAGTTATTTCACACAAGTGTTTCTCTGAGTTTTGCTATTTTGGATACCTCTTGTATTTGGTGGCCCTCATATTAGGCAGCTGTTGCATAATTAGCAGAGTCTTTCTTGCTATAAATGTACAGCTATGCACATATACTTCTGTAATGAGGCCTGCTGGGAGGTGCATTAATGACGGACTAGGTGCCTGGTGACTGCTGTACAGATGCATGCTGTACAGTCAGTGGACAGCAGCATACAGGCTTAGAAGAGGGGTAGATTTTTCTGTCTCTTGAAAGTACTTTGTTCACAGTAATTGCAATAGGATTTTTTAACAAGTTGTAAGATCTTTGGGGCAGAGACTACATCTTAACTTTTCCTCTGTCTTATCCCTATGCTATGTAATACTAACTGAGGAAGCCTTAATTCTGAGGATTCATTAGTGTGTGAGATCGCTGCTTTGGATTTGAACTGAAATATTATTGCTGAAACAGGACCTTTTGTTCTGAAATGCAGATTTGAATTCTGTAGGTCATATCCATCTCCATAAATTAAAAGGAGATTTGTTACTGTATTTTGCCTGCATTGCTTTGTGATATTGATGAAAAATCCCATTTGATTTTCTGGCTAAACAAGGTCTGTGGTTGCTCTCGGTTATACAAACAGCACTCCACAGCTGGAGCACACCAGGGAATGCGGTCTGCAGTTTGCAAGTGACCTTTCTCTATCAGCCTTAGTATTAAGCTGCTGTCGTAATGTCCTGATGCTGTCACTGTAGCACTTTAGAGAAGAACAGGGATGAGTAAAGGGCCACAAGAAATGCTGTACCTTCAAATGAGGCTTTGGTCAGGTTTGCTGAAACAGCCTCAAGATTCCCTCTTGGGTTAAAACACAGGGAAATGAAGTTCTTTTCTTTCCCTTCCTCCTACTGATGCATGCAAGTTTTTGTTAAGTTAAACAGACTTTTATATTTGGAGGTCTCTTTACTTCTATTTGAGCACAGGAGATTATGATTCTGTTTGTTTTGTACTTGAACTAAGTAGAAAATGAAAATTAATGTGCAGCCTGACAATAATGCAGGAAAGCTTGCCTGGAATCTAGCATCAGAGCACTGATCGTTGCTCCTGCAAAGCTTCCCCACTGTCGCTGCAGTATGCGCTACCCCCTCCTTTGCAGTCTTCATTTTTCAGCACTTTGCCCATCTCCAAACGGATAAACCAGATCTCCAAACATTCTCTCTCCTAGCAGCCACAAATGGGAATAATAATGCTATCAAATGAAAGTGAATACAGGGATGATTATGATGTTTATCTAATGTCCAGACTTTTATTTTATACAGTTAACAACCAGATGTTAAAACCCCAGTGGCTGTATTACGGTGTGATATTGCCATGCCTTGCATCATTTGTAAACTAGGATCTCATCCTCCTAAAGGCATAGGCACTCATTTCTCGGGCTGTGGCAGATTGTAATATACTACACCCAAAAATAAATCCTTGTGATTAACATCTTGCATTGCCTGTGCCTTAGATTTAGTGGGTGGTATCTTGCCTTATTCTGTAGCTAGAAAGCACAATTTATTTGAAAGCTCAATAGCCTTAGAAGCTTTCTGGAATTATAAATAGGATAGAATAGTTCAGCTGGAAGGGACCTACCACGATCACCTAGTCCAACTGCCTGACCACTTCAGGGCTGACCAAAAGTTAAAGCATGGTGTTAAGGGCATTGTCTAAATGCCCTAGAGAGGTGGTCGCTGCTCCAGTGCCTGTCAGTGTTTAAGAACACAGTGTTTAAGAACACTGACTGGCACTGGGACAGCGACCACCTCTCTAGGAAGCCTGTTCCAGGGTTTGACCACCCTCTCCGTAAAGAAATGCTTCCTCATATCAAGTCTGAACCTCCCCTGACGCGGCTTTGAACCATTCCCACTGTCCTGTCCCTGGATCCCTGGAAGAAAAGCTCAGCACCTCCCTCTCCACGTCCCCTCCTGAGGAAGCTGCAGAGAGCAATGAGGTCGCCTCTCAGCCTCCTTTTCTCCAAACGAGACAAACCCAGAGTCCTCAGCCGCTCCTCAGAGGACATGCCTTGCAGCCCTTCACCAGCTGCTTTGCCCTCCTCTGGAGGCATTCGAGGACCTTCACATCCTTCTCAAATGGCGGGGCCCAGAACTGCACGCAGTACTCCAGGGGAGCCCGCACCAACGATAACTACATCGGGATAATCCCCTCTCTTGACCGGCTGGTTATGCCGTGTTTGATGCACCCCGGGATGGGGTTTGCCCTCTCAGCTGCCAGGGCACACGCTGGCTCCTGTTGAGCCTGCTGCTGACCAGCGTCCCTTTCTGCAGGGCTGCTCTCCAGCCACTCCTCTCCCAGTTTATGCTTGTGTCGGGCATTATTCCTTCCCAGGGGCAGGATCCAGCAGGATAGATGGGACTAGATCATCAAAAGCAATGCATTTTTGTTACTTGAGCATCCGCCCCATTACTGAGACATCAGCTGCTGAAACTCCTCTCATGCGTGGAGTGGAAAAAAAGAAGCCGCCAAACAAGAGGTAGTAATCTGTTGTTGCTTTCTTAGTTATTGCTAGGACCTGAACTGGAGGTTTCCAGTTCTGAAACTTGAGATGTTAAAGTGTAAACCCAGGGATGCAGGACCCGACTATTTATTTTCAAGTTACTTAGACCATTAAGAGTGAAGACAGGACTGCTGCTGTTTTTGAAAAACCTGAGGTAAGCATCCCCATTTCACATGGGAGTTAGTTAGAGCTCAGGCGCTGCTGAGAACCCCTTGTGAATGTTTTGGCACGCTATTACCTTTATAAATCTGGTCGTGCATTCCCACAGATGGTAGCTTTGGGAGACTTCTGTTCTCTGTAGATCAGGCACAGAGGGGAAAACAAAAATATATACTGAACAGTGGGTTATAGTCTATTGCCGCCTGTCGGAGCAAGCAGCGCTCTGATGGATGGGAATTTAAATGCTTTCTATTTTCCCACCACTAATGAGAAAGAAGTGTTTTCAACCGATGATTATTTTATTTGTTTAAAGGCAAATATTACAGCTGGAACTTTCATAAAGCCTAAAAGGAGTTATAGGCCCAAATTCCACCAAATATTTGGGCACAAAATATGCAGGAGGATTCATTCTTAGTCTGGTTTTGGGGTCTATTTCTATTGTATGTTTGAAGGCCAGATGATGAAAGATCAGCTCATCGGGATGAGCTGATTTCTCTGCCCTTGCGAAAGGCTATTATGAGCATGTATGTGTTTGGTTTTAGTTCTGCTTTGCTAGATGCCTGCACTGTGATCTCTACCACTTTGAAGGAACGTAGCTTTCCTTGTTCCTCAGGAGGTGCAGCATATGTTTTTGTTCATTCATAGTCAAGGTTATTGCTGTGTTGAGACTTAATGGATTTTGTGTGTGGAGGCCAAACAGCCCAACACTTATTCAGGAGTGAGTCAAATTTAGCTCGTGAGACACTTCGCTTTGCTGTAAGGAGGGGTTATGCTTTAGGATATGTTTTAAAGGGATTTTGATGGATTCTCTAAATTCTGTGGAAACTGCCATGTTACTGCTTTTCTAAAAAATTACTGTTCAGGCTTGCATTTGTACCTGCTTGCTAAATACAGGCATAAAAACATGTGCTCTTTGACCTTTGAGTAAGAATTCCAGCTGGGTTTCGGGCGAGCTCACCACTACAGCCCTAGGTCTGAACAGAAACTTCAGAGCGACCCAAACGAAGACATGGCCTCCAGCGCTGAAGTGGGCCTGAGGAACACGCTCTGCAGGGCCTTCTCTGGGCTCTCTTGGATCCAGAGTCTTCAGCTGTCCTTGTTCCCGTATCACCCAGACCAATCCCAATTTGCTGCATTTTTGTAAGTATGCTGAGGCCTTATTTCTCCCTGGCTGTGCTGTGTGGAGGTGACCTAAAAAGCACGCACAGCTGCAAAAAACCACTCGCCTCAACTCTGCTGGTGTGTAACCTGCTGTGCCACAGTAAGGCTGTTGCCTGTGAGCATTCATGTTCCAGCATGCTTACCTTAAGAAGTGATGAAAGTTTTAGACAAAATCGCCTGTTATTTTGAGAACCATCTATTTCTGATACAGGAAAGATGCCTGGAAACAAGTAATTTTTGGAGCCTGACCCCTGCGATCGAAGTATCGCCACAGTCACTTGTGACTGCATGTGGCAGTCCTGCGCTGTTTGTAGCCTGCGGGCAGCCACGGCTGGCCGCGTCTCTCACACTTAGCAGAAAGCGGGGCTCCCGTGGCAGAGTGTCCTGGTTTCAGCTGAGATAGAGTTAATTTTCTTTATAGTGGCTGGTGTGGGGCTATGTTTTGGATTTGTGCTGAAAACAGTGTTGATAACACAGAGATGTTTTAGTTGTTGCTGCACTAGTCCAGGACTTTTCAGCTTCCCGTGCTCTGCCAGGTGCAGAAGAAGCTGGGAGGGGACGCAGCCAGGACAGTTGATCCAAACTGCCCAAAGGGCTATTCCATACCACAGGACGTCATGCTCAGTATATAAAGCTGGGGAAGAAGAAGGAAGGGGGGGCTGTTCGGAGCAATGGCATTTGTTTTCCCAAGTCACCGTTAGGCGTGATGGAGCCCTGCTTTCCTGGAGATGGCTGAACACCTGCCTGCCCATGGGAAGTAGTGAAGGAATTCCTTGCTTTGCTTTGCTTGCGTGCACAGCTTTTGCTTTACCTATTAAACTGTCTTCATCTCAACCCTCGAGTTTTCTTACTTTTGCTCTTCTGATTCTCTCCCCCATGCCACCGGGGGGGAGTGAGCGAGCGGCTGCGTGGTGCTTAGCTGCCGTACACAGAGGTACGGCTCCGTCAGCACGAGAAACCGCAGAGGCCATCAGGCACTGCGCGCCTCTCCAGGCACAGTGTTTTGGAGAGTCGATTAAAGAAGAGAGTGGGGTGGATGGCTGAGAGAGACAGAAAATGAAGTGGCCTAGACGTGCAGAGGTGTGTCTGTGTGGGCTTGTGGATAGCTTCTGTCCTTTGGCCATGTGGGAAGGCTGCAGTGCTCCCGAGTGTGAGCTTTCTTGTTTTGGAAACGCTGAATGCCAGAGCCGGTGTTCTCGTGGCAGGATGCCTGGGTGTATGTGATCAGCAGTTAACTATCTGTGGGTCTCCCCCATCCTCCCCTGCACCCCATCCTAAACCAGCTCCCTCAGGGCACTGAGGAGGAGGAGCACATGAGGGCATAGAAGTGGTTGGGGCGGGGGGATTGCTGAGCCTGGTGTCTCTTCACCTTTTATTTGAAACTGATTCCCCATTAAGAAAAAAGTTTTTTTTTTTCTTGGAATCCCAAGGAATTCCCAAAATACAGCAGCAGGTCTTTTTCAACTGAGATGAGAAGGAAACTGTAAGTCCCCAGAGGTATCTATTTATTATAATCTCATTTCTTTTGTTTCATTCTGTACGAGTGGAAAGTTAGCTTTGTGCTGATTGATAGATTAAAAATGGGATTGGTTATATTCTTCTAATTTTTGGCTTCTCTGAGATCATGTTTTGCAGATCGTTTCTCTTGTTTTTCAAAACAGCTGTAAGCAAGACTGATGGGAGCGCAACATAACTTTTTTTTTTAATGGCTTGTGACTCAGAAGAATTGGACCAGCCTAACAAGTTGCCAGTGAAACCCTCCTGTGTTGCCTGTGGACGTGACAGTTTAAACCCGAGGTCAACAGAGAGAGTAAAGTACATCCTAGTCCCACAGAGGATAATGTGCCCAGGATTATTTCCCTGGGGCTAGAAAGAGCTTGGGACTACTGTTTTAAAGGCTTCTTTGAGCTGATGTAGGTTTGCACTGTTGGCAATGTTTTGAAATTCATAGACAAAGAAAAACTACCAAGTAACTACTACGTGGAAAAGGCATAGTCTGAAGTTATGTCATTAGATGTATGCACTTGAACGTAGGTCTGTATGTGTAGCCACACATAAAAGGTGTATAACATAGTGTGTTTACTGGGGCAGGAGCAAAAATTACATTATGCATATTATTTTCTAAGTGTTGTGACCTTGACCCTCTTTGCACCCACAGCCAAGTTACGTCCACCATGTGTAGTGTGTTTGTCCCCTACATGAAGTTCATTTTGCATGCACAATTTGGGCATCACATTTCAAGTGGATCTTGTACATAATTCATGGAAAAAGCAAACCCATGGTTCAGAAGACAAAAATGGTCTGGCTAGATTCCTCTAATGTACTTTATTACAGTAAAACAAGATAAAATGGCAAAGATTCTTACTATAAACAGGGAGAGTCAAGCCGGGAACTGTTGGAACACTGTAAGAGAACAATGGCCTCAGCTATTTTCCTGACAAGCCCCCAATAAATATGGGCTCGCCTGTCACATGTGCAAACTGGAGCATATACGCCTATGGCTATTGGATTGGTACGTGCTTGTGCCTCTTCATACTCGGCTGAACGTCCCCCGCAGAGTGTGTTGTTTCCCTCGTGCTTGTGCTGTTATGCCAGTGAGACTGGGAGGGCATTTTCTGCAACTTGTCTCATTCATTGCAAACCAACACAGAGAAAGGAGCCAATTTTGAGCCTTCAACTCTCATGACAAAGGCCTTCCCTAAAGACAGACTGTTTCGAAATAGCCTGACCCCAACTTGTCAAATTAACATTCAGTATGATAATAGAGATTTTTACATATTTACAGGGGAAGGCAGCAAGAGGGCTTTCTACTGATACTTTTTCAGAAAGTGTCTTCCACATAACTAGAGAAACCACGGTACAAACACAGAGCATTTCCCCCAGATTCACCTCTGGACTGCCTTGGATGCAAGACTCTTGTTCAGTGTCCCTGTTTGGGGCTGAGCCTGCCTGGTGGTTACGCTAATAAGGGTACCCAGTGAAACGCATCTGAGTCCAGTTTGCATGAGCTTCTAGCTTTGAAAAATACAGTGGGAAGGCTTTCGTACACGCTGCTAAACTCCACCCCACCCCAAACTTTCAGGTATCTTCAGTGGGATTGTTTTGTCCTGGATCCTTTTAGGTGAGGGGTATGACTTACCTTATCCTGATGTGAACAAGCAAGCATGTCTCTGACTGCAAAGGCAGCTTCAGGGGACAAGCCCAGGTGGGAAACCTCTGTTACCAGGTGAATCCTGCCCTACTAATCCGTCCTGGTTGGCCGCACCACCTCAGAGGCTGAAGACGGTTTAGCCTAAGATCATGTTAGCCTTTCAGCGTGAGCTTGGGGGAAGCAGCCTGCGGCGTATTCGGGTCCTGCTCAGACTTGAAGTAGCGGAGGCAAGTCTAGGGTCTGACTGTGGCTGTGAGCTTGGCTGCCCGACTGAGGTGGATTTGGGTTCTCTTGGCCAAACCTGGCAGGGTTCAGCTCTCAGCAGCCATCCCAGAGCCACCTTTTCATCTGCCAAGAATTCTGATTGACTACCCATGTGCTGACGGGGCACGTCTGTGTCTTGTGTTAAGGAATGGCTCACCCAGAGGGTGGTTGACTGGGCTTTCCTGGGAAAGGGATGCCTGGCTTAAAAAGAAATTTGAAATGGAGCAATCATTCCCAAGGCCTCAGTGGCAGGATACATGCTGGAAGAGGGAGAAAAAAGAGTGTTCAAAGCCAGCTGCATTGCCCTGCTTTTTTCAACTTCAGCCTGAAATTAGGTTTTAGGGTGTAATCAATAGGGAAATGAGTGATAGGAGAGGGATTGGACTGTCCTTTGTATTTTTTGCTTCTGAGATCTAGGCGTAACCTGTGGAGGCTTTGTGTCTCCATAGGGAGACCCATATCCTTCATAGTCAAGGTGCTACCCATCCTTAACTATTTTCCTGCTCTGGACAAAATCGTGCAGGGGCAATTTAGCAAAGAATAAAAGCGTGAAAGCTACTGATGAAAGTGATAAACTGATCCCTAACATCCCTGAAGCAGAGGCACAGGGCTTTGTAATGCTTTGGTATCTCTACCTACCTGAGGGCCCAGAATGCTGTGATTCAATAGGGTAGACACTGTGGTGGTGAAGTGCTCATTTCTTCTTTCCGAGGTGTTTCTAACCCTAGGTGTCTCTTGTAAAGACAGAGAAAGGTATTTCTCCACTTTTATAATGTGCAAAGCCTGTTTTTGTAAATAAACTGTTAATTGTCTTGGAGAAAACAAAGCAACCAATGACTAGAGGAGAAAGGGAGAAAAATGGACTAGCTGTAGATTATCACTGGGAGCAATGTTCAGAGCAGACTGCTTTGCCACATAAAGGATAATGGTGTTATCCGAGGGCACGTCTAGGTGTAGTTTTCCTCTATACTTTTGCTAGCATATTACCAAATGCAAGTATTAACAGGAAGGTAACCTAGAATGCTATGGGAAAGAAAGAACTAGAGCAAACAGCACATAAAGGAAAAAAAGAATTTAAGAAGGAAAGCATGGAAGCCCAAAGAAGTAATAGCAATGGGTGAGATTTGTAGGAAGGAAGGAAAACAGGAGATTCAAGAGACTAGGGAGGAAGAAGCTTCTAGTGGGATTGCTCATCCAGTTGTACTTGTCTTTTTACATTCAGTCTTAAAGATTACGGAGTGCTTTCCTTGAGGCATTTATGTTTATTATGGCTTGTTCTGCCACAGGAAGCAGCACGCTGTTATCAGCACACTCAATGCTTGTCATACTATGAGACTAATATTTGCTTCAGACTTCTGGGAGTGTGAATATAAACAAACTTCTTCTACCTGCTTATATCATGCAGCTAAGCTTGAACTGATCTTAAAAAAACAACCAAACAAAAAAAAACGAACGAAAAACCCCACAAAACAAAAAACCAACAAGCAAATCTTGAGATTCAAATGTGCCTTTTCATACACTACCAGTTCTAATTAAGTTCAAGCGTAGCCATGATCTCTTGCTGATAAATACTCCACAGCCTATAGGAATATGTTACTACTTCTCATAAAAAGTGTGGCAAATTCTCAGTGAATTAATTTAGATTTTCATTCAAGATGCATCTCAAAAGAAATGTGTGCAGCTATTAGTTCAGAATTTACCGGATGGATTTTCTGGGGAGAGGGGCAAAATAGAATCCTTCCTTGTGAGCTGCAGACTGAATTTATTATGCTTTAGGAATGGGCTTAATCCTGTCATCTTGGATGGAAATCTGCACGTAGGATTTAAAAAATTTTTTTGCGAAGCCCTGTTTTGCTTAACCAGAGGTTTTCATGGTTCCGAGGGCTCCAACAATAATTCCTACAGTTTATACCTGACACTTGCTGGTAGAGGGCAAAGCTGATAGGAGACATTCCAGCTGCTATTGTACTTGGCAGTCATTCATCGTAAATAATTCTGGCAGTCTTTTTGCTTACAGACATCTGACAGATGCTTCTTGCAATCTCTAAATAGTTGCATTGCCAAATAGACTGCCAGGTTTTCAAACAGTTATTAGGGTCATATTATTCCCACAATCTGGGAATGCTATGGTGTTTTTAATTTCCTTGAGTTGATATGTCTAATGGCATCGGTACTGTGCCCTATGTACTTCATAGAGAGGTCTATATACCGAAGACTGTGTCCCACTGAAATCAAGGGAATTTATTTATCTAGGGAACTAAACTGTTTCTTCTCAGACTTACAGTCTAGAATTTGGTCACGTGTACTGCCGAGAACCAGCACATCTCGTTGGCTCCCTTCCCTCCTTTGGAATTGAGAGTGCTCAGTGTAGTAAGGACGTGGTAGCTGGTGACATTAGCCTCCTAACTTGCCTAGGTTTCCACAGCAGACTGCAGGGACAGTGCTCTTCAGTAATATAATTAGCACCCTGTGGGGAGTAATATCCCCAAGATACTAGGGATTTTTATGAAAGATTATTCCCTCTCTGCAGTCTACGAGGATCTGCGAGCAAGCGTTGGTAAAGCAGATATTTAGAAATACTTTGGCATAAACTTCAAGCTTTATGCATTAAAAGCAGTGTGATGGAGAACAGACAAACTCACTGGGCTCTTCCCTCTGAAAGAATGGTAGGCCACCTTGACAGGTGAAAAGATACAACTTTGGGCATCTGAATATCGCAACACTCTTTCATTGAAAAAAGAATTCCACAGTAAGAGTATAATTCTTGCCTAAAATATTAATTTACTCAAATGGAAGTTCCAATGAAAAAGCAGTTTCAGGGGTACATTTTTTTTACCAACCTCACTACCTATTTAGAGCTGCTCTACATAAAATAGAGTAATAACATATCTTTACAATTACATATCTCCCCATGTCTCAATGGGATACTCATTCAAATCAATAGACTAAATTTGCAAGGTTGATCTGGTCTGTTATCCTTTGTGTAGAATCGAATAGACTATTTCAGTTGGAAGGGACCTACCACGATCACCTAGTCCAACTGCCTGACCACTTCAGGGCTGACCAAAAGTTAAAGCATGGTGTTAAGGACACTGTCCAAATGCCTCTTAAACACTGGCAGGCCTGGGGCATCGACCACCTCTCTAGGAAGCCTGTTCCAGGGTTTGACCACCCTCTTCGTAAAGAAATGTTTCCTCATGTCAAGTCTGAACCTCCCCTGATGCAGCTTTGTTTGTTCTCTCGCTGTGGATATGGGTACCACTGTGCTGATGTAAGACAGGTGAATTCCTGGGAGCAGTATTTCACCAGTTTTCAAGAGAAGGAGAAAGAGCTTGTGCCCCTGTGACTCATCTGTTTTCCTTTTTGCATTAAAAGCAGTGTCAATCCTTGGTTTAATTATCATTGGTCTAACCGAACCCTATTTTGCTGTGATTTGGGAAAGAGAGAAGGTTTGTCTACCTACCAGACAGAAGTGAAAACTTAGCAATGTAAGAATTGTTTTTGTGTACTGTGCACCTGTCCCAAGATTTTGCATCAGTAAAACTTATTCCACACATCACTTATACTGGGTGGTGTAAGAAAATGGCTGAAAATCACCATTGTACTTTTTGGTTTGGTTATGGAGCAGTACCCTAAATAACTGAGTAAATCTCTTGTTGGATCTAAGGGTAAAATTCCCATGCAGGAGGTAATTTTTTTTTCTCTAATTTCTACAGTATAACTGGCATCTCTCCCATGACTTCAGGGCAATTATTCTGTAGCTACACTAGTGCAAATCATCTTGGCATTATCAGAAGCATTTTGAGACAGCTGCCAAACACTTTTATTAAAGCAAAAATTGGAAAAAAGCTTAAAGCTCTGGTATTGGGCACTGAAAACCACATTCAGACTGCAGAGCAAATGTGCCGCATAGCTTGCAGTGAAGTCTGGTTCTCCAGCCTGATGTCCAGATCAAGAGACACAGTAGGAATATGCTGTGGTTCTTTTCCAAACTGTGCAGGTTTCCTTTCCATGGAAGATAAGGTGGGGAAGTGATAATGTGACCTGTGGCTGTTAGACTTCCTGTGCAGTCATTCCTGTTACTAGATAATTCCTGAACAGAACTGCAGCCGGTCCCACGAGCTGGGACTTCTTGAAATTAATTGCCATTAATACCTGAAGTGCTTCACACAGCTCTGGTAACCCAGCTCAAATTCTCCTCCATTAGGTAAACTGATACGGGGTGGTGGATGTGCTGTAACTGAAGGACCTGCCACCTAGTATCTTCCAAGGTGTGCAGGAGCTTCGGAGTGTTTGGGGCCTCCCAGCTGTTGCATCAGGACTCAGGGAGTTATCTGCATCTGGTTTCAATTCAAGAAGCTATTGGAAGATTGAGGAGGACAGTACTGCTCCTGGGCTTATTCCTATTTCCAAGTTCCATTTAATTTGGGTAAATTGAAAGATTTTCTTTGCCTCTTTCTCGGAGACAGTTCAGAAAAGGCAGATGGCAGTTTGCAGTGATTTCAGCAGGAATAAGATTGTGGCCCTTCAGGTTGCACTGTTTACACTGACTGCTGAAGAGCAGTTGTACATTCATCAATCGTTCTGCCATCCTTGACATCTGCTTCATCCTTATGCTATACAGATTGTCTTTTCATTCACCAGGAAAGTTGGATGCAACACTGACCTCCTGGTGACATTATTCCCAGCTCTATCGCATTCATTCATTACAAGCCAGGTAGACAGAGTGCGTACCTACGCTTGTCATTCACTTTTATATGGTTCTGGTGCTTCCTGGTGCTCAGTATTTTGCATGTCAAAAGATTATCATGCAGGCTTTAGTTATTAAATGGTGCCTTTTGCTTTCCAGAGCAAATCTTCGTGTTTTGACCAAATATCAGTTGTATCAAAGGGCAAACTGCATGCAAAATAACAGAACTCCCAAAGTTGCTATTTATTTACTGTTAGCAGCATGTCTATGAGAGCTGGACTTTGCTGAAGAGCCTGCAGGGTAATATTAAACCTGACAATGCCAGCGGAAGCAATGGACCATGTAGGCTTGCAGTAAGGAAGGAAGGGAACTCATAAGCAAAAAAACCACCTTCAGTATGTAAACCATTGAGTTGCTGGTGTTTTGTCACAGGAGAATGAGAATAATTTCATGCTTTATATCCCACTTTTCCTTTCACAGGAGTAGAAATTGTTCTGCTTTGTCTGTTTGCCCTTTCCTACTTTTGTGTGCTCAGCTCACGATCAGCAGCTCAGCAGTGCTCTGATTGTTGTCAGTCCTGGGGTCCCACGCTCAGTGGGCTCAGGGATTGCCTGGAAGACTCCAAAAGGTTTGGAAAAGAAGGGAACGGGATGGGCGCTGGGATCCAGAAAGAGCTGAGGAGGGGGAGAGCAGAGAGCAATGATAACAAAGGCAAAGACTATCTAAACCCTCATATTTGGCCATAAGGTGCTTGAATTACAAATAAGGATACTTGTTACACTTTATGCAGCAGTAAGTCTATGTTTAGTTCAGAATGCCGTGCACTGTAAAGTCAGGTTTATGGAATGCTCTCAGCTTCATGCTTGTGGGTATATCACCCAGCTTCTGATTTTAAAAACATGACTGACATTCACAACTTCAGGATATTCTTCCAGTGGGGAGAAGTCACAGGGCATTTTGTTGTTGTTCAACTGTCCCTACATTTTTAAAATAGCAAATACACCCACTTTCTTTCCTAAATACCCTTGTCTTTTCTGGATGCGACCCATACTTCCTGTAATGAACCTTCATTCTCTGTCCTTGAGGCTTCCAGCTGTGTGTGGGGCTTTATCAGGTGGTCCCCTTCAGCGCGTGCACAGAGAAAGGCAGGAATGGCTGTTAGATAAGCCAGGAGACTCCAGTGACAGTGAGGCAATCCTAGAGGTACAGCGTGGTCCTCTGTGGTCCTCTGCCACGTGCATAATCTTGATGTGCAGGCTTTGTAAGTGACAGAACATCCAAGGGCTCAAAGGAGAGCAGGGCTACACCCTTGCTGTGAGGGCACCTCGGCCCCATGCTGGGAGGAGCCCCGTGGGACACTGATCTTCAAAAAGGTCTTGGGAGAGGTGAAAGCTGAAGAAGTGAGGGAACTTAACAGAGAAGTGCAAAGTGCTTTTTAGAAAGGAAATATAGATAAGGAAGCAAAAATGAAGATGAAGTGACTGACAGCATTCTGAGTTTTATAGATATCTTTTGGTCAATGATGCAGGCTACTGCTCCCACATTCATTGCTGACAGAGTAAAGCTCTGCAAATAGTGTTTTTTTCCAATTAACTGCAGGGTAACATCTTCTGGGGGTTATTCTGGAAGAGGAGATAAAAATGAGGCAGCCTGCTCTTTCTGCTCAATGGAGTATATGCATATATGTATGTATGTGTGTAGCTTCACATACATGTTGTATCTGCTGTAACATCAATTCTATTAATGTATTCTAGGCCTAATATCATCCCCTGGCATCGTGGGAGGTAGTTACTTTATTTCAGTAATCAAAGAAGAATAGCACTAAAAGATGGAAGTGAGCAATTAGGCCCCTCTCGCTTCTTTTTCCTCGGTGGTACTGTGCCTTTTCTGTTTCTGTTAAAGCATTTTCCACTGTCAGGAATGTTTCCTGGAGCTCATCTTGCAGGTGACAGAAATTTTGCCTCAGTTCCTTTTTCTTTTTTTGATGGATATTTTTCCCCTAATCCATCCCTGCTGGACTATCTTTCTAAATTTCTCTCAGGGAAAACTGGAAAAGCCTGGCAACACTAGAGTTGTGGCTGACTGCTGACTCCATGTCTGGAAAGAGGTAGCAGAAGTAATCACAAGAACTCCCCAGTAAATAGCATCCAAGTCACACTTGGGCTACGTGGCCCTGGTGCATTAGTAGAAGTTTCTGTTATCTCAGCACTACAGCGTATCGCCGCTGCCTCTAGAATAGCTTTGTATACACATGCTAAACCTGTGTTTTACATCTGCAGAGAAAAAATATAAATGCCTGTTTGATTAGCTGTTGGGAGTAAACTACCCTTTTGTAGAAGGCTGAAGATGTGGTTTTTGCACCTCATTCTGGATTTTCCCTTTGCTGTGTTCTTTTCCTAACTCAAGTGTGCATGCTCTGTGGCCATTTGACATGAGCTTTTTTATGCAGTGGCTGTTTGGGTAGCACTGCAGCCTTCCATCTGCAGGGTGATGATACCTGTCATTATCTGTCTTTATTCTTTCAAGCCTAAACACCCAAGGTATCTCATTCCTGAATGAAAACATTGATCTTTGATGAACTGCCGCTAGCCTCTGGGAGGCTGACCTGACAGTGGCCCGTTGCATGACGTGACGCGGTGTCCGTGGCTGTAGGGCTGCCCTTGGTGCCGTGTGCCAGCGGCAGTGGTTGTTGGAGTGTGCTGGTTGTGAGGGCAGCCTCAGCCAGCGAGAGCTGCCACGTGTGCTCAAAGCCTCTCGTGCTCTCTGCTGAAGGGGCGTCTGGGCCAGGGGAGTCGCTGAAAGTGCTTTCTGCTTTCAGGGTGGTTAAGGATCTTAAACGACACAGCAAAGAAGCATTTCCCCTATGCAGGAGATAATCTCCTGTGACTTTTTTAATCTGTTGTCCTTCCTGCTTTGCTTATGTACTATTTCCTTTCTCAAAAGCCATCCTTTGCATGGTTAATCTGGTGAAAGTGTCATCCTTTGCTCAAACCCAACAAGTCTTCATGTATTAGTATTCATTTGGCATTGACAGCCAAAGATTTCTGCTTTCTTGACCATTTCTGTCACATCTGGCCTGATTTTTTTTTTTTCCCCCAGACCAGCACTAAATCAGATCTGTATGTGCTGTGTCACATGATACACGACAAGAACAAGCCATTTTTATTAACTGCTTTCCAAAGCCTATTTTCTTTCTCAATCGTCTGCACCTACAGCAGGCTCAGCCCTGATGTTGTACCGTTGCAGCCCTCCTCATGAAAAGTTCTTCATGTAACTAGCGTGATTAGATCCTTTACTACCAGTATTGAATATGAGGCAGTGTGGGAAATATGGATCAGATCCTGCTCTCATTTGTAGCTATATGTATACAATGCAATGCCAGGATTTCAGGGGTATTGTAACTGGGAGCAGCAGAGGAAGCCCTGGGTGATATAGGACAGTGTTTTCAGGATAGCGGGATCAGTATGGCAAGAAGTGAATCAGCTTTCTTGGGTTTACAATGACATTCTTTACTGAGGATTCTGCTATCGTCTCAAAGGACATGTGTCATTTCTGCAGGTTTCATGGATGCGGTAGGAATGTCAGAGTGACTGTGTGAACATGAACATGGCACCATCTCAGTCCCTGTTCAGTGCTGAGACACATGGACACAGAAATTTCTAGGGAGCTTATCAAATCCACGTTTATTTTGCGGGTAGACAGAATACGTCTTTATCTGAGGCTGTCAGTCAGTGCCAATAACCAAGACAAATGCTAAAAAAAATAAAAAATAAAAATTAAGTTTATGGGACAGAGGGACACTCGGATTCTTAGTGGTATAGAAAAACCCCTTGGCTTCCTGATCTGCATATCTTGCTGATGTGCTTGGGTTTAAGCATACTGCATCACTTTGGCTTAGGACAGAATTTTCCCCCAAAAATTCAGTTGATGGAAACCATTGGTGGAATTTTTTTGCAAAGGGGACAATTTCTAGTCTGATACAGGCTTTTGTATGTCGTTAGTTCTCTGCTTCTACAGAGACCCAGAATGCTGGTGAGGACTTCAGCACTTCCTCTCTTCCTGTGGCAGATTGTAGGTGTGTTGTGGAAAGTCTTTGAGTTTGGCACAGGATCTAGGGGGGATCAAGGGTTGGGAAGGGTAGGAGGAAGATACTGTTGGTTAGATCCTTGAGACTAAAGTGCCTGCTTTGTGGTTACCTCAGACTGTAAGGCTTGGATTAAATGACCTGTCCTTTCTAGTCCTGTACTCTCAACAGCACTAATCCTTATGGTAAACAAACTCCTATCTTCATTGCATAGTGCCCCTTTCTGAGAACAGGAAAAGGGCATATATGGAATCTCCACTAGCATGCCAGACTTCCATACAGAAGCCTGATTGTGCTGGGATCTCCCTTGCAGGTTTTCAGACAAAGATTGCAGTGTTTGGAGAAGTGAGCTTGTCTCGTGTTCTGTAACCATGTGAGCTGTCATGCTGCAGTGTCCACTGACAAATAATAGTATGTCTTATTTCTCGCAGGGCTTCCAAAGCAGCTGAGTCCAGGACCTTAAGGAATGTCACGCAGTAGGTGCTGAACTAACTGGCACTGAAAGGAACAGAAAAAGATGGCACTCTGTATTTGAAATAAACACGTGGACTCTCACTGATAAGAAACCATGTCAAAAAAAGGACGTAGCAAGGGCGAAAAGCCTGAGGCACTGATTGTTGCCCTGCAGGCTGCCAATGAGGAACTCAGGACCAAGCTAACAGACATTCAAATTGAGCTGCATCAGGAGAAATCTAAGGTGAGTGAGGGTTTGGTTTTAAATAACAGTGTCTGCGCTGAAGGAGAAAAACACATGGAAAAAATAGTATCACAGAAATCAACAGATGCAACGCAACTCTTTCCTAGAACAGTGGTCTGATCCTTTCCCCACATGCAATGCTTTCTTACTGTGGATGTCCTATTGCTTCCGTGGAAAAGACTCCTTTTTACTGAGGTACAAGTTTGAGAAGCCTCTGGCCCTCAAACAGAGCAATATGTCTTTTGTAACATCTTTGGCCGTATTCCAGTTAGTGGGTTTCATCCTGTCCACTCAGTGGTTAGAAATTGTGTGGTGTTGCTGGTTTTTGAATGGCTGATATTTCAGCAAGACACGCCCTCATTTCAAAGTTGGGTAAAGTATTCCTTAAATGTATAGCATGACAGTCCATGTGAACCCTTGTAATCCATCTGCAGTGCAGCCGAACTGTATTGTGTACACTAGGGCATATATGCATTGTTTAAAGCTTGTTCAGGTACCAACGGTCTGCCAGAATCAGTCTCAGATATGTAAAGTTACTCTAAAGCCAGCTGAGCCTCATGCATGCAGTGTATAGCTATGGCCCTATAGTGTAGACATACCTGTGAAGGTTTGAGGTGCCTCCCGTATACTTGGGAAGCCTTTGGTACAACCTCAGGGCTGTGTGCTGCAGCTTCAGCTCTTGCCTACATCTTCTGAATTTTTCATGCTCTTTTCCTGCATTGTCTATGCTAGGGCAGGCCTTGCAAAACCCTTAATCTCTCTTTACACTACCACAGCTTTTGTAACCCGTAAAAAGGTAATGGGCTGGGTGTTATCCAAATATAAAATACTGACTGTTGTTTTACACCTACTCGGCACATACCCTGCCTGCATTCTATAAAAATCCTTGCAAGCAGCGTCAATTTTCCCACAGGTGATGGTGAAGTGGCTTTGCAAAGAAGTGTACTTTTTGCTCTCTAAAGTGTTGCTCCCTCTTCATTTAGAGATGCTTCTAGCAGCAAGCACAATATGTCTGTGTTTTATAGTCAGAGTACAGCTTTTGTGCAATAAACCCTTACATGGTAAGTGCTACAGTTCCCTGAACGTGAGTGAGATTAAGACAGTCCTTGGGTTTAGCAGTGTGTTCTTTATGAGCAGCGAAGGTAACAAATGTCTGTTTAATAGCTCCTGGTGAATTCTTACGAAGTGGGCTGGAGGCAGTGCTAACTGCAGCCAGGCATCCCCCACCAGTCTGGTGGCAGCCACATTTTCAAAGGATGATGCCTAGTGATGTATTGTTTTTCCAACTGGATTATAACTGAAGTCCCTCAACCTGGCTCTTTGATTCCTTCAGAGATAAGCATATGTCCTGGGCAAATAAACCCAGAATGCCTTGCCTCTAGCTTCCAAACCTGAAAAACCACAAATCCTTCAGCCTCTAAGAGGACTTTTTAATAATTTCTTTCTTTTAGGGACCAATGTTCATGCCAATATATCAAGGTTAATCACACTGGTAATCTCAGACAACTCTTAGCCGCTATAGCGGAAGTTGGTTTGTATAATTTAGGAGAAGCTAAATGAAAGCAAGAATAGCCAGTTCTGTGTTATCTGATGTTCTGAGAATCTCTGGGGGCATTCTTCCTTCACCTACCAGTGAGACTTATAGCCATTAATTTGCAACCTTTGAAAATGGACAAAATTTGCAAGCCGCAACAAAGCGGACATCACCGCTCTTTCAAACTCATTCTGTATCCTTTTCTTTCATAGATGGTCAATGACAGTCTTGGAAAGCAAAAATGTTTTTTGAATCTTTTGTTTTCCCTGCAAGCTTTGGCATTCATGTGTTGCACACACGGAAGGCTTAGTTATTCTCTTAAGGAGCCACAGGCTGGCTGCCAGAAAACTGATGGCCCAAGGAGCTTCTGTAATGCTTTCCACTATATTCTGAGTCTTGCTGCTTTTGTTATCACTGCGGAACAGAATTCCAATACGGAAGTTGCCAGTGCAGATTTTTGTTACTAGACATCACTTCAAGGATGGCCCAAAATAATGAGAGTTACAAGAGTAGGAAAGTCTTGAAAACAAAACCAAAAAAAGCTTATCTGAAATATATTTAAATGCGTTTGAGTAACACTGCAAAGGAGGTAAGCAGAATATGAACAAAATAATGAAATTGCTTGCACGCTTCATACCTCTTGGGATGCCCATCCAGAGGTGCTCTCGTCCATTCTGGTGACTAAATCGGACTGAGTGCTCAGGGCATTAGAGCTGTCATCATGGAGTAGCGGGGGGCTAAAAACTACAGTCTCAGGAAGTAGATCACACTTCTGAATTGTTCTGCAGTTTGGATTGAGAGGAGCAGACATCATTGCCAATTTTGTTTTAATCTGGAATTCAGATTTTAGCTCTTTCCTCCTCCAGGTTCGGATTGGACATCTTAGTACAACCTCATCTGTAAAATCAGGTTAGAAATAGGGTGCCAAACTGGGCAGTCCCCCACAACATTAGAAGGAGCTTTAGGAAAGTGTTCATCTCACAAAGGGGTCAAACAAATAGGATCTTTGGACTTCTCCTGTCTCTGCTAGCAGTAAGTTCACTCTACCAATGAATGCAAAGAGGATAGAAACCTCTGGGCCATTGTGGTCTTCTGTTGAACAGGTCTCTCTTCCATTAGTTCAAATGTAATAATCTTTTTCCCACAAGGCCCTCATTCACTTTCCCTTTCTTCCCATCAGAATGGTACATCTACAAGTCAGCCTAACATCTGATGGTGTTTCAGTTTAATAAACTAGGCAGCCTGGAAACTAATAGCCATAAAACCAGGCATCCCAGAGCTTAGCTGTGGTTGTACTCAGGCCCTGGCTGGGTCTGCATTGCACCAGTGTGGATACCCAAACTACTTTGAAAGTTTAGATGTATCTTTCTATGTCATGCCAGAATGGATTGCTTACAATAATTGCACCTTGTTTTGCAGCGCATTCAACTCCCTTTTTAATAAACAGGAAGAGATGTGTTACAAGAAAGGAAGAGGGCATTAGGCTCATTTTCAGTCAGGGGTGTTCAAAATCAAGGATGAACCTAGAATGAAAAAGGAGTGAAGGCAAACCAAAAACCTGTCCTAAGGACTTGGGGGTTGAGGGGCTAAGGTTATGTGTGGCTTTCTTTTCAGAAGTGGTCTATGTAGTAAAGGCATTTTAACATCTCACATGAATCGTACAGATGTGATTAAGAGAGACTGCTTTGTAGTCCCTGGCTGCAAAATCTTCTTGTTGCATGTGACATGTATTATTACACATAGTTACTGCATTCATAGCCTCTGAAGTCCTCCAGAGAAGTCAGTGGCAGTTGCAAGTGCAGACCACTTTTAAAAAACATGTGTATTGAATACTTTGCTTTGAAAAGTTGTTGTGCATTGGAGGAAGTTCTAGGAGAATCTTTCAGATTTGTTTTCCATCGAGCCTTCTGAGGAAGATGCCTCTCATTTTTAGAGTCTGTTACTTGTCAGAATTACTTTGATGATTGAAACCAAAGTAAAAGTACGCTTTCAAACTCTTCTAATGGCTTATTTTGGGAAAGGTATGTCTGAAATAAGATGGGGATAGCATGAGAGAAGAAAAAAAGTCAATCAGCTCTGCATATAGCCAATAGCCCTTCCTACCTTCACTAAATCCTCTCCAAGTAATCAATTAGGCCTGCAGGCTAGACCACCAGTGTCTCTTGGAGGGCTTTCAGATGACCTGCTGCTGTGTTTATTCATCTTGACTGTTTTTTCCCTGTTTTTTCTTTCTGAAAGGTTTGCTCACTCTTCCTTGTTCTTTGTGGTCTTTATTTAAAAAGAAATTAACACGGAAGTCCTTACAATCTTTGAAACCCCATTCTTTTTCACTGTAAATAACAAACCTACCGAGTTTGCTTTGAACTGAATCCATTCCTTATCTGTTGCTTTCCTTTGGTGTAGGTTCACACAGGTTTCTATTGGGGAATTGCTCAGGGGTGTAAGTTGCACCTAGAGATACATCAGTGTAAGTGTACTGAGGACTGGTGGGTTGCTCTGTAAATTTGATTCCAAAGCTATGGACAAAGAACTTTAAAAACTGTTGTTAACGAAGAGTAGCAAAGGACATATTTTGAGTAAAGCTAGCTGTTCCATAAGGAGAATAACCAGTGAAGCATGCTTTTCTGTAGATATGTGTGTAAGAAGTGACTACAAATGCCTATTAAAGCTCTATGTATGGATAAGAACATCTGTAAAAGATGAAATGCTTCCTGGACTTTCAGACTTGCACCTTACCTCAGTGGGGATCATATAGAGGCAAGCACTTCTCTCTCATCTGATTGACTGCCCATGGTCATGAAAGTTGTAGGAACCGTGCTATTTCTGAGCCCTCTAATTTTCTGGTGAATTTGACTGACATTGACTGATGGGTTAAAAAGTTATTAGACAAATGCGTGCATATACGTGGAGTCTTATTTCCTAAGGAAATATTGAAAGTACATGTAATGTCCCTGCATGAGGCAAGACACCTGGAGAAGACAGCGTTATTTTGGCTTGAGTAAAGGCAGTGTAAAATCTATGTGAATGCCCCAGGAGTTGGCCCATGTTGTAGGAGGGTGGAGGATCATCTAGGGTCTGCAGCAGGGTCTTCCTCAATTTGACACGGCTCTGTGTCTGAGTGGGCTTGTTTTGATAACATTATGTTAGTAGCAGGTGACTTTCATTTTATCTCAACGTAGGTTGCTAAACTTGAAAGAGAGAAGACTCAAGAAACTAAGCGTATCCGCGAGGTGGAGCAGCGCAAGCAGACCGTACAGATCACGGAGCTAAAAGCCAAACTCCATGAGGAGAAAATGAAGGAGCTGCAGGCCGTGAGGGAGAACCTCATCAAACAGCATGAGCAGGAGATGACGCGGATGGTGAAAGTCCGAGACAGCGAAATCCAGCGCCTCAAGTCAGCGCTGTGCGCGCTGCGGGATGGGAGCAGTGATAAAGTAAGGACAGCGCTGACTATTGAGGCTCGTGAAGAGGCCAGAAAACAGTTTGACTCCGAGCGCCTTAAGCTTCTGCAGGAAATTACTGAACTGAAGTCTGCCAAAAAGCAGGTAGATGAGGCCCTTAACAATATGATCCAGGCTGATAAGATCAAGGCGGGAGATCTTCGGAGTGAGCATCAGTCCCACCAGGAAGCCATTTCCAAGATCAAATGGGAGAGTGAAAGGGATATTCGCCGCCTGGTCAGTAACCAAAACAGTTCATGTGTTCTCTTACGCTGTAGTGAGTTTGCCTCTTGTGCCTCTTAGCTTTTTGTGAATAACAGAACTCTGCAATGTGCCTCAGTTTGCAAAAGTATTAAAACCTTCTCATTGTCATTTCTCAGCAGTAAATAGATCATGGTGAATCAGCTAGAGCAACCGCTGTGATGGCAGCTAACAGCTTAAAGTAAGAGAATGACTGGCCTAGTCCGTAAGGATTTGGCTTGGAGAGATACTGATACATGCGCAATGCAAAGTGTTAGGAAAAGAGTGTTTGCATCTGCACGTGCAGTTTGTTAGTTTCTCTAGCCCTTGTGATGGTATCCCCAACACATTAAACCATGGCAGGATGGGAGATACCTTTTGGTTTGGTCTTGGCATAGCCTTCAGTAATTGCTGTGGAAAATGAACAAAATGAGGCCCACATCAGCAGTGGTGCAAGTTGCCAGGTTTCCCGATCATCCAGGGAGCTGGACCTGCTTGCAACAGTGGAAAGTTTGGCTTGAAAACTGGAATTCAAGATTTGAGAGCTAAGTAAAAGAAATGGTAATTTAAACTGTCAAGAGCGATTCCCACACCCCACCCCCAGTTCCAAGTCTGTGTACTGGAGGTATATTTCTTGTGTTGCCAAAATGCTCAATAATGTAGTACAGAGTAGTAGTGGTGGATTCTTCATATTTGCCTTCTGAATTTTGACCCTTCTTTTTCCTTTGATCCCCATTTGCAGTTCTGTGTAGCCATGAGGACAAACTACTTTTTTTCTCATCTGAAATTGAGGATCTATTTTCAGGGTTTTAATATAAAAAGGAACTATAATGAAATTCAGGATAAAACAGAGATATTTAGTAACATTACGATCAACTCAGGTTCCACATATGTATTGTTATGATTTTATCTTTAGCAACTGATGAAGGCTATTTTTGAAGGCTATTTACTTGCAGAAGAGCCTTGAACAAGTTCAGAATTATTTTTATCTGACTTACACAAGGGGTTTCCAAATCCATTGTATTGCCATCAGAGTGACATCTAGTTAATGGAGATCAGAATCTAGCCTTATTCATTTGAAAAATACTTTGGGGAGGATTTCAGCAAGCCTAGAAAGCTGCAAGACCAGAAAGTATCTTTGGCAGCTTCAGGCAAAATTTAGCATAGATATAATTTTTGTTTTCAGGGAATGATTCATATCATTCCCAGATAATAGTACTTTTATTTTGCCAGAGTGATTTGCAAATTCTGGTTCACCAAATTTTCTTGAGCTCAGTGACGTTAGCAGCTCTGTACCAATTTTCATGGTTGCAAGGCTTGTATGGGCTGATCCTATTCTAAGTTTTAATCTAAAATTTTCCTCTCAGCCATCATTCTTAAAGTTGCTGTGAGGTGAAATAAGAGGCACTTCTTTTTGTCTTGGATAGTCCTGGGATATCAGGCAGAAATGAAGTAACAATAAAATGAATAGCCTTGAGTTTGCACTCAGCAGAAGATTAATAACGTGGCACTCGGGTTTAAGAAATATCACGTCTGCACAGATCTTCTGTTTGTGAGAATTGGACCGTAACCTCTACTGTCTCAGCTAATGTAGCTCCATTTACACGAGCAGGAGCTAGTCTAAACTTTTTTGGTTTTGTCAGAGTTTATACTTACTTTTCACTAGTATAAATAACTGACCAAAATGCAATGTGAAAGCCTGAACTCTTCATCCAGTTATCTGTTAGCACATCACACCATGCTCAGTTCCTGGGCTTCACTCTGTATAAGGCCGGTGAATCTGCTACTGTGCCAACGTACAGTTATGGCTGAAACCTCAAAGTGTATTGCTTTACAAGCCTGGTGCAGTATGATATAGCAGATTTAAGTGGTGAACACCGCTATTAAGTAAATCATATACTGCTAGATTGGAGAAGGCTGAAATGCTGTTGCCTTTACACAGTAATAATGTTGTTCTGGTGTTTCTCTCATTCAGATGGACGAGATCAAGGCTAAAGACAGGATCATATTTTCCTTGGAGAAAGAACTGGAGACACAGACAGGCTATGTGCAGAAGCTGCAGCTGCAGAAGGAGGCTCTGGATGAACAGCTCTTCTTGGTGAAGGAGGCAGAGTGTAACATGAGCAGTCCCAAGAGAGAGATCCCAGGAAGGGCCGGAGATGGTTCGGAGCACTGCAGCAGCCCTGTACGCAGGTTTTCCTGGCCCCTGCAAAACAGAAACATGGCTGTGTTTCTCTTGCTTAAATATTTTCTCAGGCCCTGGGAAAACATTCCCACTCTTACTACTGAGAAGTTATGACCATAGATTCTTCAGGGAGCATGCTAGTGGGACAAAGCTTTGTAAGGCTGTTTCCTCAGTTACTCTATTTACAAATACAAACATCTTAAATAATTAGTGCCCCTTTGAAAGAATCATTCCATGAACATAACTACCTGGACAGCGTGCATCCTCAGAAACAGACAGAATTGGGAAGATGGGCAGGGAGAAGGCTGGGGGGCACTTGGGGAGACTCTTAGGAGAGCCTCCTCTTTCTCTGTCTTATTCTCCACTTATACAGCCCTTGCTGTCATTCACAAAGCTTGCAGCTCACTGGTGGTGTGACTAAATAGATGATGTTTACGCAACAAATGTGTATATATACACATATTTACACATATGCAAATGAGGAATAAGAAAGTAAATGCAATTGATACTGAAAGGAATGTCCTTAGTTTTTCACCTGACATAGTGGCTCAGCAAATAGAAGCAATGTATAGGAAAAGGCAATAAAAATTAGTCTTTTAGCTTTTTGTGTTTCCTTCCCCATCATAAAAAAAAAAAATCAACATCTGTTTGGTAGTTTTTTTCTTTATTTTTTTAAACAACTGAAAATTTTCAATCTTAAAGTATCTTCCAAACCAGATACTTTCTTCCAAAAATATGTATATTTTTGCCAGCATGTTCAATACTGTAAAAATCCATAAATATATTTTGTTGATGAAGACAGCTTAAGTTGACTGGTATGTGGTTTTTGAGGATTCTTTCCCCAAGCACGTATTTTGAAAAGAATCAGTAACTGTATTATGTTGTTGCCAACAAACAGGACTTGCGCAGAAACCAGAAGAGGATAGCAGAACTGAATGCCACAATCCGGAAGCTGGAAGACAGGAACACGTTGCTCGTTGATGAACGAAACGAACTGGTGTGTGAGCTTTGCACTATCAGATGGAGGAGGTCAGGAGCTGTAGGGAAAGGCAAAGAGAGGAGGATCCAAGGATGATAGCCAGTGATGAATATAGCTTTTCCATCCATCAGGCTAGTCCCTCAGGAGGCTGAGGATGATTTTTTTTATACTAGAATTAAACAGTAGTTTCACTGAAGTTACACGAGTACAAAATCACAACGGAAGTTGAGGCAGAGAGGCTTGTAGGTTTCTATAAATGCCTATACTCCCTCCTTGACTTTTTGAGTGTACAACAGTGTATGGTGAGACTTACCTTGTAAATGAAATAACGTCTGTAGTCCAGTGTTTGGGCAGCTTGAGAACAGTTAAGTATCGGATCTTGGGAGAATGGACAACAGTGAATTGATCCCTTTATCTGATTTACTCCTAGGTGGTGATACCTGTGTGTTGAAGTCAGCACCCTGGCTTTTTAATCTCTCCATGTTTCTACTTCTGTGATTAAGGTTGGGGGTGGTGAAATTAAACTCTTGATTTTTTTATTTATTTATTTTTTTAATTCCTGATCTAGGTGTCCTAATGCACTCCTTTCATATCAATTTAGCTACCTTGGATCTCCTCAATGTTCTTAATGTAATTTTTGCAAAATAATGTCTTATCAAGATTGCAAGTTACAAATATGTTCATGTGTCTCTCTTCAGTTACGAAAAGCTCTCAACCCCCACATTTCTGTGATACTGAATAGCTTGGAGTCTGATGAGTCAGCTTGATTAGCTGTTGCATGTCATTAAATATTCAGCCTATTTTTTCACAAGAAAAAAAATCATTTTAAAAGGCTTCTAAGCTGTATCTTGCACAGTGTGACTAAAAGGAACGCATTTTGTTAAATGTGACCAGGAGTACTGCTGGAAATACTATACACTTTAAGATACATTTGGACCAGCAACAACTAATTTCATTCTTAGGGTAGGACAAATGGTTGTTTTGCCCACAACTGTGCTGATCAAGGATGTAACCACTTCCTAGCTGCTCTCCCCTTTCCTGTTAGCAGAAGGGATCTTCAGGCACTTGCTAACCTGCTTCAGACAAGATCACTGGGTTAGTTTAAATAGCCTAGTAAGATGATGTGATGATGTCAGCAAATGTGGTTAACTGTCCTTAACAGCTACAGAAAACTCTCGCAGTCCTCTCCCCAGCAGAACTGCAAGGGGCAGGAACCTCCCAGTGACGAACAGTAATACAGAACTGGGACAGTGCCTTTGTTAGGTAGATCACCTGGGCACAAAGATGATGTCTTTCCACAGTCACACGCCATCTTCCTTGTCCTCCCTTAGAAAAAGAAATTATAACTATAAACCACTCAGTATCACTGGATGGAACTAATTTTTCAGAGGAAGAGATCTTGGTTAAAACTCTAGTTGTACCGATACTGGAACTTCCAAGTATGCCCTAAGATACCTTCCTATCTTATGGGATTTGTTGTTTAAATGTTACGTGATTTGCTGATTAAAATGAAGTCCATTGTGCATGTGCACAAGTATTTCACTGTGTGGCATTAAAAACCAGACTTACAACTATGGTGTTATTGCTGTGATCCAGATTGAGTAGGTACCTATGCACATCTGTCTTTCAGTGAGACAATCAGTGGGTTTCTTGCAGATAAAGCACAGGTCATTTTGGACTTTCGTAGCAGCTTTGCAGTTGCCTGACTCTGTGTTGGGTTGCTTCATCTCTATGTCTGGGTTTTCCCATAGGTAAAGCCATCTTTTGGAAACATATGTGCAGAATTATGCTTTGAGATTTATAGATAAAGTAAGTTATGGAAGCTGTAAGCATCAGTTCCATTAGATCACTTTGTTTGGCATTTTACTGGGACAGTAGTCCAACAGGGAAGTAACAAAAATACTTCTGACAAAGGAGGGAGAAAAAATATCTTTTATTTGGATTATTTACAATTATTAATTGCTGTTATCAATCCAGTTGAAACGTGTCCGAGAAGCTGAGAAACAATGTAAACCTCTTCTGGAAAAGAACAAGTGCCTCATGAAGAGAAATGATGAACTTATGCAGTCTTTGCAGCGCATGGAAGATAAACTGAAAGCAGTCACTAAAGAAAATATAGAAATGGTTGGTACTGGAGAGCAAAGTGAGGATTACTGTATGATCTATGTCTGTTATGGTGGCCACATCTGCATAGTGCATGCATGTATGTACATAGAGAAAATGTGTTGTATATAGTGCGTAATACCATTGATAAGATATAGCCATGCTTAGGTCTGTATATTATAGACTTACATA
The DNA here is from genome assembly GCF_034638445.1 of Ciconia boyciana. Lineage (NCBI taxonomy): Eukaryota > Metazoa > Chordata > Aves > Ciconiiformes > Ciconiidae > Ciconia > Ciconia boyciana. The sequence goes on from NC_132942.1 coordinate 315,079, forward strand.
CTATAACATTGTGTATTATGCATACATATGCAATATAATAAGTGAATGCATAATCACCGTCTTTAATACTATCCCAAAAATCAGAATTTTGAGTTTCAATTGTTTTAAAAAAAGAAAAAAATAGTTGTATCATTGAGTCATATCCCACTGTGCTATTTTGCATCTGGAACTCAAAAAGGAAACTGTTAAGAGCAATGTTTTCAGCCAGCATGATGTTCATCTTTGAATGTATATGAGAAAATAAAGTTCTGGTCCGCCACAGAGCACATACGATCTTTCCATAAAACATATGCATGGTAGATGGGTATGGGAAATGGAGAATGGTGGTGTGGTGGCTAGGGTTATAAATTTCACTTATCAGGGCTATATGAAGCAGGGTCAAAGCAGTTACATCTGTAGATCCTTCAAATGGAATTGTCCTGAGTATCAGTCAGAATCCAGGCCCGACACATGCACCGATGTTGCTTTGGCATTAATAAGAAAAGGAGGTGGAAGTTCTGGGTTGCCAGATGTAAGCTGGCAGGCTGAGGAGACGTCCCTTGCTATGTGTGTTTGTGTGTCTTGTCTCTGGCTTGCAATAGCCACTGTCCTCATCTTGAGCAGGCTGACTGTTCTGCAATAGATGCAGCTTTCCTGCCAATTAGGATGAGGTGATGAGATTCATTTTCTTGTCTTATAGAAAAAAGGCTTTAGTGTTACAAGGTTAATCCACTTTAAGACTCTGCAATTCACCCATGCCCAGAAGACAGAAACTTATTGCAGGTGTCACAGGTCAGACTTCTTCCTCCACAGCTGTGGAAGTACAGATCACCGCCCCTTGGGCTCCCCTACGGCAAAGAGAAGGGACTTAGGAATCTGCATGCTTTAGATGTCAGTGGGCAGCACCGCTGGCGCATATATGCGCACACAGCACATATGTTCTAACTTAGCTCCCTGACATCTGCTCTTTACAGTATAGATGCCCAAATTATGGAAGTTAGCAAGCTGTGGGTGGCTAGAGTAATTCTTACGGGCTGTAGCCATCTCTTCTCCCATACGTGCTCAGGAGCAGGTAGGACGTGGACTTCTAGTTGAAATAGATCTGGTACCACGTTTTTTGCCTTTCCTCCTCTTCTGACTGGATGCACGTCTTTCACATGACTAAAAAATGTGCATTTCCTCACTGTATATGGCCATACGATGCATGTCAGTAAGGGCATGGGGTCATGGGAGTAGATACTATTTGCATACCTGCCGGACAGGTAGGGGGTTTAACTGCATTTGCCACATGTTGGGGCATCCTGATGCATGGCAAAGGAAGAGCTCTATGGTATATGACCTTTAAAGGCTGCTGTAGAGGCTATATTGCCAAAGTAAATGGATAAAGCTTTGTTGTTCTGGTTGAAGAACTCAGCCTTGTTGTGCTGCTTTATTGTTAAGAAGGGCTGACGGGTGTTAATAAAGTTATAAAAATGGTGTAGCTGAAGCATATTTAAAGGGCTGTACAGCTTAAATGAAAGATGTGTAATTTTTAACTGAAAGGTGGTCTTTTTGTCTTTTAATTGCTGCATCTTATTTTATCTGTTTTTTCTTCTTACCACAGAGAGAAAAAATGACATCACATCCTCCTCTAAAGAAATTAAGATCTCTCAATGACCTGGATCAGGCTAATGAGGAACAAGAAACTGAATTCTTAAAGCTTCAGGTCATAGAACAACAGAACATAATTGATGAGTTAACAAGGGTAAGTCCAGAGCACCAGGAAACTAGGAATGATTCCTGTGCACAGTTCACCACTGATAGTATTTCTTCTTATAACTAGAGGTCTGAGGGTTAATATCTTATCTTACTTTTAACCTGCAAATTTTTAGATTTAGGTGTGCGTGGGTGCAGTTTAACCAAATTTCTAGTGGGGCATCAGCCCCTACAACTCAAAAGTATAACCCTTGTGTGTGAATTGAGCTCTAGAAATGAACGCGGACTAAGAACCATGGAGCTTGGGAAGGTACCTACATGTTCACAAGGCAGGGCTGTGCCAAGCTGTTTTACCATTATAACTAAGCTACCATTAAAAAGTTTCCTCAACCAGAGGCAGGCACACAGTGCGATATCATGTGCTGGAAAAGCGTGTGCTGCTAGACAGTGGTTCACTACTTCTTCTGTCATTTAATACTGACAATCCCTTTTTCAGCTGACTTTGCATTATGATGTTGAGGGGAAGGAGAAAGAGACTCCAAAACAGGCTGTTGCCTCTTCTAAGATATCATTGCTAGGAGTGGTGAGATCAACGCTACCATCATTTAATGACTTTGAGACAGAGGCAGCATCTCCTCTGCAGGGAAGGCAGACAGCCTCTCGTACAAAGCCCAAACCAGTCGCCTGCAACAGGCCTCCCAGTGATTTTATCAGGAAATCCATCAGCACCTGCCGTTTGACAGCCTGTCAAGGCAACTGCGCAGCAAGGGGGGTTTCCGGTCTTCCCTTCTTCAAGTGGCACATGTGCAGATTTGGATACGAATCCTCCCTTCCACCTGGAATCAGATTCTTCTTTGAACATATGAACAGAGAGTCGGTGGAAGCCCCATGATTTATTTCCTCTGTAGATTTGGTCTTCTACAGCTGCAAACAGGAGAAGAGAGAGTAACTTTTAAATCTTATTTTCCAGGACAGGGAGAAACTCATTCGTCGCAGAAAGCATAAAAGGAGCTCAAAGCCGATTAAGGTAAGAGGAAAAATTGTTTCCACCTTATAAAAATACTAGTAGGCTCTGTAGGAAAACACACTTTAGCAATCTGATTAAAGAGAGCTTTGCGGATTATAACAATCTGCTTTAGGGATCGGGTTTATAAACACCTTAGTTACTTTGGAAGAGCTTTTTAAGCCCGCTTTGAAATTCAGTTAAGTTTGCATATCTATTTTATTTTCAGCAAAATGAGGCTTTTTTCCCCCCTTTCTGAAATAGTAATAATATTCCTTCCATCTGGTTTCTATAAACATTGGTCTCAAGGTCTGTTATGCCGAGATGTATTTACATTTCCAGAGACCTTCCCATCTATCTTCTGCTATCTATTTTTCACAGCACATATGGGCTAAAACAAAATCCTTGTGGATTGTTATTCTTCAAGTGGAAGTTTCTGCCTGAGAAATTGTCATTTTCTCCTGCTCAGTTCCACAGGCCTTTGGCTACCGCTTGTATTGCCCTGAATTGGGTTGAGTCCAAAGCTGGTATAATTTAGAACAGTGTTAGAGCTGGGTAGTCAGCAGTGGTTCAGATAGCTCCTGTATCAGCTAGAGGTGAGGAATGACTTTGCAACAGCCACGTCCCACCACCAGAAAGCAGACATACTGTGTAGGAAACAGAGCTTGGTTGCTCTTTGTCCTCCAAGGACATCCCTTAGTACTTCAGCCATGTTCTGTGAAAGTAATGCAATGCTCTCCTACACACAGAGAGAATTTCAGACCAGTAAATCCTAGATGTGTCACCATGTTGTTTCTATATGGGTTTTGAAGCAATACACAGCAGACATAACTGGGAGACAAGGAGTAAAACGTATTTTCGTTAGTCAACTTTATCTCTAAGCTAGAGATTGTAACATGGGAGAATATGGCTATTGTCTTTGCTTGGAAAAACAATGAACAAAAAAAGATAATACATGCAAAAAGGTTATTGGCATCTTTCGTGTATGTTTTTTGTGTGATTCAAATTCCAGGTTTAGAAGGTTGCAACCTGTCAGCAAAAGTGAAAAATGTTGCAAAGCAGAAGTGCATCTTAAATGCTCGTTGATAAGTTTGTCTGCAGAATTATTCATAAGCCAAGTATTTAAATGCTCAAATCTGTACCCTGAAACCAAGCCTGTAGGGTTAAGCATCTATACCTTCATAGGACATGACTCACAGTTTTAATTTGATTTAATTCAGTTACTGAGATTTGAAATAGTGAGGTGTCAGACATACAACCAAACTGTGTAGTGTGAGCAATCTCTTACAACATGTGGCAGTTACTATAGTACTGCAAGATACTGTGAGATAAAAGTTCCTTCACGCTAGTTTTGTATTAGCATAGCTTTCACTCACTCACTCCAACAGCAATATCAGTGAGAGAAGCACTGAGATATTGAAAATATCAGCAGTGTCCATGAGAGAAGAAGGAGGGTTCCCTATTCTGCACACATTTACAGCTCTTTATGGTGTTATCTTTGCGCACCAGTCTGCATGTTGATAGACGTCTTCTGAACAGCTTTGGGGTTAACAAACAATTCTCCTGCCTTCCTGCAAGGGCAGAAACTTTTCCATTAGCATGTTGCTGCTCCCATTATGTTTTCCAAATTTCAGACTGAGACAGATCCTCAGCTCAGAAAAATTAATCAGCAAACTCATTCTCCACCAGCACAAGACCTAATCTTCAATATGGTTCCCTTTGGGTTTGTTTGGAGATGGTAATTGCAGGGGTAGCCGATTGCTCTTTTTTCATGTCTTGCCTTTTTAAAGTAACTAGCAATGTGATTTTGAACTAACCTTTCCCCCTCATCAGAAACTCATGCTACCTGTTTCCAAGGAGACTCAGAAATCATGTTTTCCCTTCTTTAGAGACATGTGGTGGACACAGTTTTTGGGTATGATGATGATTCCATGGACTCTGAAACATCCTCTGTGGCCTCATATAGAACAGACAGAACACCAGCAACCCCAGATGATGATCTGGATGAGGTAAGATCTGACTCTTTCCACAGGCAAGGACAGGTTTTCAAGAGACTTTGACTTCCAAAACAAGTGGCCAGGCTCTCAAAAACACTTAGGTTTTTATAGTGTGTATTGAGTGATAAGTTCTTCATTAAGTTTGTCCTCAATTTTGGTTACTGAAATGCTGAGAGGTTCTTCCAAAATCTAGTCCATAGAGTCTACAGCTATGATTTCATTGCAATCTGAGATTATTTTTTTCCTCTCCCCCTTCAAGAAAATATACCTATCACATTTCTTTTGGCTTAAAGACATATAAACGCTGTATAAATTCCACATTCTTATTACTTCATATTGCAGCAAGCTCACCAAAAAAGCTATTCGAATCAAGACCTGTAAACCAACTCTTGTGCTTAACAAACCACACTTGCATTCTTTGCTTTGGCAGTGCTCTGCTGTCTGGCGCTTAGATGTGTCCTTTCTCATCCTTCAGGGTTTAGCAGCAGAAGAATCAGAGCTGCGGTTTCGACAGCTGACAAAGGAGTACCAGGCCCTGCAGAGAGCGTATGCACTACTGCAGGAGCAGACAGGAGGCATCATAGATGCTGAAAGAGAAGCCAAGGTCAGTATTTGTTTGAGGGTAAAAGCATTTCATTGCTATCAGGACATACAAACCCCTCGAAGTGACATACAAGGGAATGGAGATACATACAACATTCATACAGCTGAAGAGATGTCCGTTTCACTCATTTGCTGAGTACATTTAAAGAGAGTGACAATTAAGAATGGACACAATCACTCAGTTTACAAGGGGCTGTCCTCCACCCGAACCTAAAAACCCTGCAGTTAGGCAGGCATGCCAAAGCAGGCAATTCTGCAGTTTGGCACAGAATCACAAGGGTTTTCTCATCTTTCGCCCAGGTGTGAAGGAGTTGGGTTTTAAAGGTAAAAAATGGAGGCCTGTGGGTTTTCACAAAGGCACACATTGCACCAACTTTAGGAATATTCACCTGAATGTTTCTAACAGAGAGATGCAAATTAAATTCAAATTTGAATGTGATGCAGACTACAGTAAACCTTCCAAGGCTAAAAATGTTGTCTCTCTAATAAAATCATAGAATCATTCAGGCTGGAAGGAACCTCAGGCGGTCTCCAGCCGAAACTCCTGCTCAAAGCAGTGTCAGCTGTGAGACTGCACCAGGTTATTTAGCACTTTGTTGAGTCAGCTCTTGAACGCGCCCCAGGCAGTTATAATTGCTTCCTTCCACTACCTTTTGCCACTCTCATCTACTAAGCACTTTTCTTCAATTCATGGACTGCCCCTTACTAGGGTTTTTGAGCAAAGCCTGTCACCCCAAATACCTGAGCTTGTGTTTCGCTACTCTGATGCAATGCATGGTAGTAGTAGGCTTGGGTGGGGAGAGGGCCTGATCTACCACTCTGTTCCCTTGTGTCATCTGTATGCCAGTGTGAGGGGTGGCACAAAACATGGCTGAGCCAGAATCTTTGTAACAGTTACTCACTGAGTGGAAGCAACAGCATAAACCCAGACTCTGCTGTGTTTGGTTTCCCTTTAGTACCAGTCACACCGCTGTTTTTGTTACTGTTTAATGCTGTGCCTGACTTCAACAGGCTCAGGAGCAGCTCCAAGCTGAAGTCCAGAGATATAAAGCCAAAATAGAAGACCTGGAGAAAACTTTGGCACAGAAAGGGCAGGTAAGCACTTCTTGTGTATTTTCTTTTCCTATTTTGAATCTTACCTGCTCTGCTTACAAAATACCTAGCACAATTTCAGTATACACTTCCATGAGATGTAATGTTGCTGTTCGGTAAACAGGCAGGTCTAGCGAGTTCAGAAGCCTTGCTACAGCTTGGTAGGCTAATATGTTGTTATTCTGCAAATGACAGTTTGTTCCTGTAGGATTTTAAAGCCTGAATATTGTGGCTCCAATTTTGAATAAATGTGCCCAACCTCATGGAGTTTGATTATTCTGTAATAGTACTGCTTCATCCAACAGGACTCGCACTGGGTGGAAGACAAACAGCTTTTCATTAAGAGGAACCAAGAGCTTTTAGACAAGGTATGTTCCCAAGTTTTGCGTGTTCACTCTGAAGGGTAATCTGGATTCTGCAGTACACTTTTTGGACATGCAGTCTGGTGCTTACAGGTGTAGTATAAGGATACAACAGCATAGATTAATATGGACAGGGTAACATATGGAAAGACAAGCCCTCTCCAGCTCTGCTTAGACACTGTTGTTGCTGGTAGTTGCTGATGCACCAGCTCTGCTGGTAAGCTCCAGCCTGAGAGCTGGAAGCTCCACTCGTTGTTCTGGCTCCAAGGCGCAGACCTTTGTGTTCCAGTAGCATTGCACTGAAGAGGCGGCTGCTGCTGCTGCACTGGCAGGATGTTTTGAGCTTAGCTTCTGGGTGTGAAACAGCAGTAGAAATGCATTCACCCTCTAACACCAGGACCCTTTCATACTCCTAGTCCCTGTGCGTTCTGTATATTTTTAAGGGCTTAAAGTCATCCCTAGGTCCAGTGGAACTTGTACTGCTCAGTCCTTTAGTACATTTAGGAATAGCACCTGTTTGTGTGTGTGTGTATATATATTTGTATGTATGTATATATTTTTAATCAGCGAATATAAGGATACTAAGAACCTCAGTATTGCTTGCATATCACCAACAGTAACAGCAGTGGCCATACATATGACTGCCATCAGCAAGAGGCCATAACTCCCAGCACCAGGTCTCCTGCTGTCTTTCACCTCCCCAGATGAGGTTTCTTAGCCTGTGTTTCTCCCCTTCTGTAAACACACCTAGTAAGTCTCCAGCCCTGTGCCATCCTTCCCCATCCAGACAAACTGACCCATGGGGGCTCATTTGACCTGAGTCTTACAATGCTCCCTAGCTGTCCTTGTCTGGGCCCCATGCAGACAACCTGACTGCAAAATACGTGTCCTGGCACTGGCTGGAGACTTGCAGAAGAGAGCAGGCTGAGGAGCTAGTGGTGGAGTTGTCCATAACAAGCAAGATACAGACAATTGGCCAATGGGTGGTATTTAAGCCTATCTGCTGACAGAACTACTCGTGTGGAGATGCTTGCCGTGCAGTTCACACAAGCGCTTGCACGGGGTGGGATGGCTGCCCAGGTAACTGCCTCCACAAAGACAGCTTTCCCTGCATGCCATCTTGCTTCATGTACTACACACTGGGAATCTGATCTAGCCCAAGCTCTTCTCCAAGGCAGGTGCAGCTGCTTCTGCGTCATTCCTGATGGACATTTATCCAACTTGTTCCCAGAGTCCTCCAACAATGATGTCTCCAAATCCCTGCCCAGACAATCTATTCCAGTGCTTTACCATGAGAGCAGTGTGTTTAATAGCTAATGCAGACTAATCCAATAGCTAACCTGACATCTCTGTAGAGTTAACTTCCCCGCTGGTCTTCACAAGGATTGGATTCTTTTAGGAAATCCTCCAGCATAAGCTGCATCATTTTATGATGTTTAGGAAGTTGATGAGCATAAGGTCACCTGTAAACTAAAGACTCACTGACGTAAAACAGCAAGTAGTGAATAATCTCTAGAGTTTGGATTTTGCACTGCCTATCCTACCTCAACTACTACTCACCAAATATTCAATGTTTCTTGTAACAGTCACACAGATCATGAATTTACATATTTCTATTAGATAGAGAAACTGGAAGCAGAAAACAACCGTCTGCAACAGGAGCTGCAGGATGCCCGAGACCAGAATGAGCTACTGGAGTTCCGCAACCTTGAGCTGGAGGTGATGGATGAGCTCGTTACAGTAGAGCTGGTAGCAAATTAAACTAGTGCACTTGCACTGGACACCAACTTTAATCAAGTGTTTATGCAAGCATTGTAGTGATATAACAGAGTTACAAATCAGGCCCAGCATTTTTAGTTGTGAGCTGAAGTATGTCAGCTCCAATGTCCTGGAAATAGTAAGCTCCGTACTTGACTGGTTCACCTCTCTCTGAGCTAGATGCCCAGTGTGCATAGATAAGCTTAGCTGATGAACGTCAGCGTGGCTTTTAGTTACCACACCTGCGGATATGGTTTTTCTAGTATTTTGGAGCAGTCTGTTGTCAACATGCTTTGTTCTTATTGCTGGCCTGGAGTCTGCTAAAATCAACAGAAATTAATTACATTTAAATTAACCAAATAAGCAATGCTTAAACCCCACCCTCATGTACTTTGCTCAGGGCTGCATCCTGGTTCACAGCTAGGATCTCTCCTGAGAGTAGGCATCCAGGGTTTTTTTGTTTTGTTTTGTTTTTTTCATGAACCTGAGCAGGTCTTGGAGGAGAAATAAATGTTGAGTATGCTTTTATCTCTAATAGCTGAAGAGTAGAGTGTTCCTCTAAGAAGGCAGAGACACAGGTACAGTTCCCTCCCTGAGAGTGCTGCTGTGAGGAGACGTGCACCTCACTAGCCCTGTGCTTGAAGGACTGGAACTGTTTGAAATTTAATTCAGCAATTACTGATGAAATTGCATAAGCAGTTGTAAGAGAAAGTATCAGACCCAGGGCTGTTGTCTTCCAGTACCATACCCTCGTAAAAGGGTTGTACCTTGTCTCCTCTGACCCAGCAAATCTTGAATTCTTTTCTCTGCGGGGACTTGGCTGTCAGAGGAGAGGGGGACTGTCCTACCCAAACTGGTCTGTACTGGGCGATTAGAGCGCTCTTCGTTGCAGAGAAGAAACGTGCACGTCGGCTCCCGCGGCAGGGGGAGCCGAAGCCAGGCCTGCAGCAGCCCACAGGGTACTCCGGCTCTGCTGGGGGACGTCTGCGGATCGCCAGGGCCACTGGTGTGAGCGGTGCTGTGCTCGGGGCTGGCGGTGCCGGTGCTGCCACCCTGCTGTGAGCACCTGAGGACGGCCAGGGTGCAGAGCCAAGGTGCCCAAGGAACACAGGCTCCCTAGACATGGGTTTGCAATGGCTTCCATGCTATTGATTCCTGAGGCACATTTAGATTTAACCTGTCTGTACCTCAGTTTCCTGCCACTGTGGGGGGGATAAGAGACATTTTATACAGGTGAATGTGGTCTTGCTCCTGCAGCCTTTATCATCATTCTTGCCAATGCTGGCGTGTGTGAAAAGCCAACAGTGCCTGCCTATGTGCATATAGCGCTTGGCCTGGAGTTGTCCTAATTTGTGTCTGGAGGCTGTAGGCCCTAGCACAATGAATAGCGACAGCCTATCTGCCCACTTGCAAGCACTATCACTTTTGCAGGCACTGGACACGTTCCCTGTTGAGCAGCTCTCCTCATGACCTGCATTAGGTAAGAAAGGTCCCTCAGGCGACACTGGGGAGTGATGGAGGAGCTCCAGAAGCCTCTGCAGGCGGCCAGAGGACTGGGTTGGACCTCGATCTCCCTCCTCCCAGACTGACCCTAGTTACAAGTTCTTGTTATGAGCGCCAGCCGACAAAAAAGTCCACCTGGTCTTTTCTCCAGTATACGCTGGTGTATTTCTCAGTTGTTCTTTCCAGTTGCTGTCCAAGGCCTTATATACTTGCCATTCAGAGCTTGTAGGTAACACAAAGCCTTTCCTGGCTCTCATGAATCAGTGCTGTGACAGATTTGTCCCTTATTTATAGAACTTTCCCACAGTTTTACTTGACAACTGTGTTTCCATATGACATGGAACTGGACTGATCAAGTGAATTACATGTTCATAAACCAAAAATGTATTTGAAAGTGAAATTTGATCTTCACTTCTATGCTTCCCTGAATACCTGAAAGGGATGAGAAATAACATCTTCAAATTTTTATTTTTGTCTTTGGTCCTTTAAAACTGGACAAATATTTGTAGACTTTATGCAATGAAGGTGCATAGCTAGCTAAGTTGATCAACTTTTTTGAACTTACTACTTTCCACAGATATTAGAACATACAACATACCAGGATGAGCAAATGTGTAATCTGAGTATCCTAGTAGTCTTAAGTCAAGTATCTGTTTCTAAAGGGAGTATTTACAATGATAAATAGTTGTTCAACACTTCATTAAGCAAATCACTTGAGTCTTAGCCAGGTGACAGTCATTGAGAGACAGGAGTCTTAGGCATTGCCTTTCCACAGACAATTTGCAAATTGACATAATTCATCAAATGAATAATCTCCTGTAAAATAATTAGCTTGGGTTTAGGATCCTATCCCAATTGGCACACTGTTTTTCAGACTAGGTCTAAATGTTTCTTTCTTTGACTTGTAAAATGAAGAGTTTGGCTTTGCGAAGCATGCTGTAAACAGTAGCTATGGCATTTAATGAGTTCTGTGTGCATCTCCTTCATTCTAATACATCCTCTGGCATCTCTTCAATTTATTTTCAGGAAAGAGAGAGACGGTCCCCACCGTTTAATCTCCAGATTCACCCATTCTCAGATGGTGTGAGTGCTCTACAGATCTACTGCATGAAGGAAGGGGTTAAGGTAGGTCAGTTTTATAAAGCAGCACTTCTAACTACAGGAGTGGTGGATGCTGCCCATGTAACCCAATACATTCATCTCTGCTAATAACTCCGCTAAACTTTAAGCATTTAAACTCAGTCTAAAGTAAGAGAGTGTGATGACTGTGATGACAATTGAAATGGACTCATAATTTTCACCATAATGATAAAACCTGGCTCAAAGGCAACTGAAATCAGTGTGTGATGCACTTCCATGGGATAAAACAAAATGGTTGATTTCAACATGGTTCGCACGAGGGACGAATATTGCAGCCATGATAAAATGTGCATACCATGCATTTACCTTATTCTCTCTTTGCAGGATGTCAGCATCCCAGACCTCATAAAGCAGTTGGACATCCTAGGTGATAATGGGGTAAGTTAAGTTGGAGATATTTTCCCTTTAAAAGCTGCATTTTGTACAGTAGAGTAAGTGAAATCTATAATTATCATGACTATTTTCTAAGATACTTGTTAAATTATGTAATATCAGAACAATTCATTTAAGGAGTGTTTATTTCCATAAGTTAAGGATTTGTGAGATTTCAATAGTCAGAGAACTAGTAATGAAGTAGCAGCTTTAACATCTGCTTAAGCAGACTGGGAAGAATGTCCAAAGGCCACTGATATTTGGAACTGGGCCTGACTGCACTCCAGTCATTCAGGAAAGCACGTGAATTAGTTTGGCAGTCTGAGCCAACCACGTCTTCATCAGGACTAGGATTCCTCTGAAACAGTTTCATAAATAGGCAAGAATTATAAAATCCCCTGTGGCTTTCTAAGTGGGCACTGGTGCCCACTTTAGTCATCCATGTAAAAGAGATCATCCTGTATCTCTGGCCAACATTAGATATGTTTTAAGAAAGTGTATAAGAAATAAATAAAAAAATAAATACAAAATACAAAATAAAATAAAATTTAAAAAAAAGAAAAAATACAAGTCCATGGGACCTGAAGAGATGCATCCGCGGGTCCCGAGGGAACTGGCAGATGAAGTTGCTAAGCCACTATCAACCATATTTGAGAAGTCGTGGCAGACCGGCGAAGTTCCCAGTGACTGGGAAAGGGGAAACATAACCCACATTTTTAGAAAGGGAAAAAAGGAAGAACCGGGGAACTACAGGCTGGTCAGTCTCACCTCTGTGCCTGGCAAGATCATGGAGCACAGCCTCAATTTGCAGATGACACCAAGCTGAGTGGTATGGTCAGCACGCTGGAGGGAAGTGATGCCATCCAGAGGGACCTTGACAGGCTTTGTGCAAACCTCATGAGGTTCAACAAGGCCAAGTGCAAGGTCCTGCACCTGGGTCAGGGCAATCCCAAGCACAAATACAGGCTGGGCGATGAGTGGATTGAGAGCAGCCCTGAGGAGAAGGACTTGGGAGTGTTGGTTGATGAGAAGCTCAACATGACCCGGCAATGTGCGCTTGCAGCCCAGAAAGCCAACTGTCTCCTGGGCTGCATCAAAAGAAGCGTGACCAGCAGGTCAAGGGAGGCGATTCTCCCCCTCTACTCTGCTCTCCTGAGACCCCACCTGGAGTACCGTGTCCAGCTCTGGGGCCCCTAGCATAAGAAGGACATGGACCTGTTGGAGTGAGTCCAGAAGAGGGCCACCAAGATGATCAGAGGGCTGGAGCACCTCTCCTATGAAGACAGGCTGAGCGAGTTGGGGTTGTTTAGCCTGGAGAAGGCTCTGGGGAGACCTTATAGCAGCCTGCCGGTACCTGAAGGGGCCTACAGGAAAGCTGGAGAGGGACTTTTTACAAGGGCATGTAGCGATAGGATGAGGGGTAATGGCTTTAAACTGAAGAGGGTAGATTTAGATTAGACATAAGGAAGAAATTCTTCACTGTGAGGGTGGTGAGGCACTGGAACAGGTTGCCCAGAGAAGTTGTAGATGCCCCATCCCTGGAAGTGCTCAAGGTTGGATGGGCCTTTGAGCAACCCGGTCTAGTGGAAGGTGTCCCTGCCCATGGCAGGGGGGTTGGAAGTAGATGATCTTTAAGGTCCCTTCCAACCCAAACCATTCTATGAGTCTATGATTCTATAAAAACAAAGGTTCATGATTGTCTATTCACATGCTGGTGTAAATCAGCATTATTTTTACAAAAGCTTTAATGGAAATTCATCTTTGTAAAACTAGCATGATGACAAACAAATGGGTCTAATTTTAGTTTACATTTCTTATAAGATGCAATGGAATGAAAACATACAGTTAGTCCATGTCATGCAGAAAGGCAAAAACAGTGTTCTTTTTAATATGTTAACAGGCTCTGAATGTTTCGATGGGAAGAGGATACCCAGTACTACAGGGATCCCCTGAAAACTGTAGACCTAGTCTGTAGCCTGGATTATCTTTATTCATGCAGGAAACTGCTGCCAATTTTCTTCTTCCCTCTCTTTCTCTTCACAGAATTTAAGAAATGAAGAACAAGTGGCCATAATTCAGGCTTCCACTGTATTGTCCCTGGCAGAAAAGGTAAATTGTGTGCTTGCTTTCCTCATGTGTTATCTAAGGCCTCATCTAACACTGGAAATTTTCTGCTCTGTTGTTGTTGTCAACATTGTCAAACTTTCTAGTGTAGGAAGTGATTCCCCACATAAACTGTGCCAGCACAGTCCCAAACACCTTGCTTGCTAAAGCAGCAAAAATATCAAACTTAGCTGGCCCAAGCTGTGAAGTCAAAACAACTGCAAATACAAAAAGAATGTCAAATGAAACTTGCAATTGTAAACTCAATGAGACACCATCAGACATTTAAGCCATAATTAGTTATAGCGTGGGATTTCTAGTCCTGAGATTTCCAAAGCTTCTGAAGGGATCTGCATGCAAAATTTCCACTGAAATTATGTGTCCAAGTTCCTTGTTTTGGAAATTAAAAAGAAAGTGAGGGTTGGTTAAAATTGCTTTCTGTGGCTCAAATGCAGCACACAGTTTTGTCAACATGGCAGTTTCCAAGGATTCTACTCAATTCCTCCTCTGCAAAGAGAATTGCCATCTACCCAGCTAAGCTATTTTTGAGATGCCCCAATTGTGGGCCCTTATCCATGGGTTCCCTGTCCATCCAAGGAACTGTGCTTTTCCATCTTCCAGTGATTCAGTAATGGTGATCCTCTTGCTGCTTCTCTGTCAAGTGCTACCTACCGACATTTGGGCTACCCCTGTCACAGGATAACAGCCTCAAGATGGGCCCACAATTAGCAATAGATTACTAAAAATAGACTAACAAGATGCTGTAGATGTCCCACTTGCCGCTGCCCATGTGCCTACAAAACACAGCAGGTTCCAGATCTCATTGTCTTCCCTCCAGTGGATCCAGCAGATTGAGGGAGCTGAAGCTGCTCTGCATCAGAAGATGATGGAACTGGAAAGTGATATGGTACGCAAACTTTCCTTAATACACATTTTAGGGGCAAGACACTGAGTGTGTCACGTTTACTTGGTGTGTCAAAAGATAACTAAAAAGGTCTTTTGGCAAACTAAGTATGCAGGCTTCCTCTGATTATTGGTGAATCCATAAAATTGTTACTAGTCTGGTTCACATGCAACAGCAGAACAACATGGAGAGAGAAACAGTGAAGGTTTGAAAAATTTCTCTCTCTTTCCATGAGGATGACTGTTTGCTAATAAGTACAGAGGGCTCAAATGTTGCTCAGTGATTTTCAGAGATGTAAATGACCACACAATTTGTCTCATAAGATTCACAGTCTAAACATCAGCTGTTGTATCACATTTTATTCAATACCAGCATGTGGGAAACTAATGAATTATCATGCTGTTTTCTTTCATTACATTTTAAGCCCTTACCATCCTAAAGGCAAAACATTCACAGCTGAACTGAAGTTGCTACAGCACCAGTAAAGTTAGTACCTTACCCTATTCTTAGTCCAGTTAATGGAAGTAACCTACAAGATGAACAAGCATAACTACAAGAGTTGGATAGCTGTAGTGGTTTACTGTTCCTATGGTATGTCTGTACTTGAGTCAATTCAGCTTAAGATAGGCTGAGAAGTTAAAGCACAGCAGCTTCCCCCAAATAATGTGAACGTGAATATGCCTGTTTAGTTCCTGTTCGGTTTATTGCATTTTCACACTTCTTCCAAAATAAGAGAAAGCACAAAAGGAGTTGTCCATGATGCCAGAGAAGGTACCTTTAGAAAAATCACACAGAAACCCCTAAATTACACTACTGAAATGCCAAGCAATATCACTGAAGTCAACAAAGAGATGATGGATTTAGTTCCATGTAGGTCAGATGTATTATCATACAAAAGCAATCCACGGCTATTTTCCCTTCCTCCTTTTCTAGCTGAGTCAGATATTAATAACTCTGCAGAGTGTCAGTTGAAGTCCAGTCTCCTAGCCCTGCCTGAATCAGATATCTGTACTTGATTTAATAAAACTTCCCAAAGTATTTCGAGTAACTAATTCATTTTTCTGTCCAAATGATCCTTCATTGTAGGAACAATTTTGCAAAATAAAAGGTTATTTGGAGGAAGAATTAGACTACAGGAAGCAAGCTCTTGACCAAGCATACATGGTATGTACAAAGGAAATTATACAGCACATATTGGCCAGCACTGTGACAGGACACAGACTCCTGTTGGATCAGGAAGAGAGGTTTTTGCTTTTTTCTTAGTATCTTTTTTCATTTATTTGTTTTTTCTCATTCTTGTAATGCACTGCCATGCAATCTGCACAGCTTCAACACAACACCTAGCTCTTTCATGTCACAAAAAGACAGATCTCCTGAAGTCTGAAACTCTTTTGTCAGTTAAAGGCAGATATTGCTCGTTAATGTTGGCTTGTCCAACTGAAGTCAGTGCAAGCAACTGGAACTCAGATCTGGAATCTTGGTCACTTTGCACATCATAGCAAGAAGACAATATGCCACAAAAATCAAGAGTTCCTGCTATATAAACACTGCTGTATCAAATTCTGATACATAGGTCTGATAACTGGCTGTGCAAGTTCATCATGTTTGGTTTGTCTAGTTAATGAGAATGCTCATTGATTAGCAGGATTAAAAGCAAAGTAGTCTGACAGTGACCTTCAGTCTCTCCTCTTTTGTTTTTTAGCACAATGGGTCAAAACTTTAGAATCGGTGAAATATTTATCTTTACACTTATAAAATGGGTATGAAAATTCTATCCAACTCCTAATCATCTCTGTAACTGCTTAAAAAAAAGTCAAAGTGAGGGATTTCAGTGAAAATTAATATTAAAGTACTTCAAAAATAAAAGTTCATATCCTTTTGTCAAAACACTGAATCATTTTGAGTTCTGTTTTTCACATTTTTGCACACTTGAGCACAGGAACCACCTCTCATGCAGGTGCCTGAATCTGCCACCAACCCCCCCAGTCCTCACTGTGTTTTAAACAATGTTTCATCTCTAATTGGCTTTTGGCATTGCATCAACCAGAGGATCCAGGAGCTTGAAGCCACCTTGTACAATGCTTTGCAGCAAGAAACGGTGATAAAGTTTGGGGAACTACTCACTGAAAAACAGCAGGAAGAGCTCAGGACAGCAGTAGAAAAGCTAAGACGTCAGATGCTGAGGAAAAGCAGAGAATATGATTGCCAGATTCTTCAGGAGAGGATGGAGCTGCTCCAGCAGGCTCACCAGGTAAGAGAAAGGAAACACGCACATGCATATCTACTGAGGTTTGCTGCATAAGAACATAAGCTGAGGTCAAATTCAGGCAAGCTCCAGGTCATGAGAGGGACCCTGGCATCTAGTTTTTTGAGTTGTTTCATACTTTGTGTCTTTACTGTGTACACAAACACATGTGATATTAGCCTGTGGAGGATTGTTTTGGCATATTTTGAGTCTTAAAATTCCAAACCAAAGTTTTCATCCAGAATTCTGTCTGCATGAATCCAGCTTTGTAATAAAACTGATCATCCCTAGTTACTGGACTGGGCACAAGAGGAACCGTATGAATGCTTCTGGCTTGTGTTACACAGGAGAGCTATCTGTTTTTCCAGACACTTCTGCTCTGCCCCCCCCAAAGAGGGCAGTTGTTATGTTTCACTGCTGAGATATAGTACCACATTTCACGTTCAAAGACTGATGTTTGCTGCTCTGCAAGCTGTGAGGTCCCAGAGCAAAATGGCAAACAGTCACAGCATGCTGATTAATGTGAGAGCTGCACAATGAAACAAAACTAACCCAAACGTTTATGGGAGTAAAAGAGAAAGCACGTGCCCAGTGGTTAGGGTTTCTGGTTCACAGGAGGACCTAGTTTTCCCAGTCCTGCCTGATCCTGAGTTGGAGACTTGAGACTGGGTCCACCCTTACTTCTCTTACCAGGCCTTTGCAGCGTGAGCAGCTTTGCTTCTTGATTTCAGCCATGACCACCGCCCTGATTAACACCGCCACAGCAGTTCTGGCTTCTTTGAACAGCTCTTAGCCAGCCTCAGCTGCAGATGGGGTTGGGAAAGGCTGAGAGGCAAGGAAAGGAAGACGTAGTGTTTGAAAGCTGCCATGAACTAGTCATCTCATCTCCAGACAATTAGGAAGATGGTCACAGGGGTGCCATCAGCTCTCCAGGTGCCAGGGCATCCAGGTGTCTCCTGGTCTGCCTCTTTGGATCTCTGCTGTTTGCAGGCCAGCTGTCTTATGCCCTGACTAAATAGAGAAAAGATACCGAGGTTCAAGGCCTCATTTTTCATACTTAGTAGTTCTGTTAACTATTCTGTGGGATCTCTCTTCCCAAGGGGCCAAAAGTTTAACTCATGTTACATAATTTTTCTAGAAGTACCAAGCTCTGCTAAAAAAATACACCTTGTCTGTAAGTTACGTATATCCCACTCACCACAGTCAATGTTTTCATAGTATTGTGTACATTTATCATTTCAGATCTAATAATAACAATTTAATCCTCTTTCAACACATCAAACTGTGAGAAATCTTAATGAATCATAATATAATTCTAAAGAGTATAACCATGATCTTACGCTTGCCATCTATTTAACACAGGATTAATATAAAACAGATAATATGAAACAGATCCACTATTGATATTAATTTCCCGCATTTGAGGATACAGTCACATATATGCAGTAGCATATTTGGAGCAGTTATACACATGGTAAAGTTGTGGTTAGGCAGGGTTAGTGGATGGAGTCATCGAACTATACAAGATTATCCCTGCCAAAGAAATGGATTTGTTAATTTGTAGGCTTTTGGCACTTGGAACATTAAGTTACTTGTTCAGCGGAGCAGATTTACTGAGAATTTAGTCTAGATGCTTTCTTTTCTGATTTCCAGAGGATCCGAGATTTAGAAGATAAAACTGACATCCAAAAGAGACAAATTAAGGATCTGGAGGAAAAGGTTGGTTCTGTTACGCTTCTGAAGCACGCTGATCAAATTTTTGACAGTAATGACCTAGCTCTCTTGAACTACATGACCTTTTTGTTTAGCTGAATCAGCTGGACCTGTTGGTGGTGTTCTGCTATGCTTTCTTTTCAATTTGTGTTTCAGTATATACAGACTTTAATCTTAGAGTCTCCTCCACATTTCAGTTTAGGAAATAAATGGCAAACACTTTTAATTATGGTGAATGATACTGTACCAAATGGTGAAGCCTTTACTTGGCTGTTAAATGCTGTGTTGGTAAACCATTAAATGCAAGGTGAGGGTAGCAAGCAGGAAGGACTGAATGAAACTGAGTGAACATCTGAAGATTGTCCTTATCTGGCAGGACTAGGGAACTCAGGTTCTGATGCTGTCCTCTTTATTGAAGCTTGTAATTGACTATGCAATATAAATACGGTACCAGAACCTTGCCCTTAAACTGAACTGTCAAAGAACTATATATGCACATTCTTTATATATACTATATATACTCTCTCTCTCTCTCTCTCAAAATATGCACTGCTTTTTTTTTTGGTGAATAAGGCCAACTCTGTGACATTGAGTTTTGCTACTTGTGGATAGGTTAGATAGGATTGTTGGAAAAAGATCATAGCATGGGCACAGCGTAGCGTACTGCTACCAATAACGTCTTTGCTAGAAATGCCAGACTGGTGTAAGATGCATCTCCAGTAGAAGCCTTGACAATGTACTTATATTAGTAAAGATCAATATCCATGTGTAAACTATAATGTGAAATAATGGCTATATTAGTACAATGACAGTAGTGCTAACGAGCCCTTTCAGTTCATATGTATGTTCCT
Organism: Ciconia boyciana; assembly: GCF_034638445.1. NCBI lineage: Eukaryota > Metazoa > Chordata > Aves > Ciconiiformes > Ciconiidae > Ciconia > Ciconia boyciana. Next base: position 334,399 of record NC_132942.1, read on the forward strand.
AAAGTGAAACAAGTGGGCATAATGCAAAACTTAATACATGATTCTTTCTGCTTTTCTGCCAATATTTTTGTGATACAAGGACTCAGTGTGTTTCTTTCTAATATATATAACTTGCAAAAATAACAGATGATAATCTGTGATGAAAATAAAAAAGCAAAGCAAAACTTATGCCATGGTCAAACGGAGACCTTGAATAGAAGACTTTTTAATGTCAATTTTCAAAAGAGCTTTCAACTCACAAAAATTCACATCTCGGAAGACAAAGCATTCATGATTAAAATGAGGCATCCAAAAATGGATTATTAAACATTTAATGGTTACGGTTTGATGTTATGCGTGTGTATGTGTATATATACATATATATATATATTCCCAGGCTACTTCCAGCATGGATTGCAGGTGCTGTATTTTAACACACTTAAAAATATTACCCATGCTATTTTTGATATCCAACTTCGTGACTTCAGTCAACCCATGGTGGTTCATAGTGACAGTTATACCTCAGGCTTTAAATATGGTGCCAATTGTAATTCATCACCAAAATTAATGGGATCTGTTTTCTAAGCCTGGGCAGTGGTGTAGTACTTACAGAAGTAACTAGGAAAGTGTTTTCTGAATGCACAGTTATTGGAATTGTCCTACAGAGTGCAAAAATAATCGTGACGCTTACCATGAACTTTAGTTTTTACGCAATCTTCTTTTCCTTCTGCAGTTTCTATTTCTATTCTTGTTCTTCTCTCTTGCCTTTATTCTTTGGCCTTGATGTCAGTGTGCCTCTTGGAAAGGTAAGACTATTTTATTTATTTCCTCAAAGCTAGCACTTCTCGTACAGAGCTGAGGATCACATCCTTGTGTGTTCTTGTGTATGTCTGGAGTCAGAGAATTCAGCAGGTCGTTGTCAGTTTGTAATAGTTCACAGTGGAGTGTCCTCACACTGCTGAGTTGCTGCAGGGAGTTGCAGTCAGACCAACACCATCCAACATACTTGTAAGTGAATTGCCAAAGCTTGCTGGTGATACTACACTATTCAGACTTGTAAAAATAAAAGCTAACAAGAATTTCACAGTATCAAATTGCCAAGAGAATTGCAGGTGAAATTCAATGTTGATGTTTGGAAAGTGATGCAGATGGAGAACAGTTACAAATCCCAACCATATACACATGATGATGGGCTCTGAACTGACACTCAGGAAACAGATCAGGAGGTTACAACAGGTAGAGCTCAGTGCCCAGAAGTAGGAGAGATATGAAGAAGGGCAAGGAAGAATGATCAGCTGCTGAGAGACAGGAAGAGGGAGACAGAGAGCTGGAAGGATTTTTCTGGCTCAGAAAGCAAGACACTTAAAAGGAGGTATGGGAGAGGTCTAGAAAATTTGTCATAGGATGGATGGATGGATAGATTGCTATTGTTCACTGTTGTCTCCCATACAAGCAATTATCATGTAATAATTTTATAATAAACAAAAATTGATAGTTAATGATGTAGGATGTAAAGAAGTCTTTGCCACAGCATGCTTAGCAGCTGAAAGTTCAGAGTTCAAAAAGCAATGTGAAGATGGGGAAATAAATCAGGGAACTATAATGTGCATGGCCTTCACATTTTTCCCTCTGTGCCTAGCCTCTTTCAGAACCAGGATGCTGGGCTAGGAGGATCTTTCTTCTGATCCAGGATAACAGAAGTAGAACATAGCCTAGATAATGTTATGTTAAAGACTCAAGAACATGTAATGACAGATCAAAATCTCCTGGTTTGGGGACAGACCCATACCATTAAATTTCTCACTGCATCTCTTGGCTCTGGCTTGAGCTACGTCAATGAATAAATTCTTCTGCTCTGCACTTGAGGCAAGCTGAGAATACAGTTGTGTGTGAAAGATGTTTTGCCATGCCCTTCCACCATTTGTACTAGCTCAGCCTTTGTTTCCAGGTGCAGTTCAAGGTATTGATTATAATTAAGTGGCATGGGTCCAGTCTGGTGGGTTTTCCTTTTCCCTCTAAGGAAAAGCCCCCTACTTTGTGCTTCATTTCAGCTAGATCAAGGATTTCTTTTGCAGTTTTGTGCTGATGCAGAGAGAACTCCCAGAATTAGCCACATCAACTGGAATCTACTGCAGCCTTGGCTGGCCAGACCTCAAAATGAATGTTTTCATGGGCTGAGGCAGCAATATACATGGAGGTTGGACTGAATGGGGAATGAACCATAGCAAAGAATCAGAGGAACGTGGACAGATCAGTGATCGTGGTTCTTGTAAACAATGGCCAATATTATTATAGAGTTGCTGCTATTTAAAAAATACTGCCTTGATCCAGTGAACATTAAACAGATTAAGTTATGACTGCATACTTCCTAATGTTCCTGCCACAGGATTTCTGGGAACCGTGACACAGCACAGCAGCTGTGAGATGCTTCTGAGTGGCCACGACTGGTGAAAATTTGATTTTACAGTTTCTTGCTTATTCATAGTGGGGAAGAAATCAGAAAGTCTTCTGAAACAGCCAAATTATGCATAGGCTAATTTAAGAAGCCAAAATTTTCACAGTACACAGTAATAGCAAATAATTTGATATGACTGTCTCTTGCTGTACCACAGAATCATGAGTCCAGAACAAGCAGCCCACCTAGAGGGAGAGTCAAAAAAAAAAAAAAAAAAATTTAAGGTGCACCTTGAAAACTCACAGGAACTGACAGTGACATTTGCAGGAGCCTGTCTGCATGAGTTTTTCCATTTGCCTATACTGTTGTCCTTTTTTCAGTTTCTATCGCAGCTACAATGAAGTCGTTGTGCTTTGTGAAGCATATGAGAAAAACTGGGGCAATAAGAGGTTCAGAATTTTCTGTATATACAGTTTGCACCTATGTTTTCCACCTCTGTGGGTATGGAATTGGTTTTCTATTGAGAAATTGCCTCTTCTGGTGCAGCTACAGAATTGGTAAGAAGCTTATACATCCTAGTTTTACCAATGCTGGTATCAGCTATGGTGGAAGAAAAATGAGAAACCGGGGCGTTTCTTACTTCTTTGCAAATGTGCCTCAAAAGATATCCCTTGCTCAGTTTAGGTCACCTTGATTAAAAATGCATTCATGACATTACAATACTGAACAGTTTTTCCTAATCCTGTCTCTTTTAAAATGGAGCACCCAGTAAAGTCTTTGCAGTAGAGCATGCATCCTGAGAAATACAAATTAAAATTTTCATTAATAGAAGAACTCATCAGGAAGTGTTGTCTTCTTGATTTTTTAAATTGTTTTTAGTTTTAAAAAGAATTTTTTTCAGAAGTTAAAAAAAAAAACCTCAGTGGTAGATGCAAATGCCAAAAAGATTCACAAAAATGTATAAAATAAGTTTTGATTATAGGTAATGACATTCTTCATTAGAAAAGAAAAAGATTATTCACATGAAAAATTTAATCCACCTGTAATTGAACTTAGACTAGGAAATCCCTAGTCCCAGGACAAAAATGTCAATGTATGTTTCCTGAGGCTGTATGCATGGTCTTGGTAATGCCAGCACAGAAGAGAAAGGAAAGCGAACTGAGAATTACAGACATAACATGGATGAGTCACTTGGCTTTTCAGGAATTGCAGGTATATACCACTATCTTTTGAAATAAGCATTTCCCAAAATAGAAAAAAAACCGTTATTCTGACATCAGAATTCCAGCAGTGCTGATTAACTCTTTGTCTTGGAGCCTGTGAAAATATCTCAAGTGCCCTGTAACATTTCAGTCTCTGCATGATAAGAAAAAACATGTTTTAACAGCCTCACAATTAGCTCTGCAATGTATTCAGAGGCAGACTGAATTCTTTGTTGCTGAGGAGCCATTCCTTCCCTCTTCTCAAAGCAGGAAGGAAGCACATATAAAAGGAGAAGAATCAGGACCATCAAAAAAATACAACAAAACCTCCACATTTGCTGATAACACTTAATGCCCTTTTGGCCTAATTTGGGGGCAGGTATTGGCTGGTTAGAAAAGCTAATGAGGTGTTTAAGGTCAGAACTCTACATTCCCCCTCAAAGTCTAGCAGATTTATTATTATTATTATTCGCTTGCAGTCACTTTATCTGCATGTGGCTGCTGGGTCACATCTAGCACAAGCTCT